>NC_062286.1:34774150-35077180 GCF_902655055.1 Lutra lutra
GACTGCAAGAGAAAGACTTAGCACATCAGGTTAAACTGTGAATAAGTTTTCTTATAGGGTTATTCATTGTTAGATGTAGTGGTTAGGTTCTAATATAGTACTATTCATTTGATAAGTTACTGATCAAGTTTTTGGAGCTAACTTTGGGGACTATAAGCACCTTTTATAAAATTATCTGTTGTAAAAAAAAAATAGGTAACTGACAGATTTTATAATAAAATTAGTATACAGTCTATAAACTCATCCTTATGGTAATCAAGTAGATTACATTTTTTAAAATATGGAAAATAAGTGTCATATATCCTCCTTTCTAGAGGAGAACCTGAATGTCTTCAGATTATTGCATGTTACTGGGTTTTTTCCCCAACTTAAATAATCTTAAATCCTTTTTCTCTTGTAGCATCTTGTAGCATTGTTTGGAATTAGTACATAGTTAATTAGTCTGGTCATGTTGAGAGCCTGAATGACTCAGACCCCCACTGCTTAATTGAGGAAAAATCATCAGTCCTCAAATAGCACTCTTACTTCCTTTCACAGTGTTGCCTCATGGCTCTAATCTTAGATGCATTCATGCTTAACTACTAGATCAATGTAAGAACTATAGGTATGTTTAGATGAGAGAGCAGTTATAATATCTTAAAGAATTGAGAAGTGTCTCATGATAGCTGTCTAAAAACGACTGTAGGTGAAAAATACTTTAAAAGTCATTAAAAGTCATTTTGAAATACATGCTACATAAAACATGGGAGTAATTTGGTGTAGCCAAAACAGTTGTTAAAATAATCTGAGAATACTAAACTCGCTTACAAAATTGGAGAAAAGGGAAAAAAAGCCCGACTAATCTTGTTATTTTGACAGCCGTTCTTGTTCTGATATGTTTATTGTTCTTTATCAGATACACATTTTGAACATTCACTCTTTATAACAAATATCTATTGAGTGCTTATTTTGTCAGGCCCTGCTCTTAAGCACTTGGGGATAAAGCAGTGACAGTCTGCACTCTGGAACTTATATTCTACATAATAAAAAATAATAATATTTAATGTGTCAGGAGGTGATATATATTGAGAAAGAATGAGAAGAATAGAGAATTGCTATTTTACATAGAGTGGTTAGGGAAGACATTTCTGATAAAGTGACATTGAACCACCTACAGGACATGAGTGAAATATATGGATATCTGGAAAAAAGAACTTCATGAACAGAGAAAACTGAAAGTACACAAGCCGTGAGGTGAGAGCTTTCTTGCTGTGTTAAGGGACAGCAAAGAGGTCATTGATTATAGTGTACATACAGTTTTCTATTTGTTAATCATTACGTTTATTAAATGCAGATTCATTGTAAATAACAGAAGCTTCATTAGACACCTCACTTAGGAAGGGGAAGTAAAGTGTTATGGCAGAAAGCGTCCAAGAATAAGAAGTTGAGACATAGTTAGGGTGAAATGACCTGCACCAAACAAAGTGTAAAGAACCAGAATCCTCAATACCTGAAATTATGAGCATGAGTTAAGAATTTGCCTATGGGGAAAAAAATGAAGTACTGTTCATCTGGGAATAAAGTTTTCCCTATGACTCTAAGACCTTGGACCTCAGTTTCCTCACATATATAAGGCTTAGACTAGATGTCACTAAGAGTCTCTCTTAATAACTTTTTAAAACCCTTTCTTACAGCAAATAGAAAATGGAAGACAGCTCCCCATACCTTAACTAACTTGCTTTGAATTTACATCTTTTGTTCATGCCATGTGTTGTTTTCTGTCCTGTTGGCTGCAGGCATGTTTTGTCCAAACCTGATCACACCTCTGTAAACTGAGCATCGTATCTGAAAGAACAGCTAAAATTTGTCTATAAGAATATAAAGGATAACAGTGATCTGCTGACGCTGTCTCTGTTGTGTTACCTACTGGGAGGGAGTGTATACCTGCTAAGAGGGTAGGCAGTTTGAAACAAACTAAAAAAGCCAAAAGCCCTTAACTGAGCTATAGATAGAATTTATCCCTGTTGTTACTAAGATGGTATCCAAAACTTTGCAGTTCCCAAATTTAGGAAGAAATATGCTAGCTTTAAGTCTGTTCTAGTGTGAACGGGCAGAAAAGGCAGGAAACTGGGTATTATACTTCCAAAAAATATGCTAACTTCAGAAATTTAGATACTGAATTATTTTAAATGTGCAACATAAACATTACTTGTATCCCTAGGAGTCTGGGCTTTGTCCATGTATTCTCTGTATTTTAAAACGAAACTGATAGGGTTTCTCTTTGGGAAATTTCCTTTTTTTTTTTTGTAAGTCCTATGAAGCAGAGATTCTTATTTCTTGATGTTGTTGTTAGCAGTCTTCTAGATTAAAATATGTTTAAAGGCTGTCCCATTATTTTTTTTAATGTAAACAATCACAACTTTTAAGAATATGTGTTCCTGGGGCACCTGGGTGGCTCAGTGGGTTAAGCCTCTGCTTTCAGCTCAGATCATGATCTCAGTGTCCTGGGATCGAGCCTCACATGGGGCTCTCTGCTGAGCAGGGAGCCTGCTTTCCCCTCTCTCTCGCCTATCGCTCTGCCTACTTGTGATCTCTGTCAAGTAAATAAAGAAAATCTTAAAAAAATATATATATATATATATATTTTTTTTTAACTCATATATATATATGAGTTCCTGGCATCCTCTTTTTCCTATCTTCAGTTAAAAAAAAGTCCAACCTGTCCCCTTTGGACATGGAGAATATGACATTTCATAACAGAACATCCTTATCTTGTGCATATTTATTTTATTCTGGTTAAAGACTTCATCTGTACTGTATTTTCACAAGCCACAGGCATAAGCTTTTTTAAAAATCTAAACTGGAAAAATGCAATTAACCAGAAAAATCTCCATTCCTCAAGCTTGCCACTTAAATGAGTTAGCATAGTAAAAAATCCACTCTGTCCAGAAATGGCAATTAGACTCCGTATGTGTTTCTTACTCTGTCATTTGTTACTATTTTCCTGAAGCACTTAGAAAAGAATTCTGAAACTTATGATTAGGTTTAGCAGAAAAGAGGTACAGTTGATCAGTGATATATATACTAAGGCTGCAGAAAGAACCATAGGAAATCACATGCCATGTTCTTAAACTGTGCAATTGGTTTTCCAAGGAACAATTTTACAAAAATATTGTTGATTATTTACTTTAATAAAGCTTTTAATTTTTAAAAGACTGAAATATTTTCATATTTCTAAAAATATGTACAAATAATATAGCAAGCACATGTGTACTAAAGACCCAGATTTATTTAATCTTTACATTTTGCTTTAACTCAGGTTGTTTTTAAATAAAACATAGGGTACCTGGGTGGTGCAGTTGGTTAAGTGTCCGACTTGTAGTTTTGACTCTTAGTTTGGGCTCAAGTCGTGTTCTTAGGGTCCTGAGATTGAGCCCTACATCGGGCTCTACAGCTCCATACCAAGTCTGCTTGTGATTCTCTTTCTCCCTACTGCCCCTCCCCCTTGTGCTTGTTCTCACTTTCAGATAAATCTTTAATTAATTAATTGATTGATTAATAAAACATTAAAAGTAAAGGTGAAGCCTCTCTTTAATTAGAATTTCGTATATAGGTTTTTATTGCTCCCTTGTGACCTGCTGGTTCTCTTTCTATTACAGTTAATTGAAAAAGAGGGGTGCCTCGTGGCTCAGTTGGTTAAGCATCCATCTTGATTTCAGCTTAGGTCATGACATCAAGCCCCGGGTCTGGCACTTCGCTGAGCGTAGAGTCTGCTTGTCCCTCTTCCTCTGCTCCTCCCCTCACGTGCTCTCACTCGTGCTCTCTTTCTCTCTGAAATAAATAAAATCTTTTAAAAAAGAAAAAGAGCTAAAGGCAGGGCATCTGGGTGGCTCAGTTGATTGAACTTTGGACTCTTGGTTTCTGCTTACCCCCCCCCCCCCAATCTCATGGGTCTAGCTCCCCTCCCCCGCTTTAGGCCCCCACCTTGGCCTCCATGCTCAGTGAGGAGTCTGCTTGAAGAGTTGCTCCCTTTGCCCCTCCTACCACTTGTGCTCGTGCTCTCTTGGGGCACCTGGGTGGCTCAGTGGGTTGGGGCCTCTGCTTTTGGCTTGGGTCATGATCCCAGGGTCCTGGGATTGAGCCCCAAATCGGGCTCTCTGCTCAGCAGGAAGCCTGCTTCCTCCTCTCTCTCTCTTTTTGTGATCTGTCAAATAAATAAATAAATAAATATTTAAAATAAATAACTCTTTTTTAAAAAAAGCTGGACTTTGCTCTAGCTGAAGTTTCTCTTTTGAATTTATTTTTAAAAAACTAAATCCGATTTGATATATTCAGGTAAAATTTTTAAAAAACTTTAATTTAGTGCTTAAAATAACTTTTCCTGGGGATATAAGTGAGTGATTTGAGGCAATTTTTAAAATACAACCATAACAGCCATATTTTACTTAATTCAGGAAAGTTTTCAGCAATATCGCCACAAGTCTTTTGGAAGTTATATGTGTCTCATTGTTGGACTAGACTTCGTTCCCATCTTTTCCCAAAGAAAACCTTTTTTAGGATGAGTAAAAATAATCCAAAATGCTTAAGCAAATGCCCATATCTGATTATCTTGAAGTGATTTAATGGCAGAGTTGTAAACAAAATAACAAAGAGAAATTTGATTAAAGGAGATTTAGATTCAGGAAAGTAACTTCAGGTGGGCTTATTACTGTCATTTAAGAGTTGATTAGCAGTTACCTAAGACTTGGTTATGTCTCTGTGTAAGCTCCTAAGGGGCTAGGTTTACTTCTTTTATACCTTGGTGTTGTGTACCTTCACCCCCGCCCCCCAGCCCTGCCCCTATGTAATTAAGAATTCAGTAAAATTTACCAACCAGTAGAAGTCTTCCTATAGAACAAAGAAAATTAAGGTAGCATTTTACTACTTGGTCATATTTTTCAGACCTGGGTTCTTGTCCTAGCAAATAAAACTATGTACTATTTGGCAAGCACCCCAACTAAGAATTTTTTAATCTGCAAAATAGGGTTAGATTATATCCTTCTAAATTCACACTCCCTTTTTTATTTGGGGATCTACATTTTATCTATTTTTATAGCTAGACCTTTGGAAAGGGGTGAAATTTAGACTTTATTGTACAAATCAAGTTACTTATTCAAAGTCCAAAGATACTTACAGATTACATTGTTTCATTGGATTTTGAAATATTAAATTATTATTACAATATAACCGGATCATTAGGACTTGAAATCTTTTGAGAATTTCTTTTTATGAAAAGATTTTAGCCTACCTAAAATGCTCTTTGTCATTATGTACTACAAAATTAAAGTCAGTATTTCTAACCTTTTGTTTAATCACCTGTTCTTGGGCTCCATGGTTTTGGGGAATGGAACTGGTAAAAGCTCAAACTAAATTAAGATTCTCCAATTTCCTATTTGATGGAACTAGATAGCATCACACTCCACTACATTATTGTTACATATAAAATTTAAATTACAATTTTCAGCGAGTGGGGGGGGCTCTTTAGTTGTAAAGATTGTAAAATACAAATAAAAGTGGATATCTAAAGTGGAAACTTTTGGGGAAAAAGATGTGTTAAACTGTAAGGATTCAAGACATTCAGAAGGTTTTCTATAGGCAGTACCCATTATACAAATTAGTATAGTCATAATCCAAAACCCCAAAGCTCTGCTGTTGCCTCTGAAAGCCTTTAGGTTGTTTGTTTGTTTACTCTCCAAAAGGGAGAAAGCTCTGGGGGAAAAAGCACTAGAGGAACTGATGTTAGAGCAGAGTATGCCGGGTACTAACTTCTTCCTCCCCTTTACCTTTCTTTGGGGGTACCTGGCTGTGTAAGTTGGTAGAGCGTGTTGGGGATAGAGTTTACTTAAATAAGTAACTTTAGTAACTAGTTATTTATATCTATTGGAATAATTTCAGCAGTAGTGCTTTTCTCAGAACACCTTAGACAACTGTCCCAAAAAGTCTGGATTAAGGAGTATGAAGGTCATTTGGCAGTTTGGAGCACTTTGCAGGATAGGGCAGCCTAGGGGAGATGCTAAAGTGGAAGATTGAATTAACAAGAGTAGACCAAAGGAGAAGTACCAGCAGTGAGAAGGACAAAGGAAGGAAAGTATTAACATCAAGTGTTTCAAATTTCTGCCGAGGGGCATCAGGGTGGCTCAGCCTGTTAAGCATCTTACTCTTGTGGTTCAGGTCCTGAGCTCAATCATGAGCTCAGTGGGTGGTGGGATCAAGCCCTGCTTCAGGCTCTGTGCTCCGTGTGGAGTCTGCTTGAGCTTTTCTCTCCCTCACCCTCTGCTCCTCCTGTTTGCACAAGCTCTCCTCTCTCTCTCTTTCTCTCTCTCTCAAAAAAAAGGGGGGAGGGACGCCAGGGTGGCTCAGTTGGTTAAGCAGCTGCCTTCGGCTCAGGTCATGATCCCAGCGTCCTGGGATCGAGTCCCGCATCGGGCTCCTTGCTTGGCAGCGAGCCTGCTTCTCCCTCTGCCTCTGCCTGTGCTCACTCTCGCTTCTCTCTCTATGACAAATAAATAAATAAAATCTTTAAAAAAAAGAGGGGGGGGATCTGGGTGGCTCAGTGGGTTAAAGCCTCTGTCTTCGGCTCAGGTCATGATCTCAGGGTCCTGGGATCGAGCCCCACATTGGGCTCTCTGCTCAGCAGAGGCCTCCTCCCCTGCCACCTCTGCCTGCCTCTCTGCCTAATTGTGATCTCTGTCTGTCAAAGAAATAAATAAATCTTTAAAAAAAAAAAGTAAAAATTAAATATTTCTGCCTAGCATTCACTCTTCCAAAGATAATAGAACAGAAATATTTTCTTTGCCCTTTGTACTCTCTGATTTTCTACTCTTGGGGTACAAACCACAAGTTTCTATTTGGATTATAAGTAAGCTGTATTGTCTAGTAATTGGACTTTTGAGGACCTTAGTAGTGTCTGAATAGTACTATCCAGTAGAAATATAACACATATGTCATTTAAAATGTTCTAGTAGCCACATTTTAAAAAGTAAAAAGACACAGGTAAGAGTAAGCTTAATATATTTAGCCCAGTATATCCAGAATATCATTTCAGTGTGTGATCAGTACAAAAAAGTCATTGACGTATTTTCCCTTTTTTTATACTAAGACTTAAAAATCTGTATTGTACAATTATAGCATATCTCAATTCAGACTAGCCACATTCTAAGTGTTCCAGAATCAGTGGCTATTGTTTTGAATGCTGCAGATCTAAAACATAGTTTTAGAATGAAAATGTTTCACAAATTCTAAATCATAAACAGAATTTTAGAACACAGTCTAAAAAGTCAGTTGACCTCTCTGAGCCTTGGTTTCCCCTTCTCTAAAAGTAGAGGGTTGGACTAGGTGAACTCTCAAATTTCTATGAGTTCCAACATTATATGTGTTTAGAGAAACAAACTAATGATATTTCGGTATTGATTGTAGTATTTTTATCAATAGCATTTCACAGAATTTCTTCTTTTATAATTAAGCTGTCATTGACTAGATTTATTTAGGGCCACTGGGTACCTCAGTTGATTAAGTGTCCAGCTCTTAATTTTGGCCCAGGTCATGATCTTAGAGTTGTGACCATGCTGGGCATGGAGCCTGCTTGAGATTCTCCTTCTCTCTCCACCCCTCCTCCCTCCCTCCCTCTCTTAAAAAAATTTTTTTATTGGCATAAACTTGTAAGTGGTAAAGCTGGAGTTCAAACCAAGGTCTGACTTGATTACAAATCTTGTATTCTGTCTACTATATTGTATAGCCTCCTACTCAGTCCAAGGAATTTTCACAGTGCCAAGTAAGAAATAAAACGTTGAGATTTAATAACATTTCACTAAAAAGCAGCTTCATTATTGAATAATGAAAAGTTCTATACTGTGTTTACTAATTATCATGAGAGTTTAGTAATTTCTTTTCCTCTGCTTGTTGTTCTGGAACACCAGAAAAATATAACTGATCTCATAATCTTCCTTGGTCCCATGGCCCATCCCTTCTTGACTTTCGTGTTAACTGTAGTTTTACAGTAAGAAAGGCTAGAAGGTAGCATTGGGGTAAAACAGATAAATGGACTGTAAAATCCTTTCTAAGGTCAAGAAGTCTGACGGTCTCAAGAACAAGTTTGCAGTGAGAATATATACTCAACAGTGGTTGAGGAGAAAAGAGACTCTTCTTTGACTGTATTTTACCTGATTCCCAAGGTAAAGACTGTATTCTTTATTCAAAACAAAACAAAACACAACAGTTCACAGACTGTGGTATGCAGGCCAAAGTTAGGTTTTCACATGGTATTTCTCCCCTTTTTCCCCACAGGGATTAAATATTTAAGAATCGGGAGATATAACAATAAACTATAGATTTCCCATTTCTCTTTTAAAAAAATGGGAATATCTAGCAACACTTGGTCCACATGTTTCATGGACTTAAAGTAGCTACTGCCTCCCTGACGAGCATGGGGTGTGCCAGTGGTCCCAGAGTCCCAGTCAGTCATCCTGTATTCTTTTACTGCTCTCATTTGCATTTTCTGTGTGGGCCAGTAGGTAGGCAAGTCAATTTGTGACCCCTGTTTTAAAGTGTACATGATAGGAGTATCTGGATGGCTCAGTCAGTGAAGCACCTGCTTTAGGCTCTGGTCATGTAGGGTCCCCTGCTGAGCAGGAAGCCTGCTTCTCCCTCTCCCTTCCCCTTTCTCCTACCCCCCACCACGTGTTCTCTTTCTCTCTCTGCTCTCTCTCTCTCCCAAGTAAATATTGTAAGCAGTTCCTAGACAAGGTCCAGAATGGTACAAATCATTCTCAAAGGGAAGGGAATACTTGTTGAGGACCTCATATTACCCCTTACAGTGTGACGTCTTATTCAGTGAGTCATAATTGCAGGTGGTAAGTAGCTAGTGTCATTTTGTGTATTAGGAAAACTAGGCCGGAGTCAAACAGCTAGTCATTAGTAAAGCTGGAATTTACATCTTGATCAGTCTTTTCCCAAAAGCTCATGTTCTTTCCACTATAATGGATTGCTTCCCTCAATCTCAGTACTTATTCATGGTTCCTAGCTTATGTATTTGGCCCTCAACATAGGTACTGCCAGCTTCCAGGCAGAGAAAACATTTTCATCCTGACATGCTTTGCCATTTTTATATTAGAAAAGTTGACTAGATAGTTTCTTTAGAAAGCACTAGATAGTTGCTTTTACTTAGTTGCTTGTGCTGCTAAGGGTAAAGAATAATCGACAGAGGAAGCAATGTGGTATTCTGAGCTGTCTCTGTTAGCAAAGGAGAACTTCTGTTTTCTTTGATAATGCTGTTCCTAAATCCATCCCTTTGGCTGGACATCTAATCTCAACTAAGTGGTAGAAACATCTGCTAATAGCTTTATTTTTTCATCCAGAAAACATTTATGACACACGCCTTTGATCAGAGATCCTGCGGGAAATTCCAATGGACAGGATATCTGCCTCTAAGAATTTATATATACATTTTTTAAGTTTTTTTTTTCAAGTAATCTCTACACCAGTGTGGGGCTCAAATTTACAACCCCAAGATCGAGAGTCACATGTTCTATGATTAAGCCAGCCAGGGACCCCAAGAATTTATATTCTTTAAAAAAAAAAAAAAGAACGAGGGAAATTTTATAACAAACTGATGATGATAAGAAAGTAAACTATACAAAAAAAGGACAAGATGCCGCCAATAAAGATGATTGCAGAAAAGAAGTAGTTGCAGCTGGTAATCATTTAGTTCTCATCAAGCCCAGCAATGCTAAAAATCATCAGGAAGCAGAACCCACTCTTAGTTCAGAAGTAATGAAGCCCTGTATCATGTGGTGTGAAAACCGTGGCGTGGGAGGTCTCAGCCTGTTCTTAGATCTAACCATGAGGCCAAACACAAGTGAGTAATAATAATAAAAATAACTTGAACTTCTCACCCATAATAAGCACAAATACTTGGAGACATTCATCAAGTAATTTATCTTTCCTTCTTCCATGGTTCTCATTATGTAAACTATTGAATTATATATTCTTATTCTTGGTAGCTTAGGTCATTATATTAGAGGCCCTAGAGTTGTATCGGCCTATGGTTGATGTCCACATTTTCAGTCTCTTTCCGCTGTTTTTTCATATCCTGCCAAACAAGTTCGTAATTGCTGGACACATGCTATCCTTTTGTACTCAGGTCCCTTACTTTCTCCTTCCTGTTTAGGTTTTCTTGTGGCCATTTCACCATCACTGTCACCATCTACTAAACTTAGCTATATGTTGGTCATTGGGATGCTGGGATGGAGAATGGATGTTGTTTTTTGGTTTTTGTTTTCAAGAAATAGTCTCATCTGTTCAGGGAAGTTTTGTTTGGTTTTATAAAAGGTACACAATACATATTGATTTTAGACTTTAGCATCTTTAGTTTTAGATTGTTGCAGATCTTATAAACAACTATTGCTTTATGTAAATAAGAGCTATTTTAGAACCTATACTGCTAATTAAAAAAAAATATTTCCTAGCACTGTCTTAAAAACTGTTAGTGTATTGTAATTGAATTAAATTGTTTAGACCCGGGGCACCTGGGTGGTTCAGTCAGTTAAGCATCTCCTTTGGCTCAGGTCGTGATCCCAGTGTCCTAGGGTCAAGCCCCGCATTGGGCTGCCTGCTCGGCGGGAAGCCTGCTTCTCCGTCTCCCCTTACCCCTGCTTGTGTTTCCTTTTCACTGTGTCTCTGTCAAATAAATAAATAAAATATTTTAAAAAATAGTTTAGACCCAACCCTGATTGTTGGCACAGTCGTGAAGTGAGGGAAGTTGGTCTTCTTTCCCTTCTAGCTGTACTCACTATATGTGGCAGAGCTCTTGTTCTCTCTCCACATCCTGACTTATGATGCTGTATGACTCCTCTCCTCATGGTGTAGTCTCAGGCCATGTTTTTTGTATGTCTCATTAAACATCAGTAGGTTGGTGCGTGTGGGTGGCTCAGTCGGTTAAGCATCTGCCTTCAGCTCAGTTCATGATACCGATGTTCCAGGATCAAGTCCTGCATTGGGCTCTCTGCTCAGCGGGGAACATGCTTCTCTCTCTGCCCCTCCCTGCACTCGTGCTTGCTTGTGTGCTTGTGTTTCTCTCTCTCTCTCAAAAAATAAAATCTTTTTAAAAAAAATCAGTAGATTGATGAAGTAATGTGGTAGACATGATTGTTGTCTGCCCTGATAATCTGTTTCTTATTTTCAACTGTTAGGAAAACTTTCATTATGATTTTTTTTTTCCATTTTTCTACCTCAGCTTTCCTGGCCTTCTTGTTTAATTTAGTTTAGTTTAATTGTGAAAATAGTTATTCTCATTTAAGGAATGAACAGTAGTTTTTCCTGCAATGTTTAGACAAGGTATTTATATAAAAATAATTATGTATAATAAGAATAGAACTATGAACTAGCTATTTTTTGTCTTGTTCTTACTATATCACCATAGTAGTCCACTTTTCTATGATTATTCAGAAAATTGACTTAACTTTTGTCTTGTGTTTCAACAGAAGGAGAATATGTTAAAATGTTTATGCGAGGTCGGCCAATTACAATGTTCATTCCTTCTGATGTTGAAAACTATGATGACATCAGAACAGAACTGCCTCCTGAGAAGCTGAAACTGGAGTGGGTGTATCCTTCTCTACTGTGACAGCAACTTTGTTTGCTTTGTCTTTAGTTTAAGAAAAATTCATTTACCTAAGCTCTATCAAAATTATCTTTATACAAAAATAATAATAAATGTAATATCACAACCACTTGAGAAAGTAAAGAGATGTTACTTCTCATCTTTCACATATTATATATATTTTGCTCTTACCAATTTAAAACCACCCAAATTCATGTCTTTGGATAGGACAAGCGGTACTGTATGTACATCGTGGCAGCTACTTGTAGCATGGTAGAGAAGGCATTGGACTGGAATGGGAAGACTAGTGTTTGAGTCTCAGCTCTGCCACCCCCAATGAACCTTACTTCCCTTATAAAAAGAGGTTAATAACTCCTACTTTACTGAGCTGTTGTAAGAATTAAATAAGGAAACATCAGTTAAGTATTTTATAACTTGCGAAATAATGTAAATTATTTTATTACAAGCTCAAATTAATATGATTGATTCTAATTCCAGAAGTAACTTCTCAGCCAGACTTTGTAAAAAATGACTATATAAAAGAGCTCCCTTAATTTCACTTAGAAATTTTTCTCTTAGAACCTTTGAGAAACTCCATGAAGCAGAATGGAGCTAGTAGTTTGAACTCCGTTTTCTGCCTCCATTCTACTCCACACTCTTTCCCCTACCTTTTCATTCATTCCCTCATTTCTGTAGAAATTAGCCTGGGAAAGATCACCAATCCTGTAATTCTGTACAACTTTTTAATAAACACTCTGCCTGCTAAACTGTGCCTGGCTGTCTTACTCATTTAGGTCAAGCACAAATGTCATTTTCTCAGCACTTCTTTTGATCCCTCTCCTCACTTTCTCTCCATTTAAATTAGGTGTTCCTTCTATGCTTTCTCCTGGGATACTGTTACTTTTCTTTCCACAATTTCTAATGATATTTTTGGTCTTTGGTTTTGTCATCTTTGAGAGAGCATAATCTTCAGGGACACAGGCCTCTGTTTTGTTCAGAACTGTATGTTCAGCCTGTGCCTGCCACATGTTAGGAACTCAATATGTATTTGTCTGGGGAATGAGGAAACTAAGATTTATGCATATTAAAAACTCGGGATTGCACCTTGGATAGTGGCAGGACTTGAGTTTCCTAGCTCTGATGCATTCCTGTTTTCTTTATACCTTTCTCATGCCCCTCGGTATCCATGAAAAGCTTGTTAGTTTACACCTTAAAAATTGTGTTTATTAAAAACCTTGACTTTTGTGTTTAAGATACGGTTATCGAGGAAAGGACTGTCGTGCTAATGTTTACCTTCTTCCTACCGGAGAAATAGTGTATTTCATAGCATCAGTAGTAGTACTGTTTAATTATGAGGAGAGAACTCAGCGACACTACCTGGGTCACACAGACTGTGTGAAATGGTTGGTATCATTGAATACTTGTCTTTTTTTTCTTTGTCATTTTTGCATTTCTTTTTAATTTGGGTTTTTTCAGAAATGGTTTCTTGTGTAGAGCTCAGATGTTAAGGATATTAAAGGCATGCTGTAGGATGTATTTGAAAAAGTGGCATTTTAATATGGGGAAGTTATAGTGGAACTTTTAAAGCACTTTTGTTTCTTAGGATAATTTAAATTGATACTCTTCTGGAAAGTTATGAGCAATACATACTAAGAACAAAAATTTTACATTCTCAATGAGCTTATCCCTTGGTTTCAAGATGTATAAAGAGTCTAGATATAGACAGGAAGACATCTTTTTAAAAATTTTGCTAGTCTCATGTTTATCATGAAAAATGTGGGCATATATGCTGCACTATTTTCAGTTTGTTCTTAAGAGTTTCTTGCTCCATATTTGACTTAACAAGAGTTCAGCATTAAGAACTCTTAATTTTAAAAGTTTGGAGGTACTGTGTTTACTGTGTTCCTTTGTAGAAAAGTAGAAATGATAGAAGAACTGTTCAGTCAATAATAATGCATAAGGATACAGCAAACGGGGAAAATGCTGTTGTTGTAATAGGTTACATTTGTACCGTGCAGTACCGCATCTTTACTACGATAAAACCATCTGACTGCATGCGCGTGTGCAAGATTAGAAAGGAACTTGAACAGATGAAGACAGTTTAAGTTATCCTGCCACAGATGTGAATTTACTGCTCCATTAATTTGTCTGTTTTAGTTGACCAAAGGAAGAAAAAGTATGGTCAAAACTTAGGTGGTTGATTTGCTAAAGAAAATCAGATAATCACGAGAATTTTTTAATGATTAAAAACTGAAAAATGTTTGACAGATGTTGTTACTAAGGCATATTTCAGCTGTTTCTCATTTCCCATATTTAAAATTGTTGTTAATAATGCTGTTTTAGCCTTGCTGTACATCCTGACAAAATTAGGATCGCAACTGGACAGATAGCTGGAGTGGATAAAGATGGAAGGGTGAGTGGCATAGTGTTCTGCAGGCTGTACCAGTGATGTTGCCATTAGAATGGAATTGATTGTATTTTTAACCATGGCTTGCTTACTTCATTCTTTTAAATGCTGCTAAGGTATCTCTAGTATAAGAGGGAAAAAATAGTAGAATGTAAGAACATCCCAAAAAACAAAAGAGAATCATACTACTTAAATATTTCTCTAAAAGGAAATATTCTCCCTAAGGGGACTATTTATTTGTAAAATTGGGAGGACTCAGAAGCTTCTTACTTTTTTTTTTTTTTAACTTAGCATAATTTATCAGTGTTTGCCAGAAGATAGTAAAATTTCACTATATTGATGGACTTGATTTTATATGTGACTGGAACTGATAACACTTTAAAAATTTCAGTTCCTACTCAATATCATTAAGTTGGTTTATGTAATAAATATCTTACTTGTAAGGATCAACAGAGAGTATTATCAATGACTGATTAACCTGTGTCTGACTGTACCCATGACATTCTCTGGCTTGAGTTTATTTAAAGAAAAGGAGTTGGAATGGCTATATTGGATGAGTCTAAGGCCCCTTCCGGTTTCAAATTCTATTTAAGAACTGTTTGTTTAGCAATTTATTGGACACTGGTTAGGGAAAAAAAGGTATTATTTTCCAGGAATTAAGGTAATGTTAAAAGCGGAGTATCCAGAGAAAATTTGCCTGGGTTAGAATTCTAACTCTGCCTTTTAATAACTGTATAGCTTTGGGGGCGCCTGGGTGGCTCAGTGGGTTAAAGCCTCTGCCTTCGGCTCAGGTCATGATCCCAGGGTTCTGGGATCGAGCCCCACATCAGGCTCTCTACTCAGCAAGGAGCCTGCTTCCCTTCCTCTCTCTCTGCCTGCCTTTCTGCCTACTTGTGATCTCTGTCAAATAAATAAATAAAATCTTAAAAAAAAAAACAAAACCTGTATAACTTTGGGCAAGTTATTCAAATCTCTATATCTCCATTTCCTAATCTGTTAAATGGTGATTATTATAGTACATAGTTCATGGGACTGTGAGGATTAAATGAATTAATACATGTACTTAGAATAGTATATGGCATAGTAAATAAAATACTAAATCATTTTCTGCTACTATTATTATCACTGTTGTTATTTTCTTGTGTTCATAGTATGAGAAGAAAATACCTCCTCAAGATTCTTTGGGGTCATGTCTAATGTAGTAGCTGGTTTATATTAGATGTTTATCCATCCCTACTGCTTTTTAGAGATGGCAGACAGTTCTGTTTGGTAGCAGTATTTATTTGCACCCACTGAATACCAGATAGTCTTGCTATCTTATGTTTTTCCCCTTGTCTTTGCAGCCTCTGCAACCCCATGTCAGAGTGTGGGATTCAGTTAGTTTATCCACACTGCAAATTATTGGACTTGGGACCTTTGAGCGGGGAGTAGGATGCCTGGATTTTTCAAAAGCAGTAAGTAACAATTTTTAAAGAAGTAAGCAAGCAGTGCAAAGAAGCAGAAAAGAAAATAAGCTCAGTATGTGTGTGTGTTCACAGAAAGTGCTAACTCTGACTTGTTAGCTATTGCTTAGCAATGGCCAGCACTTTAACCTAGGTACTAAAGTATTTGGTTTAAATGGGATACAGGTTATTATACTTAATTATACTTTTGTTCTGAAATAGGATTCCTATAGTAACAGGAAATGGTTAGAGGAATATATACATAGCATGGTATAATTGAAATAAGCAGTAGGACGTGCTTTTGCTTCAGCTTGAATCATGGAAATATATTTTATTTAGAAAATTCAGACATGAAAGTTGGCCAGTTCCACACAAATATTGGCTTTTCTTGAGGTCATGTTGGAGCAAATGAAATAATCAAACCTTTGTGGGGCCATGATCTTGGAGTCCGAGGATCAAGTCCCACATTGGTCTCCCTGCTCGGTCGGGAATCTGTTTCTCGCTCTAACTTTCCCCCCTCTCATGCTCTCTCTCATTCTGTTTCAAATAAATAAATAAAATCTTTTTTAAAAATCAGACCTTTGGGGCGCCTGGGTGGCTCAGTGGGTTAAGCCGCTGCCTTCGGCTCAGGTCATGATCTCAGGATCCTGGGATCGAGCCCCGCATCGGGCTCTCTGCTCAGCAGGGAGCCTGCTTCCTCCTCTCTCTCTGCCTGCCTCTCTGCCTGCTTGTGATCTCTGTCAAATAAATAAATAAAATCTTTAAAAAAAAAAAATAAAAATAAAAAAAAATAAAAATCAGACCTTTGTACTCAATAAAATCGTGAATTATCTTGGTTCTGAATTGATGACAACTTGAGTTTAAAATTCAGTATCTTCCTATCTAAACCTTGAGGCTTTATCCTGAAGGGGAAATGAAAGAGGGATATTGAAACATTCTATTTATTCTTGAATTATATACAATTGTTGTAGAGTATACAGGAGATCTACACTTTAGGATCCATGATTTTAAGTTTCAAATACACCCCTCCAGATTTTATTGGCCCTCACTCATACTTTAGGATACATGTATGTATTCTTATTACCTCTTCAGTTCCTAGCTCTTAGCAGGTTTATTATGGATTATGGGAGTTTTGTGGGACATGGAGGCAGAAGGGACATTTTTACAACAGAAAGATAAATTTGGGTGGATATAGGAACTTTGCTAGCTTTGAAGGTACTGAAGGTCCAGAGGTCCTGTGAGACAAGAATTGTGAGAAAGGTGATAAATGGACTGAAGGACTTTTACTACCTTTTTTACCCCTAAATTTCTGTAGCAGGAACTGTTGTCATCTTGTTGATACCATTATTACAGTGTTAAGACTATCTTGGATTGTCTCATACTCTTAACTTTTCCTGGTTTAGGTAATTGTTCTAATACAGGCTAAAAGAAAGATAAAAAGAAGAGAGCAAGCTCTGTCCTTCATCATTACCTCTTTTCTCCACAGTATTTCTTTCTCCCATATATGTCATTAGGCATATATTGCAAATGCTACTGGAAAACAAATAATTTTTTAATATCCACATTTTTTTTTCTTAAACTGGGACACTTAAATTATGTGAATGAAAATGGTTTCAGAAAGATAGAAAAGAGGGGCGCCTGAATGGCTCAGTCAGTTAAGTGTTTGACTCTTGATTCAGCTCAGGTCATAATCTCAGGCGTTGGGCTCCACATCTGAGTGGTGAATCTGCTTGAGATTCTCTTGTTCATCTCACTTGGCCCCTCCCTACCCATGTTCTCTCTCTCAAATAAATAAATCTTTAAAAAAACTTTTTAAAGGATAATAAAAAAATAATTTATCTCATTTATTCATGTTAATATAAGTCAGATATATCATGGAAAACTAAATTGCTATCTCTGAATAACAGAAGTAACTAGATCACAAGTAGAAACTAACCTGGGGAAAAAATTAAAAGTAGAAAATATTTTTTAAGGAGTCTTCATTATATTTCTGAAAAAAATAGGGAAGAATATAATCATTTTCTTTGAAGGAGCTGTGTGTTTAAAGGATTTGGGATTATCTTAATGTTGGCAGTTTTAATAAAATGGTATTTCTTCTTAGAAAGTCAAACTTAACTGAAAATTCTAAATGCCTTTATTTGGCTTTTCTTTAGGATTCAGGTGTTCATTTATGTGTTATTGATGACTCCAATGAGCATATGCTTACTGTATGGGATTGGCAGAAAAAATCAAAAGGAGCAGAAATAAAGGTAAATCAAAAGAAGTTTTAATTATTATTTTTTAGAATACATTATTTGTTTTGCAGATCCTTGGAAGTATATTGCATATCCTTAAGTTGTAAAAGCATACCAGCTGGCCATATCCATTTGATTTATTGATTGCCATCATTCTAATGATACTAAGAATACCATTCTTAATCTGTTTTTTTAAACAACACCTATTTATGGTCTGTAGTTTCTGTGATAGTATCTATAGATCCTGAGGTCAATTCTTAAACTATTCTTAAGATAAAATAGTCAGGTACCTTCAACCAAATTCCAGTGATATTTCAGACACATTGTGCTACTGAAATGCCAAAGTAGATGGTTATCTCATCTCAGAATTAACTCTGAATACTCAACCTGGTTTCCTTAACAAAATTTGTTACTTCATTCAGTCTTTAAATTAGTTTTAAAACCCTAAGGAAAAAATTCATCCTAGGAATATGACTCACGTAACTAAAAAGCATATGTAACAGTAAGTTTTTTTGTCTTAATTACATGTATGGGGTTATTACATAAAATGCTACAGCATGTATAATTGTTGTAGAATAGGATTGATCCCTTTGTGTGGATCAGTCTCTAACTTGTAAGAGAAGAATATAAGCTTAACATTGCAGCTATGTTCATATGGGTAGAAATGGCCTCCCTCTCACAGGCTTTCAGAGGGATTCAGAGTGACAGGATGACTATAAAAAGCCTATGACATATTTGCCGTACTCTTAAATAACATCACATTCCTCTTTAGTTGTGCGCTCGCTCTCTCTCTCTCTCTCTCTCTCTCTCAACAGTTTTGTTTGGTATAAGCGTCAGGCTTTCAGCTTGTTGGTCAAAAAGAGATTCTTTTAAATAGTGTAAGTTAATCTTTTGAAAGAAACGGTAGATTGTGCTTGAAAAGAATATGACATGTCAGGAAACCTCAAACCTTGAAAAATACAAATGAGGATGTAGATTGTCTTTCAGCCATAAAAGTAATTTAACATTGAAACATGAGGATGTTACACTGAAGTGAAATGGGTGTGATCCTTTGTAGTAAAGGCTACCAGATGAAGTCTTGTGGTTTTCCTCCTGCTGGTTACTTGTTGATCTCCTTTCCATGACCTTAAATGTTAGGATTCTTCAGAGTTATATCTCATGTCCTCCATCAGTATCATGTATGCTCTTATGGCCTTAATTACTGTCTGCTGTGTCCCATATCAATTAACTCTAACCCAGATCTCTGTCCCACATTTAAACCTATATTTCTTGTTGCCTGCTAGGCATCTTTATTTGAATGTCCTATCCTGTAAATCAAAATCAACATTTCCCACTCTACACTAGTCATCATCCTTAGCCCTCAACCTGTTTCACCTCCTACCACACTTTACCTACTTGGGAAAGCTAGAAACTCTTTTCCCCTTGCTTGTCATACTGAAGTTCCTTGTATCCCAGATGTCTGTATTAGAGCTCTTTCCAGTGCAGGTGACTGCAAAACAACTTAAAGATGAAGAGAATTTACTGATTCATGGTTAAGGAGAAAAAACACATCTAGAAAAGGTCAGAGGGGAATTTTGTCTCAGGAATGAATTGATTCAGGACTGCATCACTGACTCTCTTCTCTCTCCTCCTTTTCTTTTGTGTTGACCTTACTCTCTCCCACTGTAGATGAGCTCTATTTTTGCTTAAGTCACAGAAATTTGGAGAGTTGGTACATACATAGTTAATTTATATAAGTTTAAAATTCAGCAAGGCAACTTTAAGACCTATTGACAAGAATTAAAGAAGACATAAATACATGAAGGAATATACAATAATCATGGATAGAAGAAAATATAAGGATATTACATCTGTGCATGTTATTCTGTATTTTCAGCATAGTCAGAATCCCAGCATGATTTTCTTGAAAGTTGACAAGCTGAGTATGTGTGGAAATATGAAGCGATAAGAGTAAACAAAAATTACAAGTTTGATGTGTGAAGTAACTGGAATTCTAATACACTGTTGTATGTTGAACACAGAAATCAGCACAGCCATTTTTGGAAAATGGCATTACCTTTTAAAGTTTGAACATATACATGTGTATAACCTCTACCCTCCTATTCCACTCTTAGGTATAAACCCGACAGAAGTATATCCACGTGTTAACCAAAAGACAACTACATCAAAAATAATGGTAGCCCCACAAAAGGAAGTTACCCAAATGCCAATCAGTAGGAGAATGGATAAATCAACAATGGGATCTTTACATACAAAGGAATACAGTACAGCAATGAGAATGAACAAATTACAATATATGCACCAATATGAACTGAATCTCACAAATGTAGATAAAATGGGGTCAGATACAAAGGAGTACATTCTGTATGATTCCATTTAAATAAAACAAAGTAATCTATGTTGCTATAAATCAGGATCATAGTTACTTGAGCAGACATAGGGGATAGTGTCTAGAAAAGGTATCTAAGTTTTTAGGTATCTGGTATGTTAGAAATTGTTCTTTTTCTTGTTCTAGATGCTGTACAGAAGTGTGTTCAGTTTGTGAATATTCTCAAGCTATGTACTTAGGATTTGAGTACTTTTCTGTACATATAATTTGATAAAATTAATGTAGTTGATAAAATTGATAAAAATTAATGTAAAATATCCTGGGGTCAAAGTAAATTTTAAAGATGATGTTAATAACAGAACAAAAATTAGTCATCTCCAGAAGAGATTAATTCATTGACATGAAGTTCTTAAAGTTAAAAAATGGACATTAAGGGGGTACTGGTTAGCTGAGTCAGTAGTGGTTTTGGCTCTGGTGATGATCTCATGGGTCATCATGGGTCTCATGGTCACAGGATGGAGCCCTGTGTTGGAGTCTGCTTGAAGAGTCTGTCCACCTGCCCCTTTCCCCACCTTTGTATGCACTCATGTGCTTTGTCTCTCTGAAATAAATCTGGGGTGCCTGGGTAGCTCAGCGTTAAGCCTTAGGCTCAGGTCATGATCCTGGAGTGCCAGGATTGAGTCCCGAATAAGACAGCCTCCTCATCAGGGAATCTGCTTCTCCCTCTGACCTGCCCCTTCTCATGTTCTCTCTCTCTCCCTCTCTCATTTTCTCAAATAAATAAATAAAATCTTTTTAAAAAATAATAAATCTTTCTTAAAAATGGATATTAATATTCACCCTGCAAGTAAACAACAGCTAACGATAAACAGCTATACAAGCATGTATATTTTACCTGTTAAGTTTGAATAGGTGCTTTTGCCATAAAACATTTGATAATTCAGTAATTTCAGTGAAAAAATTATATTTGTAATTCCTTTGTGGCTCTCATGCCTGTTTTCTTCTACTGTCTCATTCTAGTTCTTTTAAACTTAACTCCTATCCTTTTAGGTTTTTTTGAGGAAAGAGCATAAAACTTAGTTTTTTGTTTCTTCATTACTCTATAGGTATCAGTAGTGACCATTCTGCATCTACTTTATAAGCCCTCAGCCTGATGATGAATCTCTAAATCAGTAATATTTTCTTGGTCAATAGTAATAGTACCAAGAAAGAGAAGACTTTTTTTTTCCTATCAAAATGACAGTCTGTCTTTATGATAGAATGTACATGGCTCTTGCATTTGCTAGTTTTAGTGTACTTTTACCTGAATGTATAAAAAAATTAAAAGAATCTTAAACTAATTTATATGTCTTTTTAGTGCAGTTATATATAAATAACATAAAAGTTGATACAGTAGTATGAGGACATCAAACTCAAATCATTCGAAAAATCTATTAAAATTTTTCAGGGGCGCCTGGGTGGCTCAGTGGGTTAAAGCCTCTGCCTTCGGCTCAGGGTCCTGGGATCGAGCCCCACATCGGGCTCTCTGCTCTGCGGGGAGCCTGCTTCCTCCTCTCTCTCTGCCTGCCTCTCTGCCTACTTGTGATCTCTGTCTGTCAAATAAATAAATAAAATCTTTAAATTTTTTTTTTTTTTTTTTTTTTTTTTTCCAGGAAAGTTGGTCTTCAAAGAAAAGGTGTTTTCTCAAAATGTTTCCCAGTCTTTGGTTGTCAGTAGCTGTAATTGGTATTTGATGGAGATAAAGATAGACATTCATCTAAAGCTTTATTTCTCTATCCACAGACAACAAATGAAGTTGTTTTGGCTGTGGAGTTCCATCCAACAGATGCAAATACCATAATAACCTGTGGTAAATCTCATATCTTTTTCTGGACCTGGAGTGGCAATTCACTAACAAGAAAACAGGGAATTTTTGGGGTAAGGATCAGAATGTTGCAAGTTCATTTTAAAACTTTGATTTTTTAATTGTTGAGTAAACAAACATTATGCCAAAGGAAAACTGAAAATTCTCGTTGTTTCATTGTAGAAATATGAAAAGCCAAAATTTGTGCAGTGTTTAGCATTCTTGGGGAATGGAGATGTTCTTACTGGAGACTCAGGTGGAGTCATACTTATATGGAGCAAAACTACTGTAGAACCCACCCCCGGGAAAGGGCCTAAAGGTATAGTATTCTCACATCATAGTCCTCACTTTAAATGCACATGTCTTAATGTTGCCAGTTGGTGTTTACTCCTCCCAATGCCTTTTGTTTTTAAGGTTTTTCATGATGATATATTTTTAAAAATTAAATTCCTTACAGTTATTCACTGAACATAATAACCTACATTTGTCTATACCTGGACTTTCCTTTTAGGAGGTTAATACAAAGTAGAGTTGATACAGATATATGTTAATTAAAGCAGTGTAAAGATGAGGAGAGGAATCATCCTGATCATTAGTGTTTTGTGAAGCCATCACAGAAGAAATGGTATTTAAGCTACACCATAATGAATGTATAAGACTTAAAAAAGAGGGGCGCCTGGGTGGCTCAGTGGGTTAAGCCTCTGCCTTTGACTCAGGTCATGATCTCAGAGTCCTGGGATCGAGTCCCACATCGGGCTCTGCTTTGCGGAGAGCCTGTTTCCTCCTCTCTCTCTCTACCTGCCTCTCTGACTACTTGCGATCTCTCTGTCAACTAAATAAATAAATTCTTTAAAAAAAAAAAAAAAAAAGATATGGAACCTTGATCCCAGTTTAGGGAAACAGTGCATGCAAGTGAAGGCAGAAGGGTGGGTGTGAATGTGAGGCATCCAGGATGTGAATCAGTTTGTAGAAGTTAACAGAGACAAGAGCTAGCCAATTTGAAGGAAATTCTATTTTATTTTAGTTTATTTTATTTATTATTTATTTTATTTTATCTTTAAGATTTTATTTATTTTACAGAGAGCACAAGCAGAGTGAGCAGGGGAGGGAGAAGCAGGCTCCCTCCCAGTGAGTAGGGAGCCTAATGTGGGGTTTGATCCCAGGACCCTGGGATCATGACTTGAGCCAAAGGTAGCCTCTTAACTGACTGAGCCACCCAGGTACCACAGAAAATGTGTTTTTAAAAATTGTAGTGTTTTGGGCGCCTGGGTGGCTCAGTGGGTTAAGCTGCTGCCTTCGGCTCAGGTCATGATCTCAGGGTCCTGGGATCGAGTCCCACATCGGGCTCTCTGCTCAGCAGGAAGCCTGCTTCCCTATCTCTCTCTCTTTCTCTCTGCCTGCCTCTCCGTCTACTTGTGATCTCTCTCTGTCAAATAAATAAATAAAATCTTTAAAAAAAAAAAAATTGTAGTGTTTTATAATTCCTACTGTCAGTTTAATATATATTAAGTAATGGATAATTTAAGTAGGGATTAAGATGCAGATTTTTTTGAGTTATACACAAGAATCCTTTAAACTGGTTGTTGAGCTCACCACAGAGGAAGAGTTAAGAGGCCACGGGTCTTTATCCCCCAGTTAAATAACCAAAAAAGACTCTGCAAGGATTACAGAAGGGAAATTTAAAAAGAAAAAAGTTAACTCCCTCCCTGAAGAAGGGAGGAGAGAGTTTCCAGGATTATCAGTGCTGTAGAGAAGTCAAGAATAAAAACCAAGAATCGACCATTAGTAATTTGCAATATCAATAGAACAATAAGGCCCCCAAACACCTAAGTATAGAGCAGCCAGTCTCAAAATGGAGAATTTTGAGAATCCAAGATGAAAATGGAATGGGAAGCAGAGAGTTACTAGTGTCAATAGTCTCTCTAAAGTTACCTACAACCTGAAAGTAAAATGGGAATTGCCGGTAAAGAAGAGGAGGCTAAAGAGAGATGAGAATACCTGGATTGGGCATATGAGGAAGAATTGTCCTTGAAGAAGAGCAAGAGCCTCCATCTTATTCTGAGACTGGAGCCTTAGGAGCTAAGATATCTTATGTGGGTAAATGGGGAGTAGGGGGAGGGTCTTACAGGATGACTTTGATTTCAGTAAAGGCAACTCTGTTAAAGACTTGAAGTTTTTATTTTTAATGTATTGAAGAAGAATAGTAATGTAATAAAACATCACATAATCAGATTGTTACTTTAGAGTTCTACTTGTTGGAATTGGGATCCTCCTGAAACTTTTATCTTATCTGTGGATATTGGACTTATAATAAATGAATAATAAAACCCAAACCTTATAAACTTAGAGGTATTATTTTCTAAATTAGTGATTAAAACTATCCTTACTGATTCTCAAGCCTGTTTCCAAAGATCTTAACAGCTGATGATTAGTAGTTATTTATAGTATAGTAAAAAAGTATGATAATCCTAATTACTACATTTGTGGCACATTTTCTACCTTCCTCCTCTCCTTTTCCCAACATAGCAACAGACTAGAGGGTTCAGTCTCCCTTGAGCTGGGTCTAAGAGTTTCTGTGAGGGCATTGTACATGTCCATGTTATAAAAATGGGAGAGAGGAGGGAAAAAGAATAAACTCATAGTTTGGTCTCCTTCTTCTTTTTCTTACTGTAGCCCGTCTTCCCAGTCATTGTAGTGGGCCTTGGCATTTCTTTATCTTTACCTCAAATTGATTGTCCTCAGAAATATAAATACCTTTTTTTTTTTTTTTAAGAATTTATTTGAGGGACGCCTGGGTGGCTCAGTTGGTTAAGCAGCTGCCTTCGGCTCAGGTCATGACCCCATTTTTAAATTCTTGCCCAAAATTTCAGTAGATTGACCTGTTTTGCATATTCCTTAATATGTATTTCTGCATCCATGTCTGGAATCACTTTCAACCAAAAATACTGTGATAACATGTCTGATAAAGGGACATTTTTAGATGGCAGAAGTATTATTTCATAAGTGATTCATAAGGAATACAGCATAATGATTTGATATATGTATGTTTGCCAAATGATTACCACAAATCTTTAGGATTTACTCTCAGGATCTTTCAGTATACAATATAGTATTGTTAATTACAGTCACTGTACTGTACATTATTAAATCCCAGAAGTTGTTCATCTTTTAACTGGATATTTCTACCTTTTGACCATTGTCACCTATTTCCCCCACCCCTAACAACCACCAGTCTGTTCTCTTTGTTCATTTTTTTTAGATTTTACTTGTGAGATCATATGGTATTTGTTTTTCTGTGTCTGACTTATTTCACTTAGCATAATACCCTCAAGGTTCATCCATGTTGTTACAAATTACAGGATTTCCTTCTTTTTTTATTCCATTGTTTATATGTGTGTATTATCACATTTTCTTTATCAGTTCATCTGATGGTCAACACTTAGGTTGTTCCAGCATTTTCTGTTATCCTGTGAGTACAAGGTACTTATTTCTTACCTATATGAGGAAGTTCAGATTTTTCTTTTATGAAATAATTCATAAGTTTTAAGTGGGGGGATTATAAGTTGAGAATATTACAAGATCATTAAATTTCCCTTATTCTTAACTCTGCCAAATTCCTTTAAGGAACTAAGAAACACCATTTTAAATTCAAGGATAATTATTTTTCTTGGTAGGTATTTCAAACATGACTTAAATTGGAATGTCAGAAATATAGGCTCATGAGAAAGAAATCTTTGACCGATGATTTGTTTTGTTGGTAAATACTATCTAAAGGGAACTTTGTTTAAATTTGAACATGTTTAAATTTGAAACACAGAAATTTTATCTCAATATTAGGTCCTCGGGAAATAAAGGTCATAGGGTAGGAGGTTTGGGAGTGGAAATGTCATGGAGATGATACTATTTAGATATTTTTATTCTTGATGGAGCATTTGTTTCTCAGGTTTATTTTCTGCTTTCTAACATTCCATCATTCTAGGAAGATCTTAAGTGTTTAATAAGTTTGTTTTTTCCAGGGGGCGCCTGGGTGGCTCAGTGGGTTAAGCCGCTGCCTTCGGCTCAGGTCATGATCCCAGGTCCTGGGTTCGAGCCCCACGTCGGGCTTTCTGCTCAGCAGGGAGCCTGCTTCCTCCTCTCTCTCTGCCTGCCTCTCTGCTTACTTGTGATTTCTCTCTGTCAAATAAATAAATAAAATCTTTAAAAAAAAAAAAAAGTTTGTCTTCTCTGGAAGTATGGAAGACTGAATTTAAAACAGAAAAACTTTTGCACTTTTCTACATTTTCATGGAGATCCATGAAAGTCCACATTTCTGCTTTTTGTAATTTCTTGGTACCATGGTACTTTCAGACTCTCTTGTTGACTATGCATTAGAAAGTAAGCCCTTTGCTCCCCCAACAGCCAGCAATACTCTTTAAAAAGTTCATACCTCAGGGACGCCTGGGTGGCTCAGTTGGTTGAGCAGCTGCCTTCGGCCCAGGTCATGATCCCAGCATTCTGGGATCGAGTCCCACATCGGACTCCTTGCTTGGCAGGGAACCTGCTTCTCCCTCTGCCTCTGCCTGCCATTCTGTCTGCCTGTGCTCGCTCTCTCTCCCTCTCTCGCTCTGACAAATAAATAAATAAAATCTTTAAAAAAAAAAAAGTTCATACCTCAGAGTGTCTGAGTGGCTCAGTTGGTTAAGCGTCCAACTCTTGATCTCAGCTTAGGTCTTCATCTGAGGGTCATGAGTTCGAGCCCTACACTGGGCTCCACTCTGGGTGTGGAGCCTACCTAAGAGAAAAAAATTCACATCTCTCATATGTCTTTTCTCTCATGATTGATAATTGGCTGTCTGTCGTACTGGACACAGTTGTGGTATTCAGTGTTTAAAGTATTTTTAGGTGATAAATGTTGATGTGAGTTGAGGCTGTTGATGTGAATAGCAAGTTTGTTGGAGTTCTGCTCCCAGCTCTGCACATTTGAGCAAGCTCTACTCCAAATCAGGCAAGCCCTTTCCTTTCTCCCTACCAAATATACCCATCTCTTAAATATCTGTACCACTAGCTCCCTCACACTGAGTAATTTTTAGATTCTGCTGTAGCATTCTTTTTTCAAGGATACCAAGGCCCTACAAATTTCAGTTAATTTTTTAAATATAATGGTAGCTCAAATAAATAAGTAAAAGTGAACAATCTCAGTGACAGCTTTATTGAGATGCAGTTCACAGACCCAAAATTCACCCTTTTAAAAATACAATAAAGTGATTTTTAGTACATTCACAGAGTTATATACCTATCACTACTGCCTAATTTCTAAACATTTTATCACCACCAAAATCTCCCTTCAGCCTCTAGCAACCATTTGTCTAATTTCTAAACATTTTATCACCACCAAAATCTCCCTTCAGCCTCTAGCAACCATTTGTCTACTTTAGATCTCTGTGGATTTGCTTATTTTGGACATTTCGTGTAAACTGAATCATACAATATATGGTCCTTTGTGACTGGCTTCTTTTATTGGAACCTTAGTGTTTTCAAGGTTCATCCATGTTGTGGCATGTATCAGTATCTCAATTCCTTTCTACGGCTAAATAATATTACATATTATGAACATACCATATTTTGTTTATCCATTCTTCCATTGATGAACAATTTAGAAAGTGAATTTTTTTTTCAGTTTTATCTCAATAAAACTGGCATATAATTTTGTATACACTTAAGGTATATAACATAATAATTTGATTTGATGTATGTTTATATTGCAAAATGATGACCACAGTAAGTTTTGTTTATAACCATCACCTCATATAGTTACAGATTTTTTTTCCCAAAGATTTTATTTATTTATTTGACAGAGAGAGATCACAAGTAGGCAGAGAGGCAGGCTGAGAGAGAAGGGGAAGCAGGCTCTCCGCTGAACAGAGAGCCTGATGTGGGGCTCGATCCCAGGACGCTGAGATCATGACCTGAGCCAAAGGCAGAGGCTTAACCCACTGAGCCACTCAGGCGCCCCCAATTTTTTCTTTTGATGAAAACTTTTAAGACCTACTCTCTAAGCAGTTTAATTTTCAGATATATAATACAGCATTGTTAACTGTAGTCACCATGCTGTGCGTTAAATTCCAAGAACTTATTTATCTTATAACTAGAAATCTGAACCTTTTAACCCACTTCACCCATTTCTCCCAGTGAGTAAATTTTAAACCTATAATTTTTTTTTATTATTCCAAGTGATTTAAGATCTACTTATTTACTTACTTTGGCCATTTTTTTTTTTAAGATTTATTTATTTATTTGACAACGAGAGAGGGAACACAGCAGGGGGAGAGGGAGAAGCAGGCTTCCCTGCCAAGCAAGAAGACCGATGGAGGGCTCAGTCCCAGGACTCCTGGGATCATGACCTGAGCCGAAGGCTGATGCTTAGTGACTGAGCCACCCAGGCACCCCACTTTGGCCATATTTAAACAAGGTGCTACCTTCCCATTTTTAACCTAGTAACTGATTCTACAAGGTATTTTCCAAAGAGCTTTTACTCTTGCTCTTCCAGCCTCACTAGCCAGATAAAGAGGTTCATTAAGGTAAGGTATCATGAATACCAAAGAAGGAGTTCTCAGAAAATGAAGTGGTTATAGTTTTTGTACCAAAATCTTACCCTTGCCCTTAAGAAAGAGGGTCTTGATGGGTGCCTGGCTGCCTCTGTCAGAGCATGAAACTCCTGATCTCGGGGTCATGCGTCTAAGCCCATGTTGGATGTGGAGCCTACTAAATAAATAAATAATATAATATAATATAAAGGAAAAAAGAGTATCTGATTACATATAAAATATACACACATATATACATACATAGCTGACCCTTGAACAAGATAGGTTTGAATTGCATGTGTCTACTCATATGCAGATTTTTTACAGTACTGTAAATGTATTTTTTTTAAGATTTTATGTATTTGAGAGAAAAAGCACAAGGGCAGGGGATGGGGGGAAGTGGCAGAAGGAGAAGGAGAGGTGAACTCCCCGCTAAGCAGGGAGCCTATTGTGGGGCTCAACCCCAGGACCAAGACTGAAGCTTAGCCAACTGAGCTATCTGGGTGCCCCTCTTACAATTTTCTTAATAATATTTTCTCTAGGGATGCCTGGGTGGCTCAGTCCATTGAGCAACTGCTTTGGCTCAGGTCATGATCTTGGAGTCCTGGGATCGAGTCCCACATCGGGGCTCCTTGGTTTACCACAGAGTCTGCTTCTCCTTCTGCCTGCTGCTCTCCCTGCTTGTGCTTTCTCTCTCTCTCTGTGACAAGTAAATAAATAAAATCTCTAAAAAATAATAATATTTTATCCTCTAGCTTTATTGGAAGAATATATATTTAATACATACAGCGTACAAAATATGTGTTAATTAACTATTGTTATTATCAGTAAGGCTTCCTGTCAACAAGTAGGCTATTAGTAGTTAAGTTTAGGGTGAGTCAAAAGCTATACACAGATTTTTGACTGTGCAGGGGGTTGGTACACCTAACCCCTGTATTGTTCAGTGGTCAGTTGTACGTGTGTGTGTTGTGTGTGCGTGCGCACAAGCGTGTATGTGTATGTATTTTGTTTTTTAATGTCTACGTGGACTTTATTTAAAATATATTTCTATGGACCTGCCTTGTTCCTCCCTGGGTAAAGTGCTATGGACATATAAGAAACCTGGGCTGTCATTCAGCCGTCACATTGGTTCAGCCGGCCCAGTTTTTAATACTTCTCTAGTTGATCAAAAGCCAGTGTTCTAGGCTACTAGTGCCCATTTCCACCCCCGTACCTTTCCCGGTCCTCCATTTTTTAGCAAATAAAAGGGGCAGTCATTGGCAGAGCAGAGGGCCTCCACATGAACAATGTTTTGTTTTGTTTTTTTGTTTTTTGTTTTTTTTTTTTTTATTTATTTGCCAGAGAGAGATAGAGCACAACCAGGGGGAGAAGCAGGGAGCCTGACTAGAGGCTCAATCCCAGGACCCTGGGATGACCTGAGCCGAAGGCAGATACTTAACTGACTGAGCCACCCATGTGTCCCAGCAGTGGTTATTAAATGTTAAATATTATGGCTGTTACCTCAGTAGGAAATGAAGACTTTTTGGAAAGCTTAAGGGAACATTGAAGACTTGTGTCCTCAGCTCTAAAATCAGAAGAGTAATACCCACCCTGCCTACCATGTAGGATGATTATAAGGATAGTAAGCTAATGTATCCTCTGTTGTCTGTGGAATTATATCTTTTTATAAGAATTATTTTGAGGGGCGCCTGGGTGGCTCAGTGGGTTAAGCCGCTGCCTTCGGCTCAGGTCATGATCTCAGGGTCCTGGGATCGAGTCCCACATTGGGCTCTCTGCTCAGCAAGAAGCCTGCTTCCCATTCTCTCTCTCTCTCTGCCTGCCTCTCCGTCTACTTGTGATCTCTCTCTGTCAAATAAATAAATATAATCTTTAAAAAAAAATTATTTTGAAATGTTTTCAGAGTAACTGAATATTGACATAAATGCAAAAGGAGGAACTTTTGATTCTTCAGTCTGTAGTTAAAGTTTTCTTCCAAAAAGACACTAAAGTGATGGAAAATATCACTAGTGTTTTTTTTTTTCCTCTCATCTTATTAGGTGTTTATCAGATCAGCAAACAAATCAAAGCTCATGATGGCAGTGTATTTACACTTTGTCAGATGAGAAATGGAATGTTATTAACTGGAGGTGGGAAAGACAGAAAAATAATTCTGTGGGATCATGATCTGAATCCTGAAAGAGAAATAGAGGTAAGGATAAAAATGAAACATGAAAATTTTAAAATGTTAAGTTTTCTAAGTGCTTGTCTTTCATCCCATAATAAGTTAACACACTTTCCTGGGAAACTGGTGCACACTTTTTTTTTTTCTCAAATTTTTTTTGAAAATTTTTTATAAACATATAACATATTATTAGCCCCAGGGGTGCAGGTCTGTGAATTGCCAGGTTTACACACTGCACAGCACTCACCATAGCACATACCCGCCCCAATGTCCATAACCCCACTCCCCTCCCCCTACCCCCCCACCCCTCCACCCTCAGTTTGTTTTGTGAGATTAAGAGTCTCTTATGGTTTGTCTCTCTCCCAATCCCATCTTGTTTCATTTATTCTTTTCCTAACTGGTGCACATTTTTATCATTTCATTCTCTCAGAAAAAGAAAGGAAAAAGGACCATTTCTTAAACAAAATAATTGGAAAGAGTAAATATACATATATATATATTATATATTGGTCAGACTAAGTAGTTTTTGTTTATTTCTGAGATTATCTTTTACTGATCTAAAAATATAACCATGCAGACTTAAAATTCAGCAAACATTCATCAGATACAGTATCCTCCTCTAAGGTATAAAAAATAACCAGTTTGATTTTAAAACCTGAAAATAATATTTTAAACAGTGGGCTTAATGATAATCGCTCTCTGTGTATATGTCTGCTTCATATCCTGCACCAAGTGTATCCACAACACCTGACAAGTATTCTGTGCTCGGGGGGAGTTTGCTACTTGCATTGAGGTCTCTGGAAGTGAAAGGGTTAATAATAGCATTCTATAGGTCAGTGATTCTCAAAGCAAGGGCAAATTTCACAGAGTTTAGTATTGCTTCTTCTTTTGGGGGTGATTTAAATTTTGAATTTATGCTGTTGTCAACACATAATGTGTTTTCCAGACAAAATCTTTTCTTAAAAAAGAGGGTCCCAACAGTATACTGCTCTTGGGTTTTATTTCCAAGAAGACAGACAAGAAGTCGTAAGAGTCACTTTATCACAACCTTAGGTTCATAATGAAAATGCCACTTCCTTTACTATTTCTTTTATTCACAGATAACTTTTATATCCTTTGTAATCAAAAGCTGTACCATCTGTTCATCCCCTTTGCCATTTCTAATATCAGTTTGGATTACCTTTGGACTTTAATTATTTGTGCTTTGAGGAGTCACTTTGGGTCCTCCTTCATAAAGAAAAATTGCATTATTTCAGAGTCATTGCTTGGGCTTATTATCTTATTAATACACTATTCACTGAGAGTATAACGTGTAGTGCATTAAATGAGATTGATCTCCCAAGGAGTCCTGTGAATGATAGTTATAACGCTTTGCAATATATTGCTTTTTAGTTAACAAATAAATCTCCCTTGTGTTATTCTTACATTTTTATCCTTACAACAATCAAGAATAGGTAGAGTATATATAATTATTTCCCCATATTATAGATAAATTTGTCTTCAGCTAAATGATGTAACCCAAATAACAACCAGTAAATAACAAAACCAGACCACATTTTTATATGGTCTAATAGAACTTTTTCCCCTATACCTAACTGAACTCTTGAAATCATATAAAATATAAATTAAATTGACTAAAGCAAAGAATGTTGATAATGCATTAATAACTTCTGTATAATAAAATGTAATTGAGTAAATAAACTTCCTAGTATAATATTACCATGTGACTTTCAGATTTGGAATTCTGTCATTTATTATCCCATAGTTGCTTACAGCTGTAAATGCAGTCTTCGGGTAGTAATTAATACATGTTGTTATGGGGCGCCTGGGTGGCTCAGTGGGTTAAGCCGCTGCCTTCGGCTCAGGTCATGATCCCAGGTCCTGGGTTCGAGCCCCACATCGGGCTTTCTGCTCAGCAGGGAGCCTGCTTCCTCCTCTCTCTCTGCCTGCCTCTCTGCTTACTTGTGATTTCTCTCTGTCAAATAAATAAAATCTTTTAAAAAAAAAAATACATGTTGTTATGTGTAGGGTGACTTTATAAATTTATTTTTTAGGTTCCTGATCATTATGGAACAATCAGAGCTGTAGCAGAAGGAAAGGCAGATCAATTTTTGGTAGGCACATCACGAAATTTCATTTTGCGGGGAACATTTATTGATGGCTTCCAAATAGAAGTACAGGTAAGATGTATGATTTTAACCATTAACTGAATATTTTTTATGATGCCCTCTGTTTCTTATAACAATGGGTCTGTTTCATTTTCAGGGTCATACAGATGAGCTTTGGGGTCTTGCCACACATCCCTTCAAAGATTTGCTCTTGACATGTGCTCAGGACAGACAGGTGTGCATGTGGAACTCAGTGGAACACAGGCTAGAATGGACCAGGCTCGTAGATGTGAGTAAAGCAAAATGTGATCATAATCCCCCACGAAAACTCCCTAAACCGGCAGTTGGGAGCAGCAAAGGAAGAAGGACTCAGCATTGGTTAAAACCAAGTGTGTAGTTTAGTAAAGGGGATGGGGTAAGGGGAGAATGTTTAGTCACGAAGTGTACATGTATCCACTTTGAAGAAGCAAATTAGGGCAAAAGCTCAATTTTTCTGTTTCAGTAGAAAAAAAAAGATTTGACATATTTGTGGAGGATTAATTGTTACAGAAATGTTTGGGCCTCTGGTGGTGTTGCAGTTGGATTCAGTAAGCGCTGCTCACTAACAGACTCTACTGTCTTCTCTTGGAGTTGATCTCTTACTATATTTTCTCCCTACCCGACCCAGACATCAGCCTTTTCTAGCCCAAAGGTGTATACACGTTCTTTGCAGACTAAAGAACTATATACATGTTTGTTGTTATTATCCTTATTGTTCCACTGCCTAGCCACAAGCTGGCTGTCCTTTTCCCTTGCCACTTTGCCAACATATACCCCTCCCTGCTCTGAAATTCTTTTTCCTCTCATATCAATGTGATATTTTTCACTGGCTACAAGAAAGTTGATCAGAATTCCATGTTAATATGAAACCAATTATTTTCAAATGTTTTTGCCACTATTCCCATAGATCTAGGGAGACTTTCACATGTACTCCCCAACAGCTGTCTGTCTCTCTTCTAGGAACCAGGACACTGTGCAGATTTTCATCCAAGTGGCACAGTGGTGGCCATAGGAACGCACTCAGGCAGGTAGGGTCTTGAAGGGAAATGTGAGCTGAGTAATCTGAAGTGGTGGGGTGTTTAATCTATTCAGAATGTTCTCAATCTGATCTAGAGGACTAATCTTTTTAAGTGGCACATGAATATGCTTGTTGCTCTCCTCTGTTATGTAGCCTCATTCATTCGTTTAGTGATTATTTCTTGAGCACCTGCCATTTGTTGGACCCTACTGTGGGCATTCAGGCTACATCAGCGTGCAGAACAAAAATCCCTGCCCATGGGAGCCCACATTTTTAGTGTGTGGGTGGAAACAGGATAAAAAATAAATATTATAACTAAGTTAGAAAATGTTTAAAGCCATGAGGGTGGTGGGGGTGGGACACTGAGCCAGAGGGTTTGGGAGGGGGTGCAGTTACAGAAGATAAGAGTGGTTAGGATAGGCTTCATTCAAAAGGTGATAGTTCAGGGGCGCCTGGGTGGCTCAGTGGGTTAAGCCGCTGCCTTCGGCTCAGGTCATGATCTCAGAGTCCTGGGATCAAGCCCCGCATCGGGCTCTCTGCTCGGCAGGGAGCCTGCTTCCTCCTCTCTCTCTGCCTGCCTCTCTGCCTGCTTGTGATCTCTCTGTCAAATTAAAAAAAAAAAAAAAAAAAAAAAAAAAAAGGTGATAGTTCAGCCAACTTGATCCTCTGTAGAATTTTCTATGGTGTCAGAAAGTTTCTCTCCTCATTTTCTTTTAGGGAAGGGAACTGAAACTGAAATAACCCAGTCGAGCTTTTATAAATCATTTTTTCTTTAGCTTTTGTCATCCTTTTTTTTAAATGTTACACAGATAGGTTATAAAGGTATATTTTCTGAAATTGTTACTAATTACTTGTCTTTACAGACCTTATACAGTACCTTTCTAAGGTTATTAAGTAACACATATTTATTATCTGTGTATTTTTAATAGAGTTCTTTTTATTGCCTCTGCTAGGAAGTAGCCTTCATCCATAAATAATTTATTAAAGAGGTAGAAGGAAAATATGAAGTAAATTTCCAAAAGTTAAACCTGTAGAAAATGTGGAATGCTGATTTCTGATGAGGTGAAACTATTGTGAACACAATATAAACACTTTTGTTTATATGACAGATATTTCAAATCAGTTCATTTAAATCTTAATTTAGTCATTTGGAGTTTTTTAATAGCAAGTATTTCCTTTTGGTTGTTGGATACAAATGAACACGTCTAGAAAATCGAAACACTCAAATTCCTTCTATACAGCACTACAAAATCTAGAATCATGAAGGGATGCCAGGGGACTCAGTCATTTAAGCATCTACTCTTGATCTCAGCTCAGGTCTTGATCTCAGGGTTGAGTTCCAGCCCTGTGTTGGACTCCACACTGGGTATAGAGCCTACTTTAAAAAAAAAATGATGAAAAAACAGGTCTCTAGTTATAAACTTTGAAACATGGATGCTATTTGATTGAGTCTGAAAGAACTGAATTTTAGAATTAGACTGCTAGGGAGGGAGAGTAATTGGTGAAAACTTGGAAATATTGACAGTGTTACTATCTCAGATTTCTCCAAAATGCATGTTGTTATTAGATTATTACTTCAACTTAGGTGTATGTCAGGTCACTTTGTAGGATTTGAAGGGAATTATTTTCTATTTTACAAAAAAGTGTTAAGCACATTAAAAGCAACCTGAACTAAAGTATTAAACTTGTTTCCAGAAAGCCACAAATGAGTTCACTTCAGTTTGTTTTGGGGTAGATGAACAAATACCACAAATGCTGAGGTCAAGACTAATTATTTTTATTTATCTCTTTATTTATATATATATATATATATATATATATATATATATATTTATAAATATGTATTATATATTTTTATTTATATAGCTTATTAGTTATTTTTATGTATTTCTTTAAACTTTCACAAGAGTGCAACAAAATACTCATTGATCTCTCCATTGCACAGACAGAAAACCAAAACCCGTAGAGCTTACCACTTGTGATTGAGCTAGGATTTGAACTCAGGTTCTTTATGGTTCCAAAGCTGATCAATCACTTTCCACTACTCCATTAATAGTCTTTGACATGTGCTTATGGGTGTTGGTAGCATTACTTAAAAATATTGAAGGTTAAATCACTGCTGACATACTTTAGAAACATTTACTGTATATACAAAGGAATGAAACACTGAATAGACTGCAAGGGCTAGAGGGATTTGGATCATTAAGAGACACTGCTTCATTCAGTGAAGCTGGGGTGTGTGTGTGTGTGTGTGTGTTTGCATGTGTGCATGTAGCTGCAAAGTCATAATGAACAAGCTTAGAATGAAAAGTCACTCACTCAGTTAACCTGACTTAAAGCCAGTCATTTCCTCTTGGAGTTGTGAGTAGGAAACACCTTATGAGTGAGAGTGATGTGATACCTAAATAAAAGGTGATGGATGTTATTTAGAACCTGGGGGAGATGTAGTTATCTGTGTTCATTCTGTCCATTACTCCTGTCTTTGGTTTCGCATCTGTTTAGATTCTGTTGATTCTTGGAGAACTTTCTCATTTATTTTTATTTTTTACATGGGTTTGTGAATACCTGGCTTATAGTGTCTGAAACTGAAAATTCCTCAGTGTAGCCATTCAGATATATTATCACTGACCCCTCATTGTAAAAAAAAGTCACACTTAGGACAAGGAAATTTTTTTTTAAAATACAGTGCAACACATGTCCAAATTGTGCATGATCTAGAAAAGGTGACTAGCAAAATGTTTAAAGATCTTTTCATGTCCAGATCTAGAAATGTATTTCTTGGAATCAAGAAGTAAGCACAAGTATAAATTATCAGAGTGATAAATAAAATTGTCATTTAAAATAATGTATTACTACTATAATTTCTAAGGGAAAAAACATATAGCCCTAAGTGGACGTAGTTCTTTTTTAACATGCTAATCCTCTCGTAATAAAAGATTCTTTTTAACAGCTTTATTGAGATATATGCCGGAAGTTATTCATTTGAAGTATACAATTAAGTAGTTTTTAGCAAGTTCATAAGCTTTATCACTAGCTAATTTCAGAATATTTTCATTAACACACACAAAAAAACCCTATATGCGTTGGTAGTCACTCTTCATTACCCTTACCCATTTCCCCAAACCCTGGGCAACTGGTCTTTCTGTTGCTGTAGATTTGCCTATTCTAGAAATTTCATATAAATAGACTCTTATAATAAGTGATCTTCTGTGACTAGCTTCTTTGACCTAACTTTCATATACAAGTTTTTGCGTGGACATGTTTTCAACTCTTCCTGAGCATATGCCAAGGAGTAGACTTGCTGATCTCTTGATAATCAAATTGTTTTCCACAATAGCTACATTTTACAACTCCACCAGCAAAGTATAAAGGATCCAATTCCCCCACATGTTCACTAGCACTTGTCATTGTCTGTATTTTGAGTATAGCCATACTAGTGGGTGTGAAATGCTTTTTCATTGTGGTTTTGACTTGCATTTTTTTGATGGCGAATGATGTTATCTTTTAATGTACTTATTGGCCACTTGGATAGCCTTTTTAGGAAATACCTGTTCAATCCTGTGCCCATCTTTGAACTGGTTTTGTCTTTTTATTGTTGAGTTGTAAGGATTCTTCATGGATTCTGGATGTAGTACCTTATCAGATATGATTTGCACAGTATCACAACCTTGATTATTGTAGCTTTGTGGTAAATTTTGAAATTGGGAAATGTGAGTCCTCCAATCTCCACCTTTGCTCTTTTTGAGGTTGTTTTGAATATCCAGGATCCTTTGAATTTCCACATGAATTTTAAGATTAATTTTGGCAGTTTCTACGAAGAAGCCAGCTGGCATTTTGATAGGGATTTTTTTTTTTTTTTTTTGTTAACTCTATTTGGGGAATGTCAGTATCTTAACAGTATTAAGTCTTTCAATTTATGAACAGGAAATGTTTTTTCCATTTATTTACATCTTCAGTTTCTTTCAAAAATGTTCCTAGTTTTTACTTTTTTTTTTTTTTTAAGATTTTATTTATTTATTTGACAGAGATCACAAGTAGGCAGAGAGGCAGGCAGAGAGGGAGGTGGAGGCAGGCTCCCTGCGGAGCAGAGAGCCTGATGCGGGGCTCGATCCAGGACCCTGAGATCATGACCTGAGCCGAAGGCAGAGGCTTAACCCACTGAGCCACCCAGGCGCCCCTAGTTTTTACATTTTTATTTAAATTAGTTAGTTAACTAATTTAACTAATTTAATTTAACTAACAGTTAGTTAACATACAGTGTAATAATTGTTTCAGGCGTACAATTCAGTGATTCAGCACTTCCATACAACACTCAGCACTCATTACAAGTGTACTCCTTAATTCATCCCTCATCTACCTCCCCCTTGTAAAGCAGTTTGTTCTCTAGAGTTTATTGGTTTGACCCCTCTCTCTTTTTTCCCTTTGTTCATTTGTTTTGCCTTTTCTTTTTAAAGATTTATTTACTTGAGAGAGAGTGTGTGAGCGTGCACTCATATGCACGAGCCAGGGGAGAAGCAACGGAAAGGGAGAATCCCAAGCCATCTCCCCACATGGGACTGATCCCGCAGCCCCAAAATCATAACCTCAGCAGAGATCAAGAGTCAGAATTTTATTTTTTAAAGATTTTACTTATTTATTTGAGAGAGAGACTATGAGATGGGGGAGGGTCAGAGAAAGAAGCAGACTTTCCCCTGAGCAGGGAGCCCGACGTGGGACTTGATCATGGGACTGTGGGATCATGACCTGCAATGAAGGCAGTCTCTTAACCTACTGAGCCACCCAGGAGCCCTGCTGTTTTGTTTCTTAAATTGACACATGAGTGGGCGCCTGGGTGGCTCAGTGGGTTAAAGCCTTTACCTTCGGCTCAGGTCATGATCCTGGGATCGTGGGTCCTGGGATCAAGCCCTGCATCAGGCTCTCTGCTCGGCGGGGAGCCTGCCTGCCTCTCTGCCTACTTGTGATCTTGTCTGTCAAATAAATAAATAAAATCTTTTTTTAAAAAAATTGACATGTGAGTTAAATCATATGCTATTTATCTTACCTGATTGACATATTTCACCTAGCATAATACTCCCTAGCTCCACCCATGTTGTTGAAAAACGAGATTCCCATCTTTTTTATGGCTAAGTAATATTCCTGTGTGTGTATCATATCTTCTTTACCCATTCATCAATCAGTGGACACTTGGGCTGTTTCCATAATTTGGCTATTGTAGATAATGCTGCTGTAAACATTGGAGTGCATGTGTCCTTTTGAATTAGTATTTTTGTATTCTTTGGGTAAATACCTAGTAGTGCAATTGCTGGATCATAGGGTAGTTCTTACTAAATTTTTGAGGAATCTCCATACTGTTTTCCAGAGTGTCGGCCCCAGTTTGCAGTCCCAGTAACAGTTTAAAGAATTTCCCTTTCTCCATACTTTACCAACACCTGTTCTTACGTTGTTGATTTTAGCCATTCTGACAGGTGTAAGGTGATAATTCATTATGGTTTTGCTTTGTATTTCCCCAATGATCTGTGATGTTGAGCATCTTTTCATGCATCTGTTGACCATATATAATGTCAGTCTTTGGAAAAATTTATGCCCATTTTTTAAGTGGATCATTCACTTTTTTTTTTTATCAGATAGGTCATTTGCAGGTATCTTCTCCATTTCAAAGGCTGTCTTTTAGTTTTGTTAATTGTTTCCTTTGCTGTGCAAAAGCTTTTTATTTTTATGAAGTCCCACTAGTTTATTTTTGCTTTTGTTTCTCTTGGCCTCAGGAGACACATCTAGAAAGAAATTGCTATGGCTTATGTCAGAGGTTACTGCCTGTGTTCTCTAGGATTTTTATGATTTCAGGTCTCATATTTCGGTCTTCAACCCAGTTTGAATTAATTTTTGTGTTTGGAGTAAGAAAGTGGTCCAGTTTCTTTCTTCTGCATGCAGCCGTCCAGGTTTCTCACCATTTGTTGAAGAGACTTACCCATTGGATAGCCTTTCCTGCTTTGTCAAGGATAAATTGACCATTGTGTTGTAGGTTCATTTCTGAGTTTTCTGTTCTATCCCATTAATCTGTATGTCTGATTTTGTGCCAATATCATACCATTTTGATCACTACTACTTTGTAATTTAACTTGAAGTTGGGAATTGTGATGCCTCCAGCTTTCCTTTTCAAGCTGTTTTTACTTTTTAGGGTACAAATTTGCATATCTGTTAAATTTGTACCTAAGTATTTATTCTCCTGATACCATTTTAAATGAAATTGAGAAAACAGTTTCATTTTCAGAATATTTATTGTTGGTGTATATAAATATAACTGCTTCTCCTCTGGTCTTGTATCCTGCAACTTTTCTAATAAGGTCATTTCTCCTAATAGTTTTTTAGTGGACTCCTTAGGATTTTCTGTAGGCAGGAAGACTGTGTAATCTACAAATTGTTTTCTTTCCAATCGGAATGATTTTTTTTTTCTTGTCTAATTGTCTTAAGTAGAAGAACATCAAGTACAGTAGCTAATAGTGGCAAGAGTGGTCATCCTTATCTTGTTCTCTATCTTAGAAGGAAAGCCTTTCACTACTAAGTATAATGTTATTTATAGGTTTTTCATAGATGCTGCTTATTATGTTGAAGAATATTCCTTCTAAGTTTGTTGAGAATTTTTAATCTTGAAAGGGTTTTAGATTTTGTCAAATCCAATCCTTTTTTGGTCTATTGAGATAAAATGTTTTGTTCTTTATTAATACAGAATAGTGTGTTGTTTTTAAGATGTTAACCTTGTGTTCTTGAGGTAAATCCTACTTGGTCATGGTATATATGTTTTATATGTTGCCAAGTTCAGTTTGTTCATATTTTGTTGAAGATTTCTGCACCCTTGGGCCTCCTGGGTGGCTCAGTCCTTCTGCCTCCGGCTCAGGTCAGGATCCTGGGATTGAGCCCCACATCGGGCTCCCTGCTCTTTGGGAAGCCTACTTCTCCCTCTCCCACTCCCCCTGCTTGTGTTCCCTTTCTTGCTGTGTCTCTGTCAAATAAATAATAAAAATAAAATCCTTTAAAAAATGATTTTTGCATCTATATTCATAAAGGATATTGGTCTGTAGTTTTTGTGTGATGCCTTTGCCTGGTGTTGGAATCAGGTAATAAGCATATAAATGGATAAAAGTTAGTACGTACTAGTATTGTTAATCATTAGTTACCAAAATCTTAGATCTAACAAACCAGTAACTATAAACCATTTAATTAATAAATTACACTTAGGCACCATACCTCACATGTGATTTTCAAATATAACATTCTCTCATTTTTTAAATTGAAAGACAATTAGCATACAGTGTTATCAGTTTTATGTGTACAACATAATGATTAATAATTCTGTATATTACTTGGTGCTCATCAAGAGAACTGTACTCTTGATCTTGTTTATCCTTTTCACCCCACCCCTCTGGAAACCACTAGTCCTCTGTACCTCTGTATTTAAGAGTCTGTTTATTTGTGTGGTTTTTTCTTTTTCTTTGTTTCTTAAATTCTCCATGAGCGAACTCATGGTATTTGTCTTTCTCTGATTGACTTACTTCACTTAGCATTATGTCCTCTAGGTCCATCCATGTTGTTGCAAATAGCAAGATCTCTTTCTTTTTTTATGGCAGATTAATATTTCATTGTATATTTACCACATCATCTCGTTTTTTAAAATTTGGGCTTCTTGATGGGATTTGAAGTTTTTCATAAAGATATGTGTAAACCTGAACTGCTATGAATTTGAAAAGTTTATAATCTCTGAATTGTTAAAAATACATTCTGCTTGATTTTTCCAAGACCCCAATTGATCATCCTTCCCCTTCAAATTTCTTGAAACCAGTTTCCCTAAAGGCACTTAATCTATATAGCACCCCCAGACCTCAGAGGAACCACAGATATATTTACCACCCCATCAGGATACCAGGTCTGTATCATCTCGGAATTCTCCAAGCACCTTACACAGAACTTTACTCTGGTCTTGTTTGGACCCAGTTCTGTTTCCAAGCCAACAGAGTTTTTGCCATTTTATAGGCTGATAAATGGAGGTTAGACACCTGAAATTAGAGAAATCAGTGGGCTGGAAGTGATGATAAGGAGAATAAAAAGCAGGATTAATGTTGGAAATTGTTTCAAAGAAAGAAATTCATCAAATCAAGTCAGTATATGGAACATACTATACATAATATATATATGGATAGAAAGGGTAGTGGACAGACCGAGAGAGGTGACTTCAAAAAAGATCCCAAAGTTTCTGGTCTGCAGTGATGGTGACAGCTTTGACAAGGAAGCAGGCTGGGGAAGTGAGCCTGGAGAGTGAGTAAAGAATTTAGTTGTTGACATGGAATCCTAAAATCCTAGACCTGGAGAGAGTTAAGTGATAAGGCTCAACTTCACAATTTTGATGGTGACTGTCACTTAAGCAAGCCAACAGTGTAGCTAAAGTACTATTGACTATAAAATTCTGAGTCTAAGAAATGCTCCTGCTGTTCAAAAGGGGCAGTAATCAAAGACATATTAGCATTTTCGCTGAGACTTTTCTTTGACATAATTAGAAGAGAAAGCTTCTAATTAGGAAAGAATAGCTTTTTCTCTCTGTAATTTGGTGTTAACTTGGCCCATGGGTACTTCTGAGTTCATTTCCCATTGTGCACGGTGTCTTTGAACTCCGTCAGCATGAATCTCCCAGAGTTCTGTCTTGTTACAGTCCAGTTCTGAGTCACTCTTCGTTTGCTGATTGAGTTCCAGCAATTTGTAAAGCACTGAATTAGATGCAGTGGGTAGCACAAAGAAATATGAGACTTGGGCCCAACCCTAAGTAGACTGTAACCTAATTAGATACTACGTAAAGGGTAAAGAACATATCCTATTATAGTGTAGTAGTACTTGAATAAACAGGCACTAATGCTTAAAGATCAACAGAGAAATTACGGTGAGTGTGAGGTAATTACAGTGAGTGTGAGGTCAGAGAATGCTTCACAGGGGAGGGATTGGTCCTGCCTTGAACTTCTTGGATCTTGAAGAAGCAGTGAAGAGTCAGGAGTTCATATTAAGCAGGAGGAATAGATTGAGCAAATGTGGGAAACTATGAGCTAACTGGATTAGCACATTACTAAATTCTTCTTGATACCTAAACAGTGAAATCCAAACTTGTTAGCCTGGCCTTTAAAAGCTCATTAAAAATCTTTCCCTCACCACTCCAGCTAGAATGGTCAAGTCGCTATCCTTCATATATATGCCAGCCCTTTTTGTAGTTTCTTGTCTACTGCTCACTACCTGTTTATTTCTTGCCACATTTGATGTGACGAAATCCTAGACCACTCATCTCCTCTGGGATTACTCCCTGCTCTGAGACTTCATAATCCTTATAACTTGTATAATTCATATTACTTTGAAAACTGTTTACCACTTTATGAACTCACTCCTTCTCCCCAGTTAGATTATAAATTCTTCTGCCTCCTTGGCTAACTCCTTTTTTCTCTTTGGATCCCTAAATGTTAATGTATCTCAAAGGCCTAGGAAGAGCACTTTCAATGGAATCATACCCTTCCCTTGTGTGATATTATTGAAAAGCACAAGGGCCAGAAGCTCTCTGAACTAATGACATGGTTGATGACTGGTCAGATGTTTTGAAATCAGAGCATTTTGTTGTTTTTATTTGTAAAATAAGAGGGGTTTATTAGGCTTCTCTTTACCCTGTTTTGACTTTACATTTTTCTGATATAAATTATTCCTGTTCTTATAAGTAGAAGATCATAAGGAAGGGGGGAATGGCACAAGGCAAGTGGGGGGGGGGTTACAAACCTGCCACCTAGAGGACACACTTTATATTATGATGAATATTTTTTAACTCATTATAAAAATCTATATATTCACTTAGGGACTTTAAAATATCATACTTTCCATCTCTAAAATCTTGATTCTTTTCTTGTGACCAAAGAAATCAATATAGTATCTTTTTAGAAAGTCAAGAGAAATGATGGTACTAGGCTTTCGTCCTTGACCCACAAGTCAGAGTAATTTAAATATATCACCAAACATTTCCCCTCTGTGTTACTGAGCAATTACATTTAGAAGGATGCATTAGGTCCTTTGGGCCTATAGGCCTTAGGTCCTTTAGGCCTGGTAATGATACAGATTATCTTAAAGCAGAAGCTTGGTTCCAATATATATACTCTGGACTGAAATAAGAACATACTTCAACACCATGATGAAACTTAAATATTTATTTCTCGAAAATTCCCTTTGCTAGAGGATTTGTTGTCTTCCCCAGACATTTGTTAGAGACAGTGGTCCTGAGCCCAAAAGTCTTTTCTGAAGCTAGAACTTAATTCTTGCAATGGAAAGAGTGGGAACTTTAAAATTATTGCTGGAGTCCCTGTGGAAGTTAGGTACTTCTTATAACAAAGTTATTGAATTATTACTAAAAATTCTTGATTAAAATAGGATTAACCTCTGATATATAATTAAAGAACTAGAAAAAGTAGGCAGGTTTGTTTTTTGGAGGGTTTTTTTTTTTTATAGCTACCATTTCTTATTAGTCAACAATTCAGAGTTTTAGGTTTCTACATGTTACACCAACAGATATTCTAGGGTTTGTTGTGGGTTTTGTTTTGTTTACTACTTTTTAAGGGAATTTCCAAAAAGAGAAAATTATTTGTCATTTTCCCAGGAAGATTAAATTGACTTGGAAACAGTCTTAAAACAGTAGTTTGGGGTCAGGGGGAACAGTAGTTGGGGCTCTCCTGATAAAAAATGGTAATTTTTCAAATGCCTAAGATAATAAAGTTTACATAAATTCATTAAAAACTTGGCATCTGATACCTACAGAGTGGCACTGTATCTCATTGTTTTAGGTCTGTCTGATCATTTTGGGTTGGGATGTTTTGTACCCTGATTCTGAAAAGGCCGTTCACTTGGCATCAGCTTTGGTGTTTCTGGCCTCAGAGGAGTTCAACAATGTTAGCCATAAAAATTGATTAATAAATTACATTCTCAGAAGAAACGTATAATCTATGGGTACTCTCCAGTTGTAGTAAAGTTAACACACCTTGTGAAATGGAAATGATCGCTAGACATACAGCAGAGAGCTTCAGAGTGCCAGCTTCCTGTTGTTGGCCTTAACTCAGGTATTCACATAGAAGCGCTTTCTCTTACCAACATAGAACACAGAATTTATGAATCGGCTAGCTACCTAGAAGTTTCAGCCCATAGCTCACAAGTTACTAAAATTCATTCATGAATATTTTAAATTAGAGAGGGATTTCAGTGATAGGTAGTAAGAGTCAGCATCTTTTAGTCTTTCATCTTCTACGTTGCATGCACTAAGGCATGTTAAGCGACATCACTAAACTTTTTTAATTCTTTCATGCCCTTTTCTCTCTCCTAAATAATATTTCTTTTAATCTGAAGGGGAAGTGGTCTCTTTCCAGGTATTAGTTTTAAAGCTTCAAAATTACAAGGAACTGTCATTATGATTTCTTCATTGGCTTATTTTGGTGGTTGATTTTTTCCCATCTTAAAAACAAAACTTGCTAGTCTTGTCCTGTTCTCATCACATCAGACAGTTCTTCCCTGAGGGTGCCCGGGTGGTTCAGTCGTTAAGCATCTGCCTTCGACTCAGGTCATGATCCCAAAGTCCTGGGATCAAGCCCCACATCGGGCTCCCTGCTCAGTGGGGAGCCTCCTTCTCCCTCTCCCATCTCCCTTGGCTTCTGTTCCCTCTCTCGCTGTGTCTCTCTCTGTCAAATAAATAAAATCTTTAAAAAATAATAATTCTTCCTAAAACTTGGCTTCTGTCATGTTCAAGACTTACCTTATATTTGTTTATTCATTCTCCAAATACTTATTTAGTGACTGATCTGAGCCAGGCCATGCCTAACTCTAAAGTCCTCCAAGCAGCTATGTATGCTTTTTATAACCTGCCTTCCTCTCACTTATCCAGTCTCTAGTTGTCTTCAGTTGCCATTCTTTGCTTTATACCTCATATTTTGCCATGCTTTTTCTGAAGCACCATCCTTCCCTTCAAATGCCCTTTTAAAAAAAGGGGGGGATTTATTTATTTTAGAGCAAATGAGCATGGTGGGGTGAGGGGCAGTGGGCAAAGGGAGAGGGAGAGAGTGTTAACCAAACTCCACACTGAGCAGGGTACCCAGTGCGGGGCTCCATCTCTTAACCCTGAGATCAGGACCTGAGCCAAAACCAGGAGTCCAACCAAGGCTTAACCAACTGCACCACCCAGGCACCTCTTCAAGTGCTCTTATAAAAAGATTGGATAAGTCATTTATAATGTAGTTAAATTTAACCATTATTTTACCTCTCAAAAGGCTGTTCACATTTTGAATTCTCCTGTAAATGTGAACAAGAAACGACCTTTGAAAGAATTCAGAGCACTGTGTGCATGTGGAGGTATTGGAGAGGCAGCGCGCCCCCTGCTGGTTCCTTTGAAATCACACTAAATAAAGAGTCCTCTGCTTTCCCCTCCGACCTTCATACGGTCTATGCTCCTTCCCATCTCCATAGCTGTGCAGCTGTCCCTCCTCTGCCACTGAACCGCCTATTCCCTCAGTGTTCAGCTCAACCTATCCTACGTCCTTACTAAAGGTTTTTCTGTGTCTTCTATTGTTCATTTCCCTTTTATAACCTTCTCTATTGTATATGGTCACCATCAGTGAAATTGGCTCTTAATTGTCCTTTGTTTCAATTGACTCATTTCTTTTTCCCCATATCTGGTTTAATCTTCAAAAACACTGATCCTGTCATCTTAACTTTCTGTTTAGGTGCTACCTAGCAAAGATACCCAGCTGGCATTGAGTGGTTACCATATAGAAATGAGAATGTGCCTAGGTCCATATATATACATTGTATTTAGCAACATTTTGCAGAATTTATCCTTCAGTGGGTGATGGAAACGTGATATTTAAAGGCATTATTAAAATTCATTGAAATTTTTTAAAAGGGAGGAAAAAATCAGCAATCTTTTTTTTTTTTCTTTAAGTGCTAATATCTGAAGAAAACTTTGATTTTTACTTCTTAACAGGTGGTTTGTTCTGGATGCAGAAACCAGAGATCTAGTTTCTATCCACACAGATGGGAATGAACAGCTCTCTGTGGTGCGCTACTCAGTAGGTAGGCGGATTTACCCCCATCCTGGCACTCACAGCATTTCTCTGTCAGTGCATATTTTCACTTCCACTAAAACTGACTACTTTTTTCTTTACTCTCTAAACTTGTTAACTACTGAATATGTGTCCCCCAACATCAGATTAAATTCTGTTGCGGGAAACTGCAAAAGATCTTCTAAAGTTAAACAACATTCTAAATCATCAAGCAAATTTAGAATGAACTGTTACAACTGCATTTGCAGTTGAAAGCAGAATACAGTCAAATCCCACTTTGGGGGAATTACACATACTTGGGATTTTGAATAGGTATTAGGCTGAATGTTACATCTATTTAGCAATCTTTTTTGTATGTAAGAAGATATAAATTATAGTAATATTCAAAATACACACTATTAGAGGCTGTTCAAGTTCTTTAAAATCTAGTTGTATTACTGGCTACATAGTCATGATTTTGTTACTTAGATAAAATACTCAGCAAACTCATAAGAATTTGATAAATTCATTTAGCCTTGTTTGAATAATTCTTTATACTTTATTCAGAATGTTAATTATGTTTCCATAATATTCCCATTCCCTTTTCCCGTTATTAATATGTTTCCAATCATGTTATTCTTCCATGGAGTTAGTGTGAATGACATTTGCTTATATTTGAAAATATATTCCAGTCCTTAGATCAATGTGGGATTCAAAGGCTCTTTTTGATTGCTTCTAAGTTGTTTAAAAGGAAGCGCAGAATACTGTTCTCCGAGTTAAACATGGAAGGAAGAATATTTGCTCAGGCTATAAGCCTGACAAGTTATCTTAAAGCTTAAAAGGTTTTCTGTTTGGCTTGGCTTTTTTAGTGTTGTCCTAGCAAATTGCTACAAATGTAGCAATTAAAATCCAAAGATCAGTTGCACTTTATTGACCGTCTGTTCTGTGGTAAGAACAATAGAAGAGACCATAAAAGAAGAGAACATAGTCCCTTCCCAAGCTGGAGAGTCATGTGTGCTCAGCTGAAATGAGCAGTTGAACGCTCAGCTCATGAGTGCTATGTACTTAGACCCATAAGAGTTCGTTAACTTCCCTGGAGCCAGTGTGTAACTAACTAGGAGGAGATGACCCCAGAGTCCCCGACCTTTGAGTATCTCCAAGAAATGACTGGACTAGATGGCCATGTTTTTCAAGTGTGCTTAGGGATGGAAGGGTTCATTCATCAAATACCAAATAAGACAAATATCATATGATCTCACTGATAGGAGGAATTTGAGAAACAAGACAGAGGATCATAGGGGAAGGAAGGGAAAAATGAAACAAGACGAAACCAGAGAGGGAGACAAACCATAAGAGACTCTTAATCTCAGGAAACATACTGGAGGGGAGGGGAGTGGGAGGGATAGGGTTGTTGGGTGATGGACACTGGGGAGGATAGGCTATGGTGAGTGCTGTGAATTGTGTAAGACTGATGAATCACAGACCTGTACCCCTGAAATAAATAATACATTATATGTTAAGAAATCTTTAAAAAGTAAGTCGTTTTTGGTTTGCCTCAAAAAAAAAATGCAAAATAACAGTTAAATTGGTGAGATTTAACATTTGTAAAATATCATTCATTTAGTACAGGTCCAATAAAATAGCAGCTCAGTACATTTCTGTAGTTAACATTTTTTCCTGTCTCATTCTAGATGGCACCCTCCTGGCTGTAGGATCTCATGACAACTTTATTTACCTCTATGTAGTCTCAGAAAATGGAAGAAAGTATAGCAGACATGGAAAGTGCACTGTAAGTATTGAAGTAAAATAAATTAAGCTGTAAAATTGTTGGAAAATTTTACTTGTGCTAAGAAGTTAGATTTTTACATCGATATATCCATTGTTTTACTCTCCTTAACTGCTTTAAACTTTAATCTCTTTGAAAACAGATTTACTTTAGCAGCAGAATATTGCAGTTCCCTGTGTGATTTAGAAGTGTTTCTTCTTTTGATGGGAGTTTAGTATCTGTCTGTTTCTGACTAGCTTTAAGGCAGTGTCTTAAATCAAAGCTATTTCCATAGGAAATCCTTAGAATAACACTTTTTGAAAATTGATGTGAGTCAGAAATGAAGGGGTATCTCACTTTTAATCCCAGTGTCCCACATTCCTGTCCACTGCCAACACCCTGCAGTCTCCTGTATCACCTCTTTTACCGCTAAAGTAAAATAATTTATATGGAGGGGCGCCTGGGTGGCTCAGTGGGTTAAGCCGCTGCCTTCAGCTCAGGTCATGATCTCAGGGTCCTGGGATCGAGTCCCGCATCGGGCTCTTTGCTCAGCAGGGAGCCTGCTTCCCTTTCTCTCTCTCTCTGCCTGCCTCTCCATCTACTTGTGATCTCTCTCTGTCAAATAAATAAATAAAAAAAATCTAAAAAAAAATAATAATAATAATTTATATGGAGATCTGTCTGCGTTAAGAGAGTTAACAGAAGCATATTTCCTTGAATTTGTTTGTTTTGTTTTTGTTTTTGTTTCTTCTTGAATTTGTTCTGATTGACGTTGTTATCATTGTAAGGTAAACTTGATTCAGTTCTGCAGACGTACTGAATACACCTTATGGCAAGCATTCTGCTAACTTAAGAAATGTTCTAGACACCAGGAATATATGTAAGATTTATTCCTTGTCCTCAAAAAGTATACATTTGAGGTGAGGGCAGGACAAGAAAGGCAGGCAGTATAGCATAGTGGTTAAGAGCACCGACTTGGGATCAGCTTACCTGGATTTGAATTCTTACTTCACCAATTCCAAGCTAGTATGACTTTGGGAAGTTACTTACAGTTTTTTCATCTATAAAATGAGGATAAGAGCAGTTTCTGCTTCACTGGATTAAAATAAATTAATGCGTATAAAATACTTTGAATAGTGCTTGGCAAATAATAGGTACTCAATATGTGTTAACTATTATTTTTATAAAAAATGAAGTAGCTTGGTGTGTATGTTAGGAAAGGTTTAGAAAATTAGTTGATGAAATAGTGGTTAGTGGTGGCACACATCACAAAATAGTTTTAGGAGGATAAATAAAAGACTTAATTTTTAGAAACATATACATAAGTGAAACCCAGGCCATTTACTATTCAAAGAAGAGACTTGTTTATATACTTCATGCACACACATGTGTACATGCACACACATATTTTGTACCATACGCTAAAACCAGCCTATAAAATGATCTACAGGCAACATCAAAGTTTTAGAATTTATCCAGAATATTTGTTTTGCCTTGATAACAGTTATGAATCATTACCCATTAATTTATTGATTAATAAATGAATCTTTTAATTGATTATCATATTTGTGATACAGAATAGTACAGTAATGCTTCATTGTAACCACATCAGCAAATGAAATGTTCCACTGAAAGAAATTGTCAGGTTACTGTAGTTTACCCTACCGGCACCAAGTTTTTCTTAATTTTTCACTCCAACCTTTTAAAAAAAGTTTGTATCTTAATAAATAAGAGTATATCAATTAAAGTATAATCTTGTAGAATCACAAAATTTCACAGGTAGCTCTGTAGCACACACTTGGCTCAGCTCTTATTTTACTGATGTAGAGACTGATTTTCAGACAAGATAAAGGACTTGTCTTTGGTCACATCTTGATGTGGCAAATCCAGGGCTGACCCTCTTCTTTTAGTAGAGCAGACTTTCCAGTATAATGTTAAGTGCCTCAGATTTTTCTGTGTGTATCTCATTGTCTTGTGCTCTTACGGTACAACTGATCCAGAAAGGAAACAGCAGTGAATGACACTAGATAATGAGAATGACCTTGGAAGTGTTGAGAAATGGCAAGCTTATCAATTGCATGAGACTTGGCCTTCTCCAATTAAGCAGCTTTTATCTTTAAAACATTTGAAAGTACTATTTTGAGATATCCTTAGGAACTGTTAAAGTTGATAGTACTGTTGGAGGCTATAATGAAAGGCTCAGCTACTCTGCTTTTCTAATTATCGAATGTTCTGTGCTCTGCTTCCTGCTGTCACTTCTCCTTGCTGTCTGCTTCCACCAGCTGGTCTTACAGTTTCATGTTAACTGGCTTAATCTCTTGTCTGCTAGGGTATAGGACAGACAGAAGGGAGCTAATGCTGGTTTTGCTGCTTACTAGATGGAGACTTTAGACAAGTTAATTAACTTCTTTGAGTCTTAATTTTATTATCTTAAAATTGGGCATTATAACAGTTCCTACTATATAGGATTGTTGTGAAGACTGGGAACTACTCTCAGAGTTGCAAATACAAATGCTGTTTCTATTTTATTTCTAGTACTAGTACTAGTCAGTATTTAAATAACCACCATAGTTTAGAGAATCTCCCTTTAATAAGTTAACCAAGGAGTTGGAGCCTGTCCCTCTTTGTGACATCATTTTATGTGCAAATGTCAGTTGAGAAGATGACTGGTACCCAAGAAAACTGAACAAGCAAGGCATGCTTGACAAAGTTACTACAGGCCAAGGCCTCACTCACAGTCATAAGCTAAGAAACAAAACAAGATCCATTTTAGAGAAATGGACTCATATCATGCAAGTTCTCCAAAACTGTCTTATAAAATACCAATTTCTAAAAAAGCTAACTGGTAAGGGACTGAACCCTAGTTTCTTCTGGCCAATCAGGTTTTCTCTCTATAAGCAACCCTCAGGAAACCAACTCAGAATGCTAGTTTATTCATTTAAAATAAGGTATGTAAATGCCAAGGGGACAGGACATGCCCATCCTCCAGCCAGTACTTCCCTTCAGGCAAAAATATGCGTGTGAAACCAGAGTATAATCAGGAGGTGGGCAGCCTTGGCACCTACATCCCCAGTAGTCAGTAGCTACCCCTGGAACTGGTCTTCAGGTCCCTCTATCCTAGACATTAGGTGGGTACTGTCCACGTTTGCCTCTGTGACTCCTTGGTGACCACCCACCTGAATGACACTTTTTTGGACAGATTCATACGTGCAGTCAGGTTGTACCCTTGGACTATCCTTGCCGGCCTGGGACCTATGATGACTCTTACTTCTTGGCCTTTTTCTGCTCTTACACTATGTTGATTGTAAAGTTAACTCTCGGAGCTTCCTGGGGGACCTCTACTGCAGTTTCTGTAAACACACAAAATTTGCTCTTCCAGTCATTGAATTTACTTGCTCCTATGTAGCAACCTCAGACACCTCGAGTTTGTTTACTACACATGGTCCCAGGCCTTCTCTTGGAAGAAACCCCAGTGATCTTCCAAGAAGTAATCTACTCCTCATGAACCTGACCTCTCTGGGCAGGCTGAGGGATGGAGAGGGAGAGAGAATGGAGTCATCGCTCTATACTGTTTGTCTGTGGCAGCCTTCCATTTTCTCTTCTGTGACCTGTCTCTGTCCTCTGACTTCCCGGGTTTGCCCCTGGGAGCACTGCTTATGGGCTCCCCCTAGGTGCTCTGCACTCCCTCCAGCACACGCCCCAAGCCGACTCTACCAGATCTATGGCATTTTCTGCCTGGTAATTAGACCATATAATTTAAAATAACCTTTTTTCTTTCTTTTACTTTCCATGAAAACATCCATCTTCTTAGTCTTTAGTACATATTAGAAAAAGTGGTTTGATTAAACTGTAGGATTCAGGGGTTCATAGTTGTATCACACATTGACTGTGTAGCAGTTTGATTTAGTTCTTTTTGAGAGCGTAAGTCTCGGACGAGCTGCAGTCAGTGGGGGCAGGGCCAGAGGGAGAGTGAATCTCAAGCAGACTCCATGCTGAGCATAGAGCCGGGCTTGATCACATGCCTATGAGATCATGAACCGAGCTGAAACCAGGACCTTGACATCTAAGTGACTGAGCCACCCAGGCACCCCTAAGCATTTTGATACTGTAACTGCTTCTATAGAAAAGTTTATTTAAAAAAAAAAAAAAAAAGGCTTTGGGTTCTGGAGCTCTTTTTAACTTGGTCTCCTGCAAAGCCCTAAGGTTGGGAGTGGGGCTAAGCCGGGCTGGTATGGATATGATTTTCTTTGCTTTGCATATTGGGCATTTCTTATAATATTTAATGTGTAAGAAAGATCTTATAGATAGAATTTGAAGACCGCTGGTTGGTTATCTGCAATTCCTTGAGGAATGTGAATTGAGGAGTGTGAAGTTTTACAATCTGTTACTTTCCACACAGGTTTGTGGTTTTTTTGTTGTTTTGTTTTTTGTTTTTTGTTTTTTTACAGAGATCACAAGTAGGCAGAGAGGCAGGCAGAGAGAGAGGAAGGAAAGCAGGCTCCCTGCTGAGCAGAGAGCCCGATGTGGGGCTCAATCCCAGGACCCTGGGATCATGACCTGAGCCGAAGGCAGAGGCTTTAACCCACTGAGCCACCCAGGCGCCCCTCTACACAGTTTCTTTATCTCAGCTGTGTTATTTTGAAATGTACTGAAAAAGTCCTTAGTTACTTGTAAATTCCTTTTCTTAAAATGCTACTCTGAAATTACTTTCTGCTCATCTTCAATGTTAGAGAAATGAGTAAAAGATAAGCATGAATTAAATGCTGTGTTCTCTGACCTGGGCTTAAACTCTGGCTCCACCATTTCTTTATAAAGTTACGAAACCTCTCTCTGCCCCCCTGGACTTGTTTTCTGCTAAGTGGGCGCCCTCATGCAGGCTGCTGGGAGACCCAGAGTTGACCGTGGATACACTGTGCCGAGAATGTTCTCTGCTCAGTGTTGGATGCCAGCAGCAGCAGCAGCCTTGTACTCGGTAACTAGATGAGCCCCGGGCTGTACTTAGGGGTGTTTTTCAGCATTTAATATGAATCTGTGAAAGTTCAAGAAGAGTTTTCTAATTATGGATAATTGTGTATTTTCCTTGAAAGAGTTTAAGTGTTCTGATTAACCTGAAGTTTCTACTCTACTTGCAGTAGGATTAAGATGATTTTATTCTACACCCGATTGCCAACATACTGGCTTTCTGCTTGGCTCAAATTCCTCTATCCCTTTTAACACTGCTGCTCTGAGATGGTAACATAGGAAATGAGGTACATTGAGGTTGCAGCGGCGCACTGTTTCAGAGTCTGTTAGGGCAGGGAAGAAGTGCTGGTAAAAGCAAGTGTCCTTTTTGCCAGGAGTTTGATAATTGAGAATATACATCAAAAAAGAAAACGGTCTAAAGCTGTCTGCTTAGAAATCTCTAGAAACTAATCCATTAAAACTTACAGTATTTCAGTAAGGCATTAGGATTTGTTGTTACTGTAACAGGATATATGCAGTACCGGGTGACTTAGAAAAATGAGGGATGTGTTCTCATTTTAGCAGAAGTCATTAAAGACTCAGAATCTTTCTCTCTTTATATTCTGTCATTCTCTGGTTATCAGATCCTCGTTCCAGGAGGAAAGGATTAGACCGGGGAAAGGTAGTTCTCCTCCTAAGTCCGTTCTCTAAAAGTTTCCCTGGAAGCCCCACTCAGTGGTTTCTGGCACCCTAGCTGCAGAAGGGGTTGGGAAATCAGTGTTTCAGCTCCATCCTTCAGGGAAGGGGGCGGAATGTGGATTGACTAGACAGCTGTTCAGGACACTGAAGAATAGCTTTCCCTGGGGGAACCCGGCCGGCTCAGTTGGAAGAGAATGCAGCTCTTGACCTCGGGTTGTTGAGTTAGAGCTCCACATGGCCTGTAGAGATTACTTAAATTTAAAAAAAAATATATATATATATATATATATATATTTAAAAAAAAAAAAAAAAAAAAAAGCTTTCCCGTGAACCAGCAAAAGAGCATCAGAAAATGATGGGACGGGGGGGCACCTGGATGGCTCAGTTGGATAAGTGGTTAAGTGTCTAAAAGTGTCTGCCTTCTGGCTTGGTTCATGATCTGGGGGTCCTGGGATGAGCCCCAAGTCAGGCTCCCTGCTCACCGGGAAATCTGCTTCTCCCTCTGCCTCTCCCTCCCCCTGCTTCTGCGCATGCTCTCCCTCTCTCTCTCTCTCTCGAATAAATAATTTTTTTAAAAAAGAAATGCGATTGCAAGGGGGAAAATCCCGTTCTCAAAAGCAACAAAAACAAAAAGATGTTTTGAGAATAAATCTAGCAAGTAAAGCACAGGAAACATGGTTGAAAAAAAAAGAACTGAAAAAATAGAGACATAATGTGTTTTTAGGTTAAAAGACTTGATAAAAATATCTGTTCTCTACAAATTCCTCTCTAAATTTGATGCCATCTTACTTAAGTTTTCAGCATTGATAAAGTGTTCTAAAGTTCATCTGAAATTTTCCACATCCCACAAAACTATCACAGTTGGCTAGAAATAGGCAGATAGACTAATTGAACAGAAAAGAGAGTCCAGAAACAGATGTCTGTTTATATGGAAATCTAGATAACAAAAGAGGTATTTCAAATCCGTAGAGTACGAAATGGACTGTTCTCTACCTGCATTTTCCAGCATCGCAGCTACTAACCAGAACTTTCTGTTCATGAAACTGAGTACAATCCAGTTCCATTTCAAGTACCCAGAAGCCACAGGTGGCTAGTTGCTGCTGTACCGGACTGTGCACATACACAACACTTGAATTACTACAGAAAGTTCTACTGGACAGCACTGCTCTAGATGGGGGGGAGGAGTCACCTGAATACCTCCTTAGGGAAAAGGCTAGATCCCTAACTCTAGGCCTTGCTACTTTTTAAAAAACTCTTCATGTAATTTTAATATATAACCAGTGTTGCAACTCACTGATTTAGATGATCCTCTTGGTGACAAAGATTTAGCTACAATATTTCTCTTTTTTTTTCAGAGTATTATTTTTGGGCTTCATCTATTACTATGATTACTTAATAATAGTAATGAAAGTGCCAGCTTAGAGTACTTTACTGTTTCTTTACAAGGAAGTATACTAGATTTTGCTCCCAACTGTGTCTCGTGCCCTTGGGGTGGAATGTGAGGCTACTTTCCCTCACGCAGTGCACGTACCTTCCGTGGCCTGTGAGTTGGGCAGGGCAAGGACTCTCCAGGGTGCTGTCTGGGAAGGTAACATTATAGACTCCAGTTACATTTAATCTTTTCTTTGCTTATATATTGGAATCCGTACCAGGGAAAAAGTACTCAGTTCGTTTTTCCAGTATAAATTGGTAACTTCCCCAAAGTCTTTTCTGTATTGGGTACTTTTTCTACTCAGCCCCCCCCCTTTTTTTAAAGATTTATTTATTTGTTTGACAGAGAGAAATCACAAGTAGGCAGAGAGGAGGAAGTATTTTCTGTATTGGGTAGGCAGGAGGGAGGAAGCAAGTTCCCGGCTAAGCAGAGAGCCCGATGCGGGGCTCGATCCCAGGACCCTGAGATCATGACCTGAGCCGAAGGCAGAGGCTTTCACCCACTGAGCCACCCAGGAGCCCCTCAGAGGCCCTTTTTGAGAATACTTTATACTCATTTACCTTCTAAATATGTGCTGTGTCCAATACAGATGGAACTACATGAATATTATGTATACAGTGCTTCTGATGCACCTCTAAATAATGTTATTAAAACCTTTTCACAGAGTCCCAGATGATATTTTTAAATATTTCTACATTAGTGTGAATGCTTCTTGGAGAACGGCACTTTGCTTAGTTAATCTGTTAATATCCTTTGTGCATGTAGCTAGCAGTTTTCTTATCTGAGAGGCATGGCTTCTACTGCCAGAACAAGGCAACATGCGTACCATGAAAAGGATTTGTGTGAACCTTATCCTCCTGCCAGATTCAGAAAATATCCAGTAACCATATGTGTCCTTCTGGCTTTGAAACTTGATTTCTTGTGAAATTGGTAGGTCTCCATTTTGCTTAGCAAGTGATTCCCAACTTTTTTTTCCAGTATACCTCCTAAACTCGGGATTTCAGGCACTTCACAGTTCTCAAATTCACAGCATTTAAATGTATTTAAATGTATAAATATATGTGTCATATAGCACTGTGAGGGAGATCATAGCTCCAGAGAGGTGTCATTAGACTTCAGAAGGATAATGGAGTAATTAGAAGACTATGTGAATTGGGGCACCTGGGTGGCTCCTTGCGTTAAAGCCTCTGCCTTCGGCTCAGGTCATGATCCCAGGGTCCTGGGATTGAGCCCTGCATCAGGCTTTCTGCTCGGCGGAGAGCCTGCTTCCACCTCTCTCTATGCCTGTCACTCTGCCTACTTGTGATCTCTGTCAAATAAATAAAATCTTTAAAAAAAAAAGTTAAAAAAGAATACTATGTGAATCATTAGAAACTGCATCTAATGTACTTTTGAGTTTTTTAAAAAAATACGTGCAGAAAGCTGTAATTCAAAAAGTACAATAGAAAGTAAATATGCTTTACCACAGACTATAGGAAATAAAAGTGCTTTTGAGTCTCATTGTGCCACCATTAAGACTTGTGATTTATCTTAGAAATCCTCAAATGCTTACATAGAAAGGCAACAAAATACAGCATTTAATAGGTTTTTTGTCTTAATTCCCACAGTGTTAGTAAAAACTAGACCAGAAAAAGGTCATGTCTCCTGTTTAAGGAATGTTTTAATGAGTCAGATGGTCATATTGGATCCAGCTGTTCTGAAGGAGTACAAATACTCTTTGGAGATAAGAGTTTTTCTAGGAGACCTCCCCATGCCCATGTATCTGTGCCGCATTCCCCAGCTCTGGGGCTGTACTGTGGGTGCTAAGCAGCAGCCCAGGAAAAATGTACTCTCTGTGACCAACCTGGAACCCTTACTTTGTTCTTGAAAACTAAGCCCTTCTAAAGGGGACACCAGTGACTTAAAAAAAAGGCCGAACAGTAGGTGATCTGTGAAGTGTCCTTTAAGGCACAAACCTGTGAGACTCCTCTTGGAAGTCTGACACAGGTAGTAGGTGCTCGTTGCTGCTGTCTGGGTGGAAAGGCCAGCAAGATACTCCCAAGTTCCAGGTGCTCAGTGTGTCCCACTGTAGTGAGATCCCTTTTTCGTTCCAAAGTTGTTTTGTTTTTGTTAAGATTTCATTTATTTTAGAGAGAGAACGCCAGAGCAAGGGGAGGAACAGAGGGAGAGGGACAAGCAGACGCCACACTGAGCACAGAGCCCGACGCAGGGCTTGATCCCATGACTCTGACATTGTGACGTGAGCAAAATCAAGAGTCGGATGCTCCACCGGCTGAGCCACCTTTCACCCCTATTCTGGAGTTCTCCTAGAACTCTTCGTGTATCACTCGGTATCTTTGCATACCTGCACCTTCAGTTCCCAGCAAGATAGGGTGAAAAAGAACTAGAGACCTTCTGTGAGCTCAAGTCAGTTCTAGACACTGTGATACCCCTCTGTACACATTAGGAATTCCAGATGAATGGCTTCTCAGAAAACCTGTTGGCTACTAAACTCTTGATTGTTCAGAACGCTAAATGCTTTCTAATAGTTGATCTTTTATTCCCTAGGGACATTCCAGCTATATCACACACCTTGACTGGTCCCCAGACAACAAGTATATAATGTCCAACTCAGGAGACTATGAGATACTGTACTGTAAGTACAAATGATTACATCCAGCTGAGACAGGTCTGTCCAGGGCACAAATGATCCGGCTGTGCAGAGTGTGAACTGTGCAGAGAATGCGTGCTGGCTCTCTGACTTGACAGTATGTTACTCTGAGCTAAAGAGTGAAAATCTCAAATGTAGTTCACTTCTCCAAGAAAGTAACGAATTAATTTACATATGTAGACATGTAGTCCTAAGAAATTACTCAGGGAGATGGCTGCTCTAACCCACTGAGCCACCCAGGTGCCCCGAGATTGCTGCTCTAATACGGCTTTGTATTTAACTTTTCCTGGAGAGAGGAAAGAGTATAATACATGGGCACTTATGCTTTTTAAAGAAAGAACAATTTCAGTGGGGAACAATTTTATAATTTTATAAACCCTGTTAAAGGGAACACTTTATTTTTCCTTTTTAAATGTATCTTAATGTTTTTCAGTGTATGGATTTCAGTGTATGGATTACAAATAAACATAGCTAGTTTGAATCAAGATAAATTTTCAAATACATTTATACAGGTACTATGACTATATTTCCTGTTTCTCAATTTAAAGGGGACATTACACATGGCTGCAAACTAATCAGGAATCGATCAGATTGTAAGGACACTGATTGGACAACCTATACCTGCGTACTAGGCTTTCAAGTCTTTGGTAAGAACATGACACCTGATGGGAAAAGATGGTTTGTGGGTGTTCTTGTACATAGTAATTACTTGCTTAAATTTCTAAATAAAAAAGAGTCTGTTATGTGTTCTTCAGCATTATCGCTATTAATGTCAGATTAGAGAAATCGAGTGTACTAGGATCAAACCAATATGAAGTTCTCTGCAAAATCCAGCAGACTTTTGGTCCTTAATACAAAAGACACTTGAAAGAAGTATACATAGGGGCGCCTGGGTGGCTCAGTGGGTTAAGCCGCTGCCTTCAGCTCAGGTCATGATCTCAGAGTCCTGGGATCGAGCCCTGCATCGGCTCTCTGCTCAGCAGGGAGCCTGCTTCTTCCTCTCTCTCTGCCTGCTTGTGATCTCTCTGTCAAATAAAAAAAAAAAAATCTTTAAAAAAAAAATTAAAAAAAAAAAAGAAGTATACATAATAGCACAGATTGCCTTCCCATTTTTTTTCCTCCACGTGAAAACTGAAGTATTTTAATTTGTAAAAGCATTTTTAAAATAGCTTAATTGAGCATAACACTTAATTTCACCTTCTTAAAGAGAACAGTACAGTGGTTTTAGAACTGTAGTGTGGCCATCATCACTGTCTAATTTGAGAACATTTTCATCACCCCAGTAAGAAACCTTCTAACCATAAGCAGTCACTTCCTACTCCTCCCCACCCCTGTATCCACAAGCCACTAATCTACTTTCTTTCTCTAATAACTTGCTTATTCTGGACTTTCATGTAGAATGTTTTCAAGACCCATCCACACTGTAGCATGTGTCAGCACTTTCTTTTATGGCTGAGTGAGAGCCCTTGTACGCATCTTGTATGCACACCCCACATTTTGTTTACCCGCCGTCAGGTGACGAGACACTTGGGTTGTTTCTGCTTTTCAGCTAATACAAATAATGCTGCTTTGAACAAGCATGTTCAAGGTTTTCTATAGACATATTTTCATTTCCCTTGAAATGTACCTAAGAGTGGAATTCCAGAGTCCAGTGGTAACCTTGTGTTTAACCTTTTGAAGAACTACCGGACCGTTTGCCAAAGTGGCTGCTCTATTCACATTCCCGCTAGCGTGACTTCCCAGGGTTCCGCCCCCACGTCCTTGTCAGCAGCTCTTACTCTCTTGCATGTGCATGTCCGGGTGTCCCAGCACCATTTGTCGGAATGTAAAGGCATTTTTCGGAGACATTATTTAAAGATAAAATTTGGAAATCATTCCTAATCTCATGTTTTAGATATTTCTCAAAATCTTTTCCTGTGACCATTTTCTAAGCCCTTCCCGATCTGGGGGTTCCCTTCTGAAGAAGTTACAAGACAAATGGAAAAGTTAAGATAATAAAGCCTCGTCTGCAAAGTACAAAAAAGAGATGTTCTACTTAGTAGTTAGAATACTGGATACGAGGGGGACGTCAATACCTAAAGCAATGTTCAGAATATTAATACTTTTCTCTTTAACAACATCTCTGCCTTCTGACAGTTGTGCTCTCTCTTCCAGCTTGATCATAGATCAGAACAGTTCTTTTTGCTGTGTACATGAGAAATATAATCCATTATAAGTCCCTGTGCTAAATGCAACTGCTGTAGAGACGGAGGAGAGTACTGGGCTGACAAGAAATTAAAAACTAACTCTAACTCATCCATATACAATTTCCTTATTCTGGGTGAAGCAGAAACAGTAGCTAATATTTATTTAAGAGATGTCAGTTAAGAAGTGTTTCCATGTGTTTTAGCGAATTTACCAAAAACTTACTTGTTCTCTGGAATAGCACGGAACAACAGGAGGCCAGCATCTCAGCCCTTCTGGATTCCATAATTTCCATCTAGTCTTTTTTGTTGTTGTTGTTAGTTGTTTATTTATCAAGACAAACTATTTCATAACCCAATATTCGTGCTTCATAGTTCAGGAACACAGGTCAGTGACAAACTTCAATTGAACTCAACCCAAAGAAATTCTTTACATTCCAAAATCACTTTGCACTCTGAAAGATACCAGCCGTCCTCATCTCCTCAAAATCTTTCATGGAATCGTAATTTCTGTAGAAATCTGCATATGCCTTCTTTCTTGGTTCGGCCACAGCAAACTTATAGAAAGCTGCAACCCCCAGGGATACGACGAAGGCTCCAAGAACATGAAATCGCAGACGCTTGGCCAGAAGGCCTCGCATCTGAGGTTTCATCAAAGCCCTGGAAGTCATGGTAGTTACTCTCCTCTACACCAACCTCAACCTAACGTCCTTCCTAACTGATAATGAAGTGGACGGCGTTCCAGCCATGCGCAGGCCTCCATCTAGTCTTAATCGTGTTTTGTGCTAATTATGTTGAATGTGATTACCAGTGCCTCATGATTCAGAATTATTAAATTTGTTATGTCTCTGGATATAAATAATAGTTGCGTGAAAATTCTGTGGGATAGCATGGTAGACTAGTGGGTGGCCTATGCATTTCCATTAAGATAAAGAATTTTGGAGGTTTTCTTTGAAGTGCCTGCCTGCAGAGAACAGCAAAGAAAGTGTACATTTCACACGGCTTCCGCAGAGTCCGCTGGGAAGAACTAGAGCTGTACCTTTGTGTTCCTGCACTTTGCTGTACGAGTAAACAGAATTTCCCCTCCGACTAGAAACTTTAAAAAGGAAGAGCTTATTTGCGGAGGGGAGTTAAGCTAAAACTATTCGTTAGCACCACCTGCTGGTTACTAGTGAGTATTTCTTTCTGTGTCTTTAAATTTTCCATCTTGAGGCTGTTTTCATTGAATTTTATTAGATTTTAAGGTAAAACTTCATCCTTTGACGCATTGAACCACTAAGAAATTTGTAAGGGAAATGTTAGCAGCTAAGTTTAAGATTCTAAAATTAAATAAACCCACGTGGCATCGCAGTTATATTTTAGACTCATTTTTCCACACCCCTGTGTTTCCGTATCAAAGGTGTCTGGCCAGAAGGATCCGATGGGACCGATATCAATGCACTGGTGCGATCCCACAACAGGAAGGTGATCGCTGTTGCTGATGACTTCTGCAAAGTTCATCTGTTTCAGTATCCCTGCTCCAAAGCAAAGGTAAAATCAATTTATTAAAAACAAGTGTTGGGACGCCTGGGTGGCTCAGTTGGTTGAGCAGCTGCCTTCGGCTCAGGTCATGATCCCAGCATCCTGGGATCGAGTCCCGCATCGGGCTCCTTGCTCGTCAGGGAGCCTGCTTCTCCCTCTGCCTCTGCCTGCCATTCTGTCTGCCTGTGCTCGCTCTCTCTCCCTCTCTCTCTCTGACAAATAAATAAAATCTTTTAAAAAAAAAAACAAAAAAAAAAAACAAGTGTTGTAGGGCCTTTTGTTTGGGGATATTTTTGTGTTGCTGGTGAGAAGAGATGCGCAGTTACTCCTCACTGTGATGCTGAGGGGCCCGGGGCGGGGGTTAGTGTCCAGGCCGGCGCTGCTCGTTTACTCCTTCACCATTACAGTCCAGAAGACTGTTAGAGAAGACAGCAGAGGTTTTATTATTTTTAGTTTATCATTAATTTTTTAGTAGATATTTAAATGTCTCCTAAACCTACTAAAATATTTTGTTACACATACAATCAACATTATAAAGCTCCTGGAGCCATTTCCTAAATCACCTTCCATCCTCCCACCTAGTAAATTCTCCCCTACCCGTCTCAGCAGAACGTAGTTAACCTGACAGACTATTTATTACGTTATTTTTGGAAATAATATGGTCTGACTGTATGGATGTATGTATGTTACTCTGTTTCTCCCATAGAAATGAGTATTAAAAGCAAATGACTGTTAGCTCCATTCCTCAGACATGCTGACTCTGGCTGTGATCTGAATTACCTCCCTTACCTGGTGGCTTCCATTGCTGTAAAAAGGCATGTAAAGAATGAGTTTAATTTTCCTGTCTGTTTCTTCCAGGCTCCCAGTCACAAGTACAGTGCCCACAGCAGCCATGTCACCAATGTCAGTTTTACTCATAATGACAGTCATCTGATTTCAACTGGTGGAAAAGACATGAGCATCATTCAGTGGAAACTTGTGGAAAAGTTATCTTTGCCTCAAAATGAGATTGTAGCCGATGGTACTCTAACCAAAGCCCCCATCCCTTCCATTGAAAGTGTCCCACAGTCTGATACTCCCACACCACCTCCTTCCCAGCCCTTAAATGAGACAGCTGAAGAAGAAAGTAGAATAAGCAATTCTCCCACACTTCTGGAGAACAGCCTGGAACAGACTATGGCGCCCAGTGAGGACCACGTCGAGGAGCAGAGTGAAGGGGGCAGTGACGACCTCGGTGAGCCTATGTATGAGGAGCCGTCCCCGGAGAGCAGCAAGGAGCAGAGTGAGGCCACTCTTCCCGAGCACCAGCAAGACCCCTCAGCCCTGTCTTAACCGCAGGGCTTCAGTGTGACTCTCTCTGCTCCTTCAGCTGCATGTGATCTTGTGACAGTTCAGGTAACAGGCCGGGAGTGAGGGACATCACTCTCGCAGCTCTGCATTTCCACGCGTTCTGTTTTCAGTAGACTTACCTGCAGTCTCTGAAGAGCCACCAGCCGGCCCAGTGAAGGTTGGCTTTGGTGTGTGTTGAGAATTAACCAAACTTAACAGCAGGAAAGACTGAAACATTGTCTCAGAAATTACCCCCCTACGTAAGTGGCATGATGTAAATACTGGAAACTGACAGCAGTTGTATGGATTTAAAATAAACCCCTTGTTATCTGAACAAGTTTTCTTCAGGAACAACCAGAGGCATCACAAACACTGTTACTCATCTGCTGGCTCAGACTGTGCTACTTTGTTTTTCCCCGGATGCAGAAAAATCTGAAGACAAAAAAATGCTCTCTTACTGAGAGATCCTCCCACCCCAAATGTCTAGTGGAAATTTTTTATTAAAAACTTCAGTATTGCCCCGTGTAGTGGGGTTGCCTTGAGTCCCAGCGCCATTTCCTTACACGAGCACTAGCTGTCCAGATGCGCTTGCCTCATCTGCCGTCTGGTGCTGCCCTTTTCTAAGTCGTCGCGAGGAACAGTCCCTTCATTTCTTGTGTGCAAATCTTCTCTTAGAACGAAGAAAGCAGTGGTTTGTTAAAGAGCTTTTAATGTATATTAAACCATTAATACTCAGAAATAATGGATTCCTCCAAGGATTCCTTTACTGGCCAAAACATTTTTCAATGTTTGGCATTCAAGTGAATGGAAGAAGAAAAACCGCATGCCTATAAAACTCAACTGCAGGAATTACTTGGCTAATTTTAGCTTAGCCTTCCTCATAATTTGTTCCTTTGATAAGAGGAGAAATATAAATACAGTAAGTTTGAATTGGTGCTTGAAATTCATCAGTTTAGTTGTAGTTTTTATACAGATTATATTGAGGGGGTAAGACTGAAAATTACAAATTCTTTTTTATGGAAGTATGAATAACAGTCACAGTAATTTTTTATAAATTGCATACTTAACAGACTTTCTATATATGGTAATTTTTCTCTGGTAGAGTTGCTGTAAGCCTTGCAGTTCTGATGTGGCTGTCCTCTGCTATTTTGGGCAATGCATGTCTTATGCATTGGATAGTTTTGTTTCTTGTCAAAAGACTGTTTTTTCTTAAGTACATGTTTTCTACTATAATTACCGACAAATATGCATTTCCTATATATTTGTTTATACATTGATTATAAAAAAACCTTGGATTTATTTTTTAACTTGCTGAATTTTTGTTGTTGTTGTTAGATCATGTTTAGAAACTTTGAATGAGTTCAGAAGTCTTAAGTATAAGTATGCAAGTGTTTACGTGATTGTGCCATTCCAAAGTGCATCAGAACTGTCATTCCCTTCTAGTACCTTCTCAGGAGTAATACAAATCAGGTATCTCATCATCATTTGGTAATTAATATACAAACTCCAGTGAACTCCCAAGGACACTCACATTTATATTCACATGCTGTATGTAAGGGTGCGGGTATGTGTGAAGGGGTGAGTGTAGACACTCTGTGTGTATCTATATAGGAAGATATACGCCACATTGAAAATACTCAGTGTATATCTCTATGTGTATAGGTATATGTCCATGTATATCTCTTTGTTTACAGTTTTTCCAAAAAAAAAAAAAAAAAAACCTCAAAGTAGTTCTCTTCAGAAGGAGAGAGATAGATTCCAAGCAGTCCATCTTTTTTCAGTATGTTCTATACATAATTTTCAGAGAGCATCAATAATATCAGGCCAGCACGTGTTACTCCCTGCGAGAAGAATACTGAGAAGAACAAGTAGTCCTAGAAGAAAAAGCATTTCTTTAAGCACCTGGGCGATACAGCTCTCCGTGACCAGCAGGGAGTTTATTGAGGGACACCAGTCACCTCTGGGGTTGCTGTGTACAATGAGATTTACACTCGTGATACTCTTGGGTGGAAGTTTCACAAGACACTACTAACGCGCAGAAAGCGTCCCAGCTCTCTATTGCTGGCAACTACTGTTTAATGGTCAATTAAATCTGTGATAATGGTTGCAAGTGGGTGGGATTATGAAATTGTAGATGTTTTTAGGAAAACTTGTGAATGAAAATGAATCCAAGTGTTTCATGTGAAGATGTTGAGCCATTTCTATCATGCATTCCTGTCTCATGGCAGAAAATTTTGAAGATTATAAAATAAAATGATCAAAATGTTTCCGGTGTCTTGACTCCTCGTTTATACGGCTCATTTCCATGACTGTCCGTTATCAAAAGACACAGCAGTTAATCAGCTGACGCTTGGGGATACCCCTATTCTGGTCAGAACGAGCCCCACCTCATAATGTTAGAGGAAACGACTTCTGATTATGCTTCCGCTTACTGGGGGGGTAGCTTCATTTTAATTTATTTCATGTCTACACTTTCTCTAATGTTTAACATGGGGTAATCTTGGTGATCCTGGTTACCTGCCTGCCAGCCTCCTGTCGCTGCCTCCCCGCAGGCTGCCTCTGTGAAGTCCTGGGGGTCGGCAGGGCCCTGCACTCCCAGCAGCCTCCCTCTCCCCCGTGCTGCTTCGGGACACAGCCTGTGCGCCACAACCAGAAATTGGCCGCTACAAATTTTTCTTTCTGAAAAATCAGGTTGGGAGCATTCCATACCTTAGTTTTTAAAAGCATGGAAATGATGAGGTTTTCTTTGTTACCTGATACATCCTTGGTGACTATATGTTCCCAACCACTCCCAACACACTAGCCTCTGAGAAGCTGCCTTGGGGCGGGAATTGATCTTCGACCAATTTGGAGACAAATGGCTTGATGGGCATCAGAACAAACCCACTGAACTCTGTGATTTTTCCCTCAATACAAAGAAGAGGGAGATCCATAAAGGGGAAATGATGAAATTGATTTTAAACACATCAGTGTGTTGGTGTAACTTCTAAAAGGAACTGGGTTTCCAGCTTAAAGCCGGAACTGAAATGAAGGGATTGAGTTTATGAACATGTTTTTAGGACAGAAACGACAGGCTTGACGAGCAGTTCGGTGGGACTTGGGTCAAGAAGAGCAGCCAACAGAGGAGCACCTGTGTGGCCAAGCGCGCCTCCCCCACCGCGCGCCTCCCCCACCCCAGGCCGTGATCCATGGGGTGCTGGCGGAGTGTTAGTCTGTAGACAAGGACATGGAGATTCAGCAAGTGGCCCATGTTCCTTTACTTAGATAATGGCCATGCCAGGATGTTGTTAATGTTTTGTAACATCAAAGCTTGCTTCTGCCACTCATACTAGCAGAAAGACTTGAGTGCGCACAGGGGAGAGGGGGAGAGAGAGAATCTCAAGCAGGCTTCGCCTCAGTGCAGAGCCCAACACAGCCCAATCTCAGGACCCTGACCTCACGCCTGAGCCGAAATTAAGAGTTGGATGCTTAACCGACTGAGCCACGCAGGTGCCTGGAGAAACACAGCCTTTAGAAACGGAGGGAGGAGGAAAAAATGAGGGTAGATAGAGAATCTGGAAAGGAGATAGGGAAGCAAGAAGGCCTGTGTCCTTCTCCATCTTTGCTCCAGGAGGGGTGGGGGAAGCTGCCGCCCAGTGATGCTGCACGTCGGTCCCCAGCACGGAAGCCAGGCCTTGCTGGAAAAGCCTCCTCCGCCTGGGCTACAGTCCTCAAGGACCACAGAAAGGTCCAGACCTTTCTACCAAAATATAGATGTGCCCTTTTGTAAAGAGGCGCTCTTGGCTGTCCTCACAGGGTCTCGGGTCATGTTAAATGTTCTGTGCTAATTAGTTTACCATCTCCAAAGAACACCTTAATTTCTATTTGACACTCATTAGTAAGTCCCTACAATAACCCTTAAAGCTCTAATATAAAGAAGGCAAAGAAATAGAAATAATCCTGAACGGGAAAAAAAGTCTTCACTGACTCCTTTGGAAACGTCAGCCTCTTTCATTTCTGCGCCCATGGGTGACATCCTCAGGAGACCAGGGCTTCCTGAACTCAACACATTTCTGTTGGGCCAATCCAGAAATCTGGCAGAGAACCTTACTGGTACCACTTCCATAACATGGACAAAAATACGAAGAGATGGGTGCAAACAAAGCCCGAGGGCTCATACCCAGCTGCCGTTGAACGGGAACAGTGTTGACTGCGCTCGCTCAGTTCTTCCGTTCCAGCAACCCTACCTGTGAGTCTCTCCACTGAGCGCACAGGCAACTCAGGAACACAGAGGTCGGGTCCCACTCCCAGCAGCTGAGCCGAGACTGGAAGCCACATCCTCCTGCCCGCCAAGTCCTCGCGGCTGCCCCGCGCCCCACTGCTGGTGCACCACAGAGGAATCACTTAGTGGTTCCTAATACAAAGAATGAGCTCGGTTAAACGAACCGCAAGCGCCGAAGAGCAGCGTCAGGAAAAGCTACAAAGCGATTCGACTTGGAAAAGGCGGCGCTGGGCTCTGGACGGAAGCACAAAACTGAAGGGACCCTCCTCACACACAAGTCCTCTCTCCTGCCTCCCCCAAAACCCGAGCACAGGGCCGAGAAGCTTCCAGGCTCTTACGCCATCCTGTGGCACCTGCTGCCAGCAATGGCCGGCTCTCCCGCCTTCTTTAGCCAACACAGTCCCTGATGTTCAATTTAAACCTGCTGGTGTGGAGACCCTGCTCCCTTGTTTTCCAACCTTTGGGCAATTTCCATTACGCTGAAAACAAACATAGCAACTTCTTCCCGTCCTTAGCCAAGTGCCTTCTCCACTTTGTCCTCATTCCCCATCCCACACTTCTCACCACAAGCCTGGAGGCTCTGCGGGCCCGTGCCCAGCCAGAGGGCTTTGATCTTGTACCTCCTCTCCCTTAGCAACGTGAACACATGGCCCTGAAAACAGATTTTCCTCCGCAGCCACCCATCCACGGAGATGAATACACAGAATTACAGGGCTGATGGCTAAGCATCGCAGCGGGGTTACACAAAACCGGCTCCTGGGGCAGGTTTCAACTCCTGGCAGAGTTTACTTTCACCAGGTCTCACTAAAGGAACAGAAAACAAAGGAGAGTGGGGGCAGAAGAAACGGCCTCAGGGAGGAAAAACAACTTTTTCAGCAAAAAGCAAAGCCTTCATACCTGGTCATCCTGTTTCATTCTTGATGTTCACGCAGCCAAGGCCTGTCGGGTCCCACTCCCGGGTGCCAAAGCCGGAGTGCGTCCTGGGAAAGGGCTTTGAGGCCGCCTCTGCACAGCGATTCCCACGCAGCCCAGGCTTGGTGGGGCTGACTTGGAAACCTGGTTGGAAGCAGGGACACTAGAAGCTGGCATTCTCTTACCGTGTCACCTGCAGAACACTAGTTCTGTTTACAGAACCGTAAGGCAGGGATCCCGAGAAGACAGGTCCGCTTCCTTCTGTAGACTTCAGTCTCTTCAACTGTCCTGTGCTGCCAGCACCTTCCAGCCACTTTGACTCCTGGGGCACGTGTACAGGACTAGGTCCAAAGGAGCCGTCCACACAGCAGCTGTATGTCACCAGGCTGCCTCGTGCATGGAGCTGTGCTGGGCTCAGTGGGGAGGGAACCCGAGGACGAGACAAACACAGCCCTGCCCTCAACGGTGCGTGTGACCTAGGAAGGTTGTAAAGACGGCCTTGTGTGCTTTAGAACTGGTATATGGCAAAGTCAGGTTCCTCCTGAAATTAGAGAACGAACCGCATGCTCTAAGTAGCATATGATCTGAAATGTGAGAAGTAAATATCCTTACTAAAGAATCTTAGGTTGGTCATCTATGGAAACCACCCAACCATTGCTTAAATTCTATAATATCCAAAAGGTTAAAATTTGATGTTTAATAAATAATGACGTAGAACCCCTACGACAGGACACTGAATACAAAACTATTGACACATGAAAATTTGAGGAAGCATAAGGGCATTCATTATACACAGAGAAAGAAGAGCCAATCGTGAATGCTTACCGTATTTCCATTTATGTAACATTCTTGAAATGACCAAACTATAGAGTACAGATTAGCGACTGCCAGGGGGGACAGAAGGGGGGAGCTCTGCGGGGATAAAGAGTCTGCAGGCATGTTGGTGGGGACGGTGATCACACAAATCCATACATGGGATTCACTGCACAGAATGACACACTCACATGAATGGGAGCACACGCACCAGTGCTGCAGACTGCACAAGGCCGGCAGTGTGGGTCACTGCAGCGGACACTTTCCTCCTCTTGGGAGTCTATATTATCTCAGACCTCACCATCAGGGGAAACTGAGGGAAGGGCTCAACGGACTCTGTGCTATGCTGGAAACCTCCTGTGAGTCTACCTATTTCAAAATACAGAGTTTAAAATTATGATGTAGGAACATGAACTTCCCTTTATGCTTTTGAAGGGAACATGGAAAAGGAAATGGGTCTTAATACAACAATCTTTCTTCATAAAATTTCTGTCCTTGTGCACTTGAGGTACCCCACCAACGGGTCAAGTAGAACCTTGCTGCTTACCAAACCGCAGCTTCCACAGCCCGTGAGCCCCCAGCTTTGCAGGTCTGTGGGAGAATTCCAAGTTCCAGGGTGGGCGTGAAGGGACCCCAGGCGAGGCAGAGATGCTGCCGAAGGTGCGAAGCTGCGGCGGTAACGCTCAGCATCTGGGACAGCAGGGAAAAGAGACAACCTGGGAGCCCTGAGGCTTCACCAGCGGGAGTGCCCTCCAACAACACCCACCAGGGCGAGATGGCCCTTGGGGTTCCACCCGCCTTGGATGGGCCATTTTGCAAGCACACACGGGCACGGGCAGACACATACACACACACACACACCCATACCCCCCACCCCCTTGCTTCTGGCCGGCTTTGCTTCTAAGTGGTTTGGAAACTCCCTTTCTTGGAAACCCTCTCCGGAAGCAGCCGCTGCTGCCTGCCCTCCAGCGCTGGGGCTGAAACCGTCCCTGTTCCGAGGTAATAACAGGACAAGAGAAAGAATTCCACTCCTTAGCCAGGCCCAGCTGCAGAACCGAGATTAGGTTATCAGACCTGCTCCCAGGAGACTGACAGGCCCCCGGCTTCCTTGGCAAAATCCATTTTCACGTGGCCCATATTTGCTGCCCACGAATACCTCATCACCGGAATCATTAGCAGGAATGTTTGCCAGGCTTTGACATTTTCATTTAGAAGATGAATTCATTCTCAGCTGAGCCAAGAGCCCCCCTCCTTCCTGGAAGAATGTGTTAAGAGTCAGCCCTAGTGGGACCCTGGGAGCCCCGAGAAGATCAGTCCTGTTCCCTTGGCGCGCTGGGGCAGCCCTTCTTGGGGGCAAGGGAGGAATTTGAAACAGAAAAAACTAAGCTGGGCCAAGAAAGCCATTTTCCACTGTGGTCTCGGGTAAGTGTAGGTACTCCCCCGCTGCCCCGAGGCCCCGCCCCCCGGCCTGGCCCCGCCCCCCGGCCTGGCCCCCTCGAGGAGCAGAGCGGGGGAGTCCGGGGAGGAGGTGCACCCCGCCTGGCTCGGGCTCTGCCCCTACCTGCTGGGGAAGGCCCGGCACCCCCACAGCTGGAGCGGGAGCGAGAGCCTCCGAGTCAGCGCCAGCCCGGGAAGGCCGTCCTCTCCCGAGGGCTGGTTGGAGCTGCCACCACAACAAACGCTGTTGGCCCTGGAAGCGAGGCGCAGCGCGACAGGTTGTCTGGGGGCCAGGTGAGCCCGCAGATGGCTCTGGTAATGAAGCTGCCACGGAGGGCCGCCGCAGCTCAAGTGGTTTCTATGGGAAACCCACACATTAAAATAGAAGAAAGTCCTTTTAAATTAAATCACAGTCATTCATCACCTTTTTAAATTAAGCATTATCAAACTTAAACACAGGGATTTGTCGGGGAGGGCAGCGGGAAGGCACCGACGCCGCCAGGCCCAGGCGGGAGCTGCGAACCGGGCACTTCACTCCTCCCTGCTGGGAGTCCCTGTCGGGCTCTGTTCTGCGGCGCTCCTTCCGCAGCGCTAGGGACACACACGGGTAGACCCAGGAGGACAGACAGGTCAGCCTCCAAGGACACGGCCACACCCGTGTGTCGTGGCGGAGCCAGCCCGTGGGGTGAGTGACCGGGACATCATTCTCGCCGGGATATCCGCCCTCTGCTGACACCCCCGGCTCCAGTCTTCCTGCTTCCCTCCGGCCTCCCTCCCTCCTTCCTGCCACCTTCCCTCGCAGGTGTGGCAGAACACACCAGCCCAACACAGGCCACTTTGGTGCGGTGAGGCCTTGGAGCTATAGGCCCTGAAAAGCAGCAGATGCAGGGAGAGCTTCTCGAAGCCCCCGATCTGCCTACAATCCACCCTCCCTGCGAGAGGCTTCAGCCAGGGGAACCTGATCCTTGACACAAGAGAGGAGACCAGAAATGGACGCCACATCCTGACAAACTTTGTCACCAACTGTCGTACCTCCCATCTGTTCTTCTAAAGGCCCCTTCGTCTTCCCTAAAAGTCACTTACTCTCCCCAAGAGGCTTTCCGCTCCTCTCCCCTTTCCCTACTGAGAGGTACTCCAAGCTGCCTCCGGGAGGGACTCACTGCCCCCTGGGCATTTCCCGTGTATCCAGGAGGTAGCTTTGTTCTAATCTCTTTTATTTCAGGAGGCTCAGCCTCAATGTTGGAAGAATGGAAAAAATTACTTTTCTTCCCATCTACATCCGCCTGCCTTCCTTTTTTTAAAGCGTGGTTAGGCAGGGCACCTGGCTGATAGAGTAGGTTAAGCTCTCGATTTCGGCTCAGGTCATGATCTCAGGGTTGTGGGATGGAGCCCCACGTTGGGCTCTGTGCTGGGCGAGGAGTCCGCTTAAGATTTTCTCCCTCTGCCCCTGCCCACCTACCCCCCTCGCACGCTAGCACGTGTGCTCGCTCTCTCCCACTCTCTCTCGGAAGAAAAAAAAAATTGTTGCGTCTGCATAACTTACAGTACAGAGCACAAACCTCAGTGTATCGGTATCCATGCACACGTATGTACAACCACCCAGATGAAGACCTGGAACATTCCCAACACTCAGGAGTCAGCCTTGTGACCCCTCCTCTTCCTGTCAGGACTACCCGACAAGAGTAACCTCTACTCTGGCCCCTGTCACCATGGATTAGTTTTGCCTGATTGTGACTTTCACACACATGGAACGATATAGTATGTTGTGTCTGGCTTCTTCCACAGAACGTCGTGTCCCCCCTGCTCTTACGCCCCTATGAGCCATCACAGGCTCCTGCCCTCCCCACCCACTCTGGAAACAGGGACGTTTCCCCCAGGCTGTCTGTTTGAACACATACATTCCCTAGTGTCGGAGCAGACACTATGCTTTCCACTGCTCGCGAAGCCGGCTCACTCTCCAATTTCTATCTCCAGACCCAACTGCCTACCAGAATTTTTGCCCAGGGGCCTCACCGACAACCCATTTCTCCCCAGCAAAACATGCCCTGCTGTGTACCCACAGTCTCGTCCCTTCAGTCACCCTGAGTCATCACTGAAATCACACACACACAGGCTGTTCATGACCTGGCCTGAGCCTCCCTCTTCAGTCCTGAGTCCTGCCATTCCTCTCCCCACCTCTTCCCGCACATCCGGGATACTGTCCATCCGCACATGCTCTTCCCTCAGGCCAAACTTCTTCCCCACCATGATCTCCTGGAAAGCATCTAGGCGCACACTATGTATTTAAACAGTGCTCCCTTCCCTTGCCCTCCTGGGCCCTGGCTCTGCCTCTAGATGGTTCTGTCCCACTTTGGTGAGCTCATCATTCTGTGAGCCCTGGAAGCCAGAAACAATGTCCCCTCTCTCTGGTCTCTACTGCCCGACACAGCATCTGGCACAGAGCAATTAGAGAACAGTCTGCTGAGGGTCACTGTGGGTGAAGATGGGACAAGTCCCCAGTCTGACAGGGAAGCAGAGTGCCTATCCTCAACCCTAGATCTGCTCACTGAAAAGCCATGTGGGAAAGGACAACAAGACACCGGATGGGCCATAAGGTTAAGAACATAAAACTCAGGGACACCTGGATGGCTCAGGTCATGATCCCAGGGTCCTGGGATCTAGTCCCAAGTTGGGCTCACTACTCAGTGGGGAGTCTGCTTCTCCCTCTGCCTGCCCCTCCCCGCTGCTTGTGCTCTCTCTCTCTAAAAATAAATCTTGAAAACAAAACAAACAAAAACCAAATACACATAAAACTCATAAGGAGCCAGACACAGCCCAGGGAGCGAGGGACTCAAGAAAGAAAGGAAGCCACAAGACTTCCAGGGCCAGCTCAGCAGTGGTGGTGGGGTTGGCTGGCAGCACCAAGAAACCCCAGGCCTGAGCAGCTGTTGGCTACGAGGCCTAAGACACGACTGTCCTCACAAGTAGAGTCGGGCTGTCGCTTCAGTCTTTAATGGCACACCCTCCCCTCCTAACCCACAAGCCCTCCTGGGCCTGTTCAAGCTGGCCCAAGCTGGACAGGCTACCTCACCATTCCTTAACTTTGGCTCCCACCGTCCAGGGACACGTTACAAGTTACACCCCCACACCCAGGCCCCCGCAGAGAAGACTTACCCCAGGCCTCGGCTGCAGCCACGGCCTGCCTCCCCTAGCCCAGTCCTTCCTGATGTTCGCTCAGCAGGTTCTGACTGAAGGAGGGATGGGCAGACACAAAGTTACAAACCAATTTTCCAAATGACCGTTTCTTCAAGAGGACATAATTCCAGAGGAGAAAAGCGAACAGACACCAAGTATAAACAAAGGCTCTTCTGTGTGACTCTACTTTAATTAGAATGACAACTAATTGAAAGCAATTTAATGTTGGTTCATGAAAGGTTAATGGAATTCATGTTTTGGAGATGCCGAATGCAACAGAGACTTAGCCGGAAACACAAATCTAACCTTTATTCTCTTTAATTATTCGGTCAGAATAATTTCCTGGGAGCAGGTTTAGTCTCTGGATGGCTTTAATTAAGCACCGGTGAACTTTGAAGTTGACATCAACTCATCCAGCTGCAACTCAATTTTCAAATTAATCTGCGGTCTAACACGGAGGTGTTTGGTGGCCTAAGCAGGGGAGAGCTGGGGGCAAGTAGGAGACAGGCTTGGAGCCTGACAGTATTAACCGATTCTGGAACTTCCTCTACCTTTCCCCCACCCTTTCCAGTGGCAAGGCAATTCCATAACCTAAGGAAAGTGGCTCGGGCTGAGCTGAGCAACCAAGCCGAGACCTCCTTCCTTGGCTTTTGGCCCCAATGCTGGGGACAGCAGACCCCTGTCCAAGGTGCGCCCTGCCTCCCACCTCTGCCTCCTGCCCTCTGCCCACATCTCCCCACTCCAGAGATAGGCTGAGACCGTTAGGAACCCTGGTATGGCCCTCCTGTGGGGAGGTGCCCTCAGGAAACGCTCCTATCGCCTACGTGGCTGCCTGCACTTCAGCCTGGTCCCAGCCTCAACCTCCCCAGTCTGCCTTCCAAAACCCAGCTCCTGGATTCTTTCGGTTGTACCTGATAGCCAGGCCCTGGCCCTTTTCACCTGCTGATGACTGGGAGGCGACCCCAGCGCTTGCCACAGCCTGGGGCAGCATCAAAGGACTCCCACCAGACCGTGATGTTTACACTTGGCTCATCTGGCTCCTGCTTGTTAAGCAGCATAAAGGACCAGGGCCTTGAGGTACACTCAAGTGACTATGACAAAGCTCAAGGTCACGGACAAGGTCATGGGCAAGGAAAGGCATGATGTCCCAGGAGGGCTTTGTCAGAACTTGAGGGAGGAAAAAAATTCTCTAAAGAATGCCATTCCCAGCCACTCTGCTTGCCCTGTTTCCATTAGTATTTGCAGCAACTCCCTTGGAAATCGGTTCTAACCCATTCCAGACCCTGAGCAGAAGCAGCATCTGCCCAGCCAACATGTCCTGAGGCAGCACGGCACCCCCTGCATCCTGGAACCACACAAAGGTCGGTTCCCGATTCAAGCTCATGCAAGTGACAGCTGACAGTTGCCAAGGCCAGAAAAGGCAAATGACCCCTCCCACTCCTGTCCGCACCTTGGGAGGTGGCTGAGCCACCACAGCTGCTCTCGTGTAAGAAGAGCAAGGCTCAGCTGATGCCTCCACAACAGCAGGGGCAACCTATAGCCAAGGTGCCAGAAGCTTCCCAGAACAGAAGCCACAGCCAGGGGCAGTCTGTCCCACAGCACCAGACCCCCTCTGACCACACGGAGCACGCAGATTGGGACAGGTGAGGGACAACGGCAGAATTCCTCCGTAACAGAAGAGTTTCTTGGTCATATGGTTTATCAACTCTAAGCCACTGAAACATAGACCCTGAAAAGGGCCTAAAAAATTTTAAGGTGTTTCCTTAAATTTAACCACAGTGCTCGGCACAAAGACATCTGACTCATCTTTGGATCCCTGGCACCTAAGAGCATGTGCGTTTGCGCCCTCATGAAACAGCTGGCAGAAGTAGAGGATGAGTAGAAGTCCTTGATAACCCTGGGTCAGAGGAGCCTTGGACAACCAAAGACAGCCAATGACCTTGACAAGAAGAGCACTGAGGACAGGATTCCACTTTCCAACCACACCCAACTTGGGCAATTTGGGGGGCTAGATTAAAGTCTGATGCAACCCAGGGGCGCCTGGGTGGCTCAGTCGTTAAGTGTCCACCTTTGGCTCAGGTCATGATCCCCAGGTCCTGGGACTGAGTCCCACATAGGGCTCCCTGTTCAGCGGAAAGCCTGCTTCTCCCTCTCCTTCTGTGTGCTGCTCCCTTGCAAAATAAATAAATAATGAATCTTTAAAAAAAAAAAAAAAAAAGGTGATGCAACCCAGAATATGGGCAAAATGTCAAATAAATGTATTAATTGCTGAGAGCAGGTAGTATCCCAATTTCTAAACAATGAATCATTGCCCCTCTACTAATCAAAGTCAACAGGTCAGAAAGTAAGAGGTTTGTACAATCTGCAACTGTAAGAAAAGTCTGGAAGGCTTGGGGAATGGAAACCTCAACACCAAACAAGCCCAGGGAGCCTGCCTAGAGCTCCACACACAAAGGGAAGGAAAAGTATACACATCAAAGTCAGCCGGTGTTTAAAGCCACCACTTCCTTCACCAGGCCCCTGATGGTCTCACATCAGAGCCACACCAGACAAGAGCCCACGCAGCAGAAGGAAAGCTAGTCAGACCCTGAAAGGGAATCGGGGTGACAAGAACCAAGGAGGGGGCACTTCTTTGAAAGGAGAAGTATAAAGGAGCCATTTGCAACCTTTCTCGCTCTTGTGCACCTGAAAAGAATTCTGACAATCTACGTGCGCCCCTTTGTATATCTAAGCTTACAATGAAAACTTTTAGATGTTATGTTTAAATAGCTACAAAGAGTATAGTTTTGGGTGTCTGACAGGTATTGGTGTAAACTATTATAAATGTATTCAGTGGCACATAAATAGCACTGCAATTAGACACCTCCCTCCATCTAGTTAAAAACACAAATGTGTCTGTAACAGAAATTTCTCCTTCAACTTTTACTGATTCTCACTTCACTTTTCCACCTAAACTTTTACCTGCCCCCCAAATTTTATCTTTTTCTCTAAGATTTTATTTGTCAGAGAGAGAGGGAGCACAAGCAGGGAGAGCTGCAGACAGAGCAGGCAGATGGAGAAGCAGGCTCCCTGTTGAGCAAGGAACCTGATGTGGGACTCGATCCCGGAACCCTCGGAACATGACCTGAGCCGAAGGCAGATGGTGAACTGACTGAGCCACCCAGGTGCCCCTAGAAAAACTGAAACCAGAGAAATGTTACCACTTACCAGAATGGCAAAGATAAAAAGTCTGATAGAGCATTCTGCTGGCAAAAGGGAGGAAGAACCGGCACCCTCACCACAGCTAAGTAGGAATGCACACCAGCACCGTCTCTATCAGTGACGACCAGCTATCAAAACTAGAAACACACATTCCCTTTGCCTTGTCTCACTTCTAGAAATTACCCTACAAACATTCACCAACATTTACGATGACATGGGAAGATCATATACTAAAGCAGTGCTTATAAAAGCAAAAAATTTACGACTAACTACCCATCAAAAGGAGACTAGTTAAATAAATTCTGATGTATTCATAAGGTGGGATAATTCAGAAAAATGAGGCAGAGACTCATTTGATGGGGCACGTCGACATGACACAGAAGCCAAATCTGGGGTGCACTGAAGCACGGGAATGAATGCTGACAGAGACGGTGATCATTCCAGTGTGAGGAAATCACACTAGAACTCTGGAAGAGGAGAGGAGAGCGCATCTTCACAGGGAAATGTCAACAATGCAGAAAGAATGATAGAACGGAGAATCACATTTTTACAACTACGTTAGTATTAAATGCTTCAGACAAGAATCACCAATTACTACTACACTGCGTGTAAACGATGGGATGTTCCCAGTCTCAAATACCACCCCACAGATTACTTATTAATTACAAAGGGGAAAGGGTATCTTATAAGGGAGAAATCCGGCAGACAACAGCTGAATAAAGCTACCCTACCTTTAAATTGCTAATAATAGGACAAGCTGGTATCAAGCTGAGAATACCACATCAGATCTGAAGAATTTCTGACAAATATGTTTACCCTCAATCCAATCATAAGGAGACAGTAAGACAAATCCAAGTTGAAGGATGTTCTGCAAAACACTGCCCTGAACTCTTCAAACTCTTCAATAAACGACAGTGGGGACTATTCTGGATTTTAAAAAGCTAATGGGACACGGGAATTAAATACAACATTTGATTGGCTTCTGGCCCTAAAACAAAAGTCAGTTAGCATGGGGCGCCTGGGTCGCTCAGTCGTTAAGCATCTGCCTTCAGTTCAGGTCGTGATCCCAGGGTCCTAAGATTAAGCCCCGCATCGAGCTCCCTGCTCAGTGGGAAGCCTACTTCTCCCTCTCCCACTTGCTTGTGTTCCCTCTCTTGCTGTCTCTCTGTCAAATAAATAAATAAAATCTTAAAAGAAAGTCAGTTAGCACTGCTGGCAGGAATATAAAATGGTAAAGCTGATTTGGAAAGTCTGGCAATTCCTCCAGAAATTAAACACGGAGTCACTACATGACCCAGCAATTCCACTCGTGGGTATATCCTAGGTACATACCCGAGAGAAATGAAAACACAGGCCCATTCAAAAACCCGTACACCAATATCCATTGAAGCATTAATAGCATATTCATAGTAGTCAAAAAGTGGAAATAACCCACATGTCCATCAACCGATGAAAGGATAAACAAAATGTGGCCTATCGATACAATGAAGTCGCATTCAGCCATAAAAAGGAATGAAGCACTGACACATGACAAGTGCTACAACATGGCTGAACCTCAAACTCCTTACAGGGAGAAGCCAGTCACAGACGATCACGTGTCAGATGATTATATTTACACAAAATGCCCAAAGAAGCCAAATCTAAAGAAAGAGAAAATGGATCGGTGGTTGTTAAGGTGGGAGTGGGGTGGGAGAGGGGAAATGACTTAACAGGACAGAACCTTCTCTTCGGGTAAGGAGATGTTTTAAAATTGATTGTGGTGATGGTTGCACAACTCTGTATACCGTAAAAACCACAAAATTATACACTTTAAATAGGTGAATTGTAGGGGCACCTGCGGGTGCTCAGTCAGTTGAACGTCTGACTTTCAAGTTCCCCTTGGGTCAACATCTCAGGGTGGTGAGATCGAGCCCCAAATGGGGCTCTGCCCTCAGCAGGGAGTCTGCTTGAGATGCTCTGTCCCTCTCCCTCCGCCTTTCCTCACCCATGCGTACACACTCTCTCCCTAAAATAAATAAATCGTTTAAAAAAAAAAAGATAAAATGAAATAGGTGAATTCTATGGTGTGTGAATTATATTCCAATTAAGGCTGTTATTTTAAAAAACACAACTATAAAGGACACATTGTTGGGATGCCTGGGGAAATTTAAATATAGAATATGTATTACATAGTATTGTTATCAATGTTAAATGGAGTGTGACAACTGTATTATGGCTACAAAGGAAAATGTCCTTATTCTTAAAGGTACTGCCTACAGTTTTTATGGCTGAATTATCATAATTCCATAGCTTAATCTTCATTGATTCATCAAAGAACAAATGTAGTTTACATATATTCATTATATGTGCCTGCATTTATAAGAGAACAAGAAAACACAAATATATTGCTAAGTGAAGGTTATACAGGTGTATACTATACTAGTCTCATAATCCTTCTGTAGTCCGAAGTTTTTAAAAATAAAAACTTGGAGGAAATACCGGAGAAGAATAAAATTTAGATTTTGTACAGACAAGTAAGGGCCTGCTAGCCTGTGAGGCTTCTGCTGGGTGTTATTTTACCCTCAGCAAAAGGTCACTGTTCCTTGCTACAGCAAGACACAGACTACCACTTTATATATAATAAAATCCCACCTTTTCTCAGCATTCATAGAACATACATATGTGAAGTCTACCAATGTGACAGCACAGGAAATTAATGTCTAAATGAACTGTGTGTTACAGGCACAGTTCACTAAGGGGCGAGCTGCTTTCTTATAAGGAACCATATGGTAATCATCAATATGCCATTAGCCTATTACATGACTTTGAGGAACCATTCTGTAAAGATTATCTGGTGTCTAATTAAAAAGAAAGAAATGAGACTTGGGTTTAAGATGCCTCTGGTATCCTGAAAGTAGTGTGAAAGGTCATTCAAAAGAACTTCAAAACTGAGATTTTTCATTCATGTATTTATTCCACAATCAAAATAAGTCATAATTTAAAGCCATAACATTTTGAAAAGGTAAAGGAGACTTTGTGTCACAGCTGCATTAATAAAACACACTGGTCTAAAGTACAACACTAAACAGGTGTTTTCTGTTCCCGAGGTGGAATAAATACAAACAATTACACATAAAATTTCACTAAAGATCTGAGGTGAGGCAAATAACCCTTGGCAACAAACTGTCCAATGAACAGAGTCAGGCTGCAAATAATTTTTAACATTTTACTGCAAGAAGGAAAAACCCCCAAGGTGTCTACTAGCATAAACCTCTGTTTCATACTCCTGGCCTTGGTTTCTCTCTTCCTTCCTCAATCACATCCAAATCCAGAAAGGCCTCTGTACCCCAAGCTCAAAAACACCACTCTGAGTCCCTAAGGACCTCAGCCCAGACTGCTATCAATGGGCCTGTGTGCAGCCTTCCTCTAGAACCTCCAAGGAAATCAGGAGCCCAAGGAGCAGCAGCATTTCTTTAAGCAATAGTTTTAACTGTCCAATGAGCTCTGATGGACCATGTGCATTTCATAAACCAAAATACTGCCTTAATATCTTCCTATTTCTCTGGGAAAATGTTAAGTAAACCATTCAAGTAAAAAAGAAAATGTTTACAGAGCAGTGAAAAATGAAAATTCAAAGGGTTTATGCCAAAAAGCAAACCAGTCCTCTGCAGCCTGAAGTCATTTGTTTCTGGGCTGCGAAGCCATGTAGAGAGCAATCAGGCAGTAGATGGTCCCCCCCAGCGTCAGCGCCATGGTGGTCCGGTAAAGCATTTGGTCAGGCAGGCCTCGTTTCAGGTGGATGGGCACACCATCGGATTTCTGGAAAGCAAGAATTATCAAGGACATGGTTAATAACAGAAAGATTTTACAGTTTAGGCTAATAAGAACAAATGTCTCTACTTTAGAACTAATCCATCGACACACTGCAGTGGAAAAAGCCCTAATCCATTAGAATGCAGAAAGAAAGAGCAGGATACGTTTTCTTATAAACGCAGCCACAGCCTGTAAGGCCAAAGCCATTCTCCAAAATGGAGCCTCGGGAACACACATGCAACAAATTCCACGTTTCAAAATAATTTACTGTATCTTGCTCAATTAGGAAAGCAGCATTGGTGGATTTTTTTTTTTTTTAAGATTTTATTTATTCCACAGAGAGAGATCACAAGTAGGCAGAGAGGCAGGCAGAGAGAGAGGAGGAAGCAGGCTCCCTGTTGAGAGAGCCCGATGCGGGGCTCGATCCCAGGACCCTGGCATCATGACCTGAGCCGAAAGCAGAGGCTCTAACCCACTGAGCCACCCAGGCGCCCCGGTGGATTTCTTTTAAATGCAAAGGTAATCCACAGTCAAATGACCACAGGCACAAGAAATGCCCTACATTTAGTCTGACCTCTGATCGTTCCCAGTGATGTCTGAGCACACCAGCTCAGTTAATGCGCTCTAGTCCATTTTGTATGCAGCTTCTTTCCAGTAAGCTGTTAAAGCCCTCTTTAAAAATGCTGAATCCATTATTTTGCAGTCTCCAAACTCCCTCCCCCCTAGCAACTCAAGACCCCAGTTGCCCAATCAAGTCTTACTTATGGATAAAAAGGGATTCAACTGACCAAAAGTCCCTAAACCGGTCCTGAATCTGCATACATTTCTGAGGCTGCAACAGGAGGAACACAGTGCCGCCCCCACAGCACCTGAGATGCAGGGTCACTGACCTCTCAGTTATCTGGATGTAGATTACCATTAATAACATTCTAAAATGCAATTCTGGCTTCTCTCTGTTGATCAGCAAACCCAAGAGAGCCTCCCCTACTTCGTTTTTGTTTTTTTTTTTTTTTTAAAGATTTTATTTATTTATTTAACAGAGAGCAGGCAGAGAGGCAGGCAGAGAGAGAGGAGGAAGCAGGCTCCCTGCTGAGCAGAAAGCCCGATGTGGGGCTCGAACCCAGGACCCTGAGATCATGATCTGAGCCAAAGGCAGAGGCTTAACCCTCTGAACCACCCAGGCATCCCACCACAGATAATCTTTTAAAAACATTGCTTCACTGGGGCACCTGGGTGGCTCAGTGGGTTAAAGTCCCAAGACCCTGAGACCATGACCCAAGCTGAAGGCAGAGGCTTAACCCACTGAGCCGCCCAGGCGCCCTGAGCCTCCCCTACTTCTAATAGCTCAGTGAATTTTAATATCAAGCAAGCAAAAAATAACTAGGAGAAAACTCATGGCCGAAATAAGAACTTATTCTCTAATGTCCGTTCTAGTGTCTTCTCTCACCTGGAAAAACTTCTGCAGCTCGGGAACTTTGTTTTTCCCAGCATAATCATATACAGGAAAATCAGAACTCAGTTTGGTTGGTGTGGCAAATATGATAGGTGGTGCTTCTGTGGAAACCAAAGGCCTTAATCCCTGTAGGAAAAAGGAAAATGTCAAGTCGAAAGCATGCCTGGGCTTATGAACAACCTTTCAACAAGCAGGCTGTCTGGAATCCTGGAGGCAGTAATTCAACCACACAAGAAGGAAGGAAAGGCTCTCTGAGTCTGCATTACAAGGCCTTTAATTTTAAGATTTAAAGTCCTTAAACTTTCAACAAAATACCTTAGTCCACTTTCCCACAGCAAACCCCACCGAGAAGAATTCCCTGCCATTAAGATGGGGGTGGGGGAGGAGGGGAAGCCAACATGTTCTAACTCCAGAGTAGACAGCAGAAAGTGTGCAGACACACAGTAAAAAAATCTCTCAATCTGGAGGAGCCTTTAATGGTAAGAGACCGGTCTTTCAGGACCAGAAAACAAAACATTTAGAGTAACTGAACCTTCTGGCATTAATAAACCTGTAAGTTAAACAGACACAGTAAAAAATAAAGGAAATTCAGTGTTCTCATCTGTGACATGTATCTAAAAGCACTGAGATCTAGCCCTGAAAAGACAGCAGGAGACACTGCGTGCCTAAAGCAGCGTGCCTGCCATGGGCACACAGCACACAGTCAGCAATATCCACTCAGTGACACTGGGGGTCAACACAAGTCTGCGATTAGCAGCTCGCTGGGCCACACGGACGGGAACACAGGCTTAAAAAGAACCTAAAGGGGGAGATAAATGAAGTACTGTCACAGACTACAACAAGGATAACCCTTAAAAACAGGCCGAGTAAGAGAAGCTAGTCAAAAAGACCACATCTTCTATGAGCCCATTCATATGCAAGTCCACAATAGGAAAATCTACACAGACAGAAAGTAGATCAGCAGCTGCCTTGGGTTGGGAGGTGACCAACAGGAGGGTAATAAATGCAGGGTATAGACTTGTTCTGGAAGTGACAAAAATGCTCTAAAATTAATGTGGTAATGGTTGCACAAGATCCATCAATACACTAAAAACTACTGAGTTATACCCTTTAAATGACTGAATGTATGGGATGTGACTTGTATCTTGATAAAGCTATTAAAACAAAAAAGAAGTACCTCAGGGAACTCTGGTTTTCTATCTGATAGAGTAAAGCCACAGTGGCAGGTTTATAGATGGTTCTCCAAAATAACCTGGAGATTAAGACAGGAGCTAAGAGTTACAAACCAATAAAATCGCATCCTTTTATATTAAATTCTAAAAGATAGGAGCTAAGAGTTACAAACCAATAAAACTGCATCCTTTTATATTCTATCTAAAAAAAAAATAAAATTTAAAGTTAGGAAGCAGAGTTCAAACTCAGCCTCTTTCATTTTACAGATGAGAGAGAAAATGGCTTTGCTCAAATTAACAGAATTGTCAGACCCCTGGTCCTTAATATCCTCAAAGACATAAAAACTTACTTATAACTGACAAGACCTAGTCTAAAGATCATATATTGAAAGCTTCAATGATACTCCCACCAGGCAAGCATTAAGATCAACAGGGCAACTAAAAGGCATTAAAGCAAACTTGTCCAGAAAGACCCTGAACTCACTTCCTCCAGGAATACACAAAATCTACACCTATACACAGAGAGTAATTCTGCCTGAAGAACTGAAGGCTGACTGGACAGCTTCTGCAGAGCAAAGGATAGAGGGACCACAAAGAGAATGGCAGGAAACAGAGACATAGTAACAACAGGAACCGCACCTGATGCTAGAACCGCAGTGGGGAGGGACAGCACTGGGAAGCCCACGCACAGATTCACCCAGCCTGGGGACAGGGCAAAAAAAACCCCAATCAGTTTCAAAGGCAAATAGAGGGCACCTGAGTAGTTCAATTGGCTTAAGCGACTGCCTTTGGCTCAGGGTTATGACCTGAGCCAAAGGCAGTCTCAGGTCATAACCCTGAAGTTCCAGGATTGAGTCCCTGGTGGGGCTCCCTGCTCAGCCAGGAGTCAGCTTCTCCCTCTGACCCTCCTCCCTGTCGTGCTCTCTCTCACTCTTTCTCTCAAGTAAATAAAATCTTAAAAAAGTAAAATAAAATAAAAAGCCAACAGACTATAAGTGAAGAACACCTCATATACTAATGCTAGAACAACTGCTAAATGGTGGGAGAACTGCTGGAACTCTCTCTGGTTAGAAGGTGCTAGGAAGCACCATTGTTTACGGTCCCCCTCTGCCTTGATAGTGCAGATGGGAGCAGGCACGCTAGCCGGCCTGCGGCCTCCAGCCCCGCCCACACGGGCTGCAGCTGTCCCCGAGGAATCCTCCACCACAGGCACCTGCCTCAGCTCCAAACATCCCACCGAGGCTGCCCCAGCACAACACAAATTAGAAGAAATGTTAAAGGGACTTTTAGCCAAAAAGAAAAGGCCGTAACTGGAAGAAAATTACAAAACAAAAAAACCTCACTGTTAAAAGCAAACATATAATAAATGTAATAAACCAATCACTTATAAAACTAGTATGAAAGTTAAAAGATGAGTAAAATCAATTAGCTATAAAATTTGTTGAGAGTCACAAAATAAAGATGTAAATATGACATCATATACATATACATACACGGGGAGGATTTAATAGTGATTTTAGAATGTGTTCAAACTTAAGCAACCATAAGCTTAATATAGACTGCTATATCCTTAAGATGCTACATATGAAACTTGAGCTAACCAGAAACCAAAAACTTATAATAAATCCACAAGAAAATAGAAAAGAATCCTAGCAAAACACAAGTCATCAATTACAAGGGAAGAGAGGAGAAAAAAATTACAAAAACCACCAGAAAGCAATTAACAAAATGTCACCTATACATTACTTTAAATGTAAATTGTCTTTTAAAAAATGGGGCACTTGAGTGGCTCAGTGAGTTAAGCGTTCAACTCTTGATCTCAGCTCAGGGAGCTTGATCTTAGGGTCATGAGTTTGAGGCCCACACTGGGCTCCTGGCTAGGTGTGGACCCTATTTAATAAATTAAGTAAGTAAGTAAGTAAATGGTCAAAATGCTCCAGTCAAAAGACAAGGGTAATTCAGGGACGCCTGGGTGGCTCAGTCATTGGGTATCTGCCTTTGGCTCGGGTCATGATTCCAGCGTAATGGGATCAGTCCCACATCAGGCTCCTTGTTCAGTGGGGAGCCGGCTTCTCCCTCTGCCTGTGACTCCCCTGTTAGTGCACTCTTGCGCGCTTGCTCTCTCTGACAAAGAAATAAAAATTTTAAAAATCTTAAAAAAAAAAAAAAAAGGCAAGGGTGATTCAAAGAATAAAAAACAAGGGTCATCTATATGTTGCCTATTAAGAGGCTCCCTTCAGACCTAAAGACAGGTACAGACTGAAAGTGAAGGGATATAAAGAAAAATATTCCACACAAATGGAAGTAAAAAGAAAGTTGGGATAGTAAAAACTATTATCAGACAAATTGGTCTTTAAAACAAAGGCTGTAACAATAAACAAAGAAGGGCACTATATAAAGGGAATAATCCAACAAGAGGTTACAACAACTGTAAATATCTATGCACCCAACACAGGAGCACCTAAATATACAAAGCAAATATTAACAGACACAAAGGGAGAAACTGACAGTAATACAATAATAGTAGGAGGCTTTAACACCCCACTTATATCAATGGACAGAGAATCCAGACATAAAATCAATAAGGTAACAGTGGCTTTAAATAACATCAGACCAGACAGACCTAGCAGATATGTACACAGTCCATCCATGAGCAGCAGAATATATGTATTTTTCAAGTGCATCTGGAACATTCTCCAGGACAGATTACATGTTAAGCCACAAAACAAGTCTCAATAAATTTAAGATGCAGCATCTTCTCCATTCACAGCACTATGAACCTAGAACTCAATTACAGCAAAAAAAAAAAAAAAAAAAAACCCAAAAAACAAAAAACAAAAACAAAAAAAACCTGGAAAAGACCACAAACACATGGGAGGCTAAACAACATGCTCTTAAACAATCCATGGATCAAGGAAGAGCTCAAAGAGGGAATTTTTTTTTTTTTAAGATTTTATTTATTTATTTGACAGAGATCACAAGTAGGCAGGAGATGAAGATGCTTCACGGTTGAGCCACCCAGGCGCCCTTGTTGGGAGTTTTTTGATTACAGATACACTTTCTCTACTAGTAATTGGTCTGCTCAGATTCACTATTTCTTCCTGATTCAGTCTTTGAAGATTGCGTGTTTCTAGAAATTTATCCATTTCTTCTGTTGTTCAACTTGTTGGCATATACTTTTCATAGTAGTCTCTTAGAATCCTTTGTATTTCTGTGGTGTTAGTTGCAACTTGTCTTTAATTTGCGATTTTGTTTGAGCTCTTTTTTTCTTAATAAGTCTGCTAAAGGTTTATCAATTTTGTTTATCTTTTTGAAGAACCAGTTCTTAGTTTCATTTTTTTAAGTCTCCAATTATTGATTTCTACATAATCTTTGTTATGAGCATTTTGTAATGTATATAATTATAGAATCACTATGTTATACACCTGAAATATAATAAAATATTATAAATCAACTATATTTCAATTAACCTCCCCCCACAAAATAAACATCATTTCAATTTCTTTGACACAGTCCCATGAATGGGCATGAACTGTGGACTTTTCTGCACTGCATCCCCTCACTCAGCATATATGACTGAGCACTTACTCTACACTGAAAATGCACGATAACTAGGACAGACACAATCCCTGCCATTATGGATATTAATGTTTTGAAATAAGAGCCACTAATTATGTACTCAGACTTTGTTATATGCCCGGCATCCTGTCAAGCATTTGACAAACATCATCTCATTTAATCCTGCCAGCAACCCTACCAAGATGTTACTATACCCATTTTACGGAGGAGAAAACTAGACCAGATAGGGCAACTGGCCCAAGATCGCATAGCAAAAAGAATGGTGTCTAGTGTCGAAAGTCAGGCCCCTCTAAAGTCTAGAGCCTTGGGTTTTTAAGTATTCTACTACCTGACCCTACTACCCTTTCTCAACTGTTGCTTAAAGGCAACAACTGATTTAAAAAGAAAGTTTTGTGAGTAAGCTGCTAGTCTAAATTTAGTATATAATACACTCAGATTCAGGAGTTAGAGATGGGACGGAAGGCCCTAACTACGGATAAGAACATTAGAAAGTATTGCTCTTTGAACTGAAGAATTTAAAACACTCCTTTATTCTGTGAGCTTTGTATTTTCTCCTATAAGGATCATTTCCCTTTGAATGCAAAAATAAAAACTTTTTCTACTAAGCAGCTCTGAAAATGGTTTGAAGTCAAATTCTTGTTTTGACAGAACTAATGTGAGAGCATTTTTAGAAAGGATTATACCTAATCGCTCAGTGTTTGTTCACCTATCAAGTGACTGAAAACTACAGCAGTTTTTGAACAGTACCATACGAGGAAAGGAGTATCAACCATCCTAATGGTTTGAAATAACTCCATATTTCCATTTTTAATACTGTAAAAGTTTAGAATATGGAATTTTCAAGTTACCAATAATCTAAGTATCTTATCCCATTAACTATTATAAATTGTATATTCTCCTCTAATCTTTTTTTCATATTTTAACATCTTTACAGTCAGGTATAAAATTCTACATTCTAGGGTCACCTGGGTGGCTCAGTCAGTTAAGCATCAGGCTCCCTGCTCAGTGGGGAGGCCGCTTCTCCCTATGCCTGTCACTCCCCTTGCTGATGCTGTCAAATAAATGGATAAAATCTTAAAAAAAAAAAAAAATTCTACATTCTGCTTTCATTTATAATCAGCATTTCTTTTCAGGACCCTACATAATCTTCATAAATAAATTTACTCTTCACATTAACCCTGTAAATGAGGTATTATCATCCCCTGTTACAGATGATTTTTTTTAAAAGACTATTTGAGAGAGAGAGAGAGAAAGCATGAGGGGGGACAGTCAGAGGGAGAAGCAGACTCCTCGCTGAGGGGGGAGACTGATGCAGGGTCTCGATCCTGGGACTCTGGGATCATGGCCCAGGGCAAAGGCAGACACTTAACTGGGCCAACTGGGCCACCCTGGTGCCCCCCACTCAATTACAGATGATTAAAACAAAGCTGAGATTCCATACGAAAGATGGATTCAAACCCACCCACTTTTATTAAACCATACAATCAATAATTCAGCTGTCCTGGCCCCACAAGTAAAAGGAATGGGTATTCACCAATCTGTCATTAAATTTGAGAATTTTTTTTTTTTAAAGATTTTATTCATTTGTCAGAGAGAGAGAGAAAGAGAGAGAGAGATCACAAGTAGGCCAAGAGGCAGGCAGAAGCAGAGGGAGAAGCAGGTTCCCTGCTGAGCAAGGAGCCCAATGTGGGACTCGATCCCAGGATGCTGGGATCATGACCTGAGCCGAAGGCAGCCACTTAACCAACTGAGCCACCCAGGCGTCCCGAGAATTTTTTTTTTTTAAGATTTTATTTATTTCTTTGACAGAGAGGGAGCGCGCGCACACGCATGAATACAAGCAGAGGAAGTGGAATAGGGAGAAGCAGGCTTCCCACCAAACAGGGAGACAGATGAGGGGCTCGACCCCAGATCCTAGGATCATGACCTGAGCCAAAGGCAGATGGTTAATGACTGAGCACCCCCAGGAACCCCTATTTCCTAGGAATTTAAGAGCAGTCAGTGCTTCCAATGTTTCAAGGCAGCTAGACAGGACTGACACTGGGGCTCCCAAGAGTGGGCTTGATCGGGAAGCTGTATTTACAGGAAGGCATCTAGAGCAAATCCCTTCCCCTATGCCCCTTCCAGGGTTGCAGATGTCCCAATACAGAAGAATTATGGGCCTCCCCCATCTCAATAATGGACAATAGCATCCTTCCAGGTTCTCAGGCCCAAATCCTTGGAATCTTTTTTTTTTTTTTTAGATTTATTTATTTATTTGAGAGAGAGAGAGAGAGCGCACGTGCATGCGCACATGAGTGGGGGGAGACAGAGGGAGAAAATCTCATTCACTGTATGTGAAGCCCTATACGGCTCAATCTCACAACTCTGAGATCATGACCTGAGAGCTGAGATCAAGAGTCAGATGCTTAAGGGCTGAGCCACCCGTGTGCTCAGAATCATTTTTCACACAGCTCACACACCGCAAATCCTTCTGGCTCTACCTTCAAAGTACACTCAGCATCTGACCACTTCTCACCCATCTCCACCAATCCACACTCTGGTCCAAACCCCTGGAATTTTTTTTTTTTTAAAGATTTTATTTATTTATTTGACAGAGAGAAATCACAAGTAGGCAGAGAGGCAGGCAGAGAGAGAGGAGGAAGCAGGCTCCCTGCTGAGCAGAAAGCCCGATGTGGGGCTTGAACCCAGGACCTGGGATCATGACCTGAGCCGAAGGCAGCGGCTTAACCCACTGAGCCACCCAGGCGCCCCAAACCCCTGGATTTTTACAAGAGCCTCCCAACTGATCACCCTCCGTTTCCACACCTACTGTCATGCAGCAACCGGTGACTACAGATGTCACTACTGAGCTCAAATCTCTCCAAAAGCCTCCTATCTCACTGAGCAAAACCCAAAGTTCTTACAGGGACTTCCAGGGCCATGAGATGCACCCCTCAAACCTCACCACCCTACCACTTACATCATCCCCTTTCTCTACCCCAGTCCCCTAGACGAGTCCCTTAAACCTCCCAGGCACCATTCTATCTAGAATGCTCTTCTCTGGGTATCCACGTGGCTGCACCCTCACCTCCTTCAGGTCTTTGCCCCTGTGTCACCTTCTCAGCAAGACATTCCCAAGACATCCTTTTAAACTGCATGTCCTGGGGCGCCTGGGTGGCTCAGTGGGTTAAAGCCTCTGCCTTCGGCTCGGGTCATGATCCCAGGGTCCTGGGATCGGGCCCCACATTGGGCTCTCTGCTCTGCAGAGAGCCTGCTTCCTCCTCTCTCTCTGCCTGCCTCTCTGCCTACTTGTGATCTCTGTCAGATAAATAAATTAAAAAAAAAATCTTTAAAAATAAAATAAAATAAACTGCATGTCCTCCCCCTTACCCTCCTAATGACCTATCACCCATTCCTGGTCTTTTTTTTTTTCTCCACAGAACTTATAATCACCGAACATACTGAATTTTACGTTGTTTACTGTGTCTCCCCGTACTGCAATGGAAGCCTCACGAAGGCAGGATTTTGGCATGTTTTGTTCACTGCTCTTACTTCCCAAGACTTAAAAAAGCGAAGAGCACATTTAAATATCTGTTGAATGTATAAATAAACTATAGCTTCACCACAACGTAGACTTAAATATTTCAGAACTAAAGTCATGTAAATCAAATCAGCAGTTGATGGCAGAGCCTCCCACACCTCCCACAAATGAGAAAACCAGTGAATGCTGTTCTTAAAATAGTGGACTAGAGACCAAGTGGAAATCACAGGTTTTGCTTTTTAATATCAAATCTCTGAGCTATTTACACAATCACTACCTCTACAGTTAAGAGCCATTCAACAGCAACAACATTTAGCAGTTGAGTTCTTCCCAGTATAATTTAGTTGCTCCAAAAAAATTTTTTTAAGATTTTATTTTTAAGGGGAACCTGGATGGCTCAGATGGTAAAGTGTCTGCCTTTGGCTCCGGTCATGATTCTGGGGTCCTGGGATCGAGCCCATATTCAGCTCCCCACTCAGTGGGGAGTCTGCTTCTCCTTCTGTCCCTTTCCCCTGACTTGTGTTCTCTCTCTCTGAAATAAATAAAATCTTTAAAAAAAAAAAAAAAAAAAAAGATTTTCTTTTTAAGTAACCTCTACACCCAATGCAGGGCTCAAATTCAGAACCCTAAGATCAAAGAGTCGCATGCTTCACCAAATGAGCCAGCCAGGTGCCCCCAGTTGCTCCAAGTCTTTTAAAGAAAAAAGTCAACTTGATTTCTTTCCCTTCAAAGTTGACTGGCCCAAGTTTCCCTCTTCTTCTACCTGTTAGATTTGAGAAGGAGGACAGTGGAGAAATAAGAGAAACACGATTTTTAAAAAAATTTTAAATCAGAATTTTTCAGTGCACTGATCTGAATTCACTCTGATTTAGGACTAGAAACAAATTTCATCTGCAGCAACTCAAGTTCGTTCTTTCTACCTGCCAGCAAGATATCACCACCTCCATGTTTCCAGGACACATCACACTCCGCAGGTCCAAAATCCACCCAGTTTCTCACAAACCTATTCAGGAGTTCCCTGTTTATTATAAGGAAAGCACCACCATCCTCTCATTACCCAGTCATCCTGGAGTCCTCCTTTCTCATCCCCCACAATCTCCCTCACTGGTTGCTAAATCCTTATTCCCCAGACTCCTTTCCCACTTGGAAGACCCTGAACTATTGTATGGGTTTAACAGACATCCCTGGTAGCGGTTTCTCCCAATCATATTCTCTCTCCAAGCATAGCTCTGTCATGGTACTTGCTCCTCCATCATAAGCCTTCCACGAAACTGAAGGTGAGAAGTATGCCCTTGTTTCAACCTCTGGACAAGACTCTACCACAACTTTCTCCATCAAGATGCTTTGTAAATTCCTGTTTCTGACAAAAGTAAGCCCTATCATCATAGACCCTTCATGATCTATCTCCACCAACCACAGCTAAACTTACTCCTCAATGATTCCCCTGCAGCCCCCTCCCCTCCTTCATTCTCAGTTTCCTTTACCTAGAAGGTCATCCTGCCCTCTTAACGAGAATTGTTGAGTCATAAGGTAGAAATGTTTCCCTTTTTAAGAAACTGCCAGACTAGGGACGCCTGGGTGGCTCAGTTGGTTAAGCAGCTGCCTTCGGCTCAGGTCATGATCCCAGCGTCCTGGGATCGAGTCCCGCATCGGGCTCCTTGCTCGTCGGGGAGCCTGCTTCTCCCTCTGCCTCTGCCTGCCATTCTGTCTGCCTGTGCTCGCTCTCTCTCCCTCGCTCTCTCTGACAAATAAATAAATAAAATCTTAAAAAAAAAAAAACTGCCAGACTATTTCTAAAGTGGCTGCACCATTTTACATTCCTACCAGCAATATAGTAGGGTTCCAGTGTCTCCACATTCTCACTAACACCTGTTGTCTATCTTTTTTTTTTTTTTTAAAGATTTTATTTATTTGACAGAGAGAAATCACAAGTAGGCAGAGAGGCAGGCAGAGAGAGAGGAGGAAGCAGGCTCCCTGCTGAGCAGAAAGCCCGATGTGGGGCTTGAACCCAGGACCTGGGATCATGACCTGAGCCGAAGGCAGCGGCTTAACCCACTGAGCCACCCAGGCGCCCCTGTTGTCTATCTTTTGATTTTAGCATGTGTGAAGTGATATCTCACCGTGGTTTTGATTTGCATTTCCCTAATGACTAACGATGTTGAGCCTCTTTTCATGTGTTTCTTTTTTTTTTTTTTTTTAAAGATTTTATTTATTTATTTGACAGAGAGAGATCACAAGTAGACAGAGAGGAAGGCAGAGAGAGAGAGAGAGGGAAGCAGGCTTCTCGCTGAGCAGAGAGCCCGATGCGGGACTCGATCCCAGGACCCTGAGATCATGACCTGAGCCGAAGGCAGCGGCTTAACCCACTGAGCCACCCAGGCGCCCCTTTTCATGTGTTTCTTAACCTCAATTTACTTTGACTTAGGACACAAAAAGATAAGGAAAATGCTTTTCAATCAACCACTGGAAAATACAATTACTTGCCATCAAGTTGATTTACAAAAATCTACCTGTACCATTGTGAGAAAACTAGTTTTTCCATATCAGGTTATTCAATGCATGTTAGGTTATTTACTTTACATAACACTGGAAGTTATAAATATCTACATTTTACAGGGTGCTAATGTTTCCAAGAAAGGAAAAACTGAAGTGCTCCTAACTGCCAAAGCCAGAACACCTGGTCTAGGGGATGCCTGACACAAGCCCTCCAAAATCTACATAGAAAACCTGCGCATCATGGGGCGCCTGGGTGGCTCAGTGGGTTAAAGCCTCTGCCTTCGGCTCAGGTCATGATCTCAGGGTCCTGGGATCGAGCCCCGCATCGGGCTGTCTGCTCAGCAGGGGACCTGCTTCCTCCTCTCTCTCTCTGTCTGCCTCTGCCTACTTGTGATCTCTGTCTGTCAAGTAAATAAATAAATAAAATCTTAAAAAAAAAAAAAAAAAACCTACACATCACTTCTTTCAACGAAGAGTTAGAAATCTTAAGTAACTAAGAAGATTACCTTCTCAAGAGAAATACCATTTAAGAGGCACTAGAAATCTGAATGCCCTACCTGTACCACACGCATCTCAGGATAATCTCTGCTCTGGGAGCCAATTTAATTTCAACATATGTTAGTTTCAGTCAAAAATTTTACTTCCTTGCTAAATCGCAAAACCTAGACTATGCTAAAATTCTATTTTAAAAACATCTACAGGCTGCCTGGGTGGCTTAGTCAGTTAAGTGTCTGCCTTCGGCTCAGGTCAGGGGATCAAGTTTGGCATGGAGCTCCTTGCTCAGCAGGGAGCCTGTTTCTCCCTTTGCAGCTCCTCCTGCTTGTGCTCTCTGACAAACATGTAAAAAATAAAAGAACGTCTACAACCACAAACAAATCAGTTGTGATACAGTCACACAATGAAATCCTACACAGCAATAAAAGGAGTTACTAATACATGTAACATGAATGAACCTCAAAAATATTGATGGGGGAAAAAGGCCCTACACAAAAGAGTACTGTGTGGTTCCATTTTCGTGAAATTCAAAAACAGCAAAAACAGTTTATTTATAAGAGTCACATGAGGAAGGTGGACAGGGATAGGGAAGGGAACTTCCTAGAGGTGATGGAATGTCCTATATGTTAACAGGGGTATGGGTTACAGTGTATGCATTGGTCAAAACTCATTAAACTGAAACATTTATGATCAGTGCACTGAAAAATACGCTTCTTCTATAGAAATAAATATGACAGAAATAGCTATTCCCCTGTAATCTGCAAAATAAATAAATCACTGTTGACAACTTCTTCTTTAGACCTCATTACCAACTTGGCTTCAATGACACCACACTGGTTTCCCTTCCTTTTTTTTTTTTTTTTTTTTAAGATTTTATTTATTTATCTGACAGAGAGAAATCACAAGTAGGCAGAGAGGCAGGCAGAGAGAGAGGAGGAAGCAGGCTCCCTGCTGAGCAGAGAGCCCGACGCGGGGCTCGATCCCAGGACCCTGAGATCATGACCTGAGCCGAAGGCAGCAGCTTAACTCACTGAGCCACCCAGGCGCCCCTGGTTTCCCTTCTAATCCTGGTTTGTTCTTTTGATAAATGTTCCTCCTCTACCCTCCCCTTCATGTTTCTGTAGTCTAATCACATTCCCACCTTTCTTCCCTATATGCTCCCTGGGTGATCTCCCCACCACAGCTTCTACTACCAACTATAGGCTGAAGACACCCAAACCTATTAAATTCCATACGCCTAAATCCAGCTACTACCAGACATGACATCATCACAAGTTCAACATTCATAAGCCTGGACCCTTCCTCCGGAATCCCCAAAACCTGCCCTATCTTAATTCTTTTTAGAGATTTTATTTATTTATTTGACACACAGAAAGAGCACAAGCAGGGGGAGCAGCAGGAAGAGGGGAAGGGAGAAGCCGTCACCCTACTGAGCAGAGAGCCGGGCTGGATGACTGGATCCCAGAGTCCTGAGATCTTGACCTGAGCTGAAGCCAGACACTGAAACGACTGAGCCACCCAGACACGCTTATTTTAGTTAATATTTTTTTTTAAAGATTTTTATTATTTATTTGACAGACAGAGATCACAAGTAGGCAGAGAGGCAGGCAGAGAGAGAGAGGAGGAAGCAGGCTCCCTGCCAAGCAGAAAGCCCGATGCGGGGCTTGATCCCAGGACCTGGAGATCATGACCTGAGCCGAAGGCAGAGGCTTAACCCACTGAGCCACCCAGGCACTCCAACTAAAATCACCTTTTAAAAAGATTTTATTTGAGGAAGACAGAGAGCAAGCGCATGAGCGGGAAGGGTGGGATGGAGAGAGGGAGAAGACTCCCCACTGAGCAGGGAACCCGATTCCGGACTCGATCCCAGGACCTCGAGATCACGACCTGAGCTGAAGTCAGACACTTAACCAACTGAGCCACCAAGGCAACCCTGAAATCTCTTTAAACATCATTCCTGCTTGGGCAAGTTACTGTGTCCCCCAGAAAGGAGGAGGTAACAAGAAAGCATCCCACCTGGGATCCTTACTATTGGATTCCAGCTTGAATATGTCACCAACCGTTCCCACACTTCTGAGGACAGGAATGAACACGATGGTATCTCACACTCAACTTCTGAAGAATTAGCTACCTATCACCTGCCAGTACCAACCACCTGCCAAAGACTACTAATGACGTGACAAGACACTTCATTTAACCTATACTAAGGCTGCCCTTGATGAAACTAAGCTCACAAAAAATTAAGTAACCTGATAAAGGTCATAAAAATAAAATGGCAAAGCCGGGATGTTAGCTCTTACTAAGAGTCTACAACTGAGTCCGAAATTCCCAACCAACAAAATGAGTGAAATCAGATTACTTTTTAGACTCATATTGCTGCAGTCAACCATTTTACAGCTGAGAAGCGTTTAAGGTCGTTGCGCATAACTGCCCAGATTCAAATGGACATTTGAAAGATCCCATTAAGTCCCTCAGTTCTGATCATACAGCCTCTCCGGCCCTTATGACTTCCCTCGGTGCTGTCATCCCAGCTCTCCAACCTCGTGCTTTGATGCAGCTTTTGGGGCTAGGAAGTGGGGATAACAGAACACTGCGGGGACCAAAAGTGGAACCTCCTTAAATAGGACAAAGTCTAACTTCAGACTCTTGCCACGTCGCATTCTGGGCCACGCCGACCCCACAAGCCACCCCACGACCCAGAAGCAACGACCTCGGAGGTCACCTTGACCCAGCTAAGTGCCAGGCCCAACTTCCGCGCCGGACCAGCCCGGCTGGGGAAGCAGCTACAGAATGAGCGGCTCTACGGCCGCTGCAAGCAAACGTGGAGAGGGGCTGGGACGAGGGGGGCGAGCCAAACCGAACCGCAGGCAAAAATCCCAGCCGCCTCCGGCCTCACGACTTCCAAGCGCAAAGGCTCGGGCGGCCGCTTCTGTCCGAGACAGCCCGGCGCTACCGGTACCTGCGGGCTGTAGGCGTCGGAAGCCCATGTTCCGGTCAACTTCTGCGTGAAGCCACTAAACTTGTAATACATGACGCCCGGTGTCCGGCTTCCCGCAGCCGCTGCCTGCGCGACTGGCCCAGAGAAGGACCCTGTCTTCCCTGCCGTCGCCTGAAGTCTCAGCCCAAGGACCCTGCGCCAGGAGACGGGCTGCCCAGAGAGCGCCTAATTTATAACATGCCCTCTTCAGCCATATCAGGGAGCAAGAAGCCGGAGTGCCAGGAACAAAAAAACAGCTCTAGGAGAGCTCAGAAAGCCACCGCAACGGGGTCTGTAGAAAGCACGAAGTTCCCGTCCCCGCCTCGCACACAGTTTTTGATTCGGGCAATGCCGAGACGCCGCAAGGAATGCGCAAGCTCCCTGCGAACCAGGCCAGAGGCGAAAGGACTTGTCAGGACCAAGGGGGGCGGAACTGGGGCGGGGCCTGGGGCGGAGGTCTGGGGGGGGGCGTGGAAAGCTAGAGTTGAGGGGTCACCCAGTTGGGCCTTGGGTGGAAGGCTTCTCTTCATTTAGCAAACTTGCGCAGAGTCTGGTTTCTTTTCTCCCCTCCGTAGGTCGCCTGATGAAGCGCCTCGCTCTCACTCAGTCGGAGAATGGACCCATTGGCCAGGCTTCTCCATCAACCTGGGAATGGGGGAGCAAATCGGAAGATGTGGAATCTTCTGCTGAGAGCTTTTTAGTACAGAGGGTTGTTAGCGGTTTCACCCCAGGAATATAAAGATAACTTCTTGGGTTTTGTGCTCGCTCGCTCTCGCGCTCTCTCTCTCTCTCTCTCGCAAATAAAATCTTTTAAAAATTATATCACATGAACCAATAATTCCATTAGTATTACCCAAAGAAAACAAAAACACTATTTCATAAAGATATGTGTGCACCCCTGTTTACTGCAGCATTATTTACAATATGCAAGATATAGAAGCAACCTAAGTGTCCATCAATAGACAAATAAGGAAGATGGTGGTGTGTATGTGTGTGTGTAGATAAACAGATATAATGGAATATTACAGAACCATAAAAAAGAATGAGATCTTGTTATTTGTGACCTCATGGTTGGACCCAGAAGGTATTATGCTAAGTGAAATAAATCAGAGTGAGAGAGACAAATACCACACGATTTCATTCATAAGTGGTATCTAAAAAAAATTGAGGGTTCCCAAGTGTGGCTCAGTTGGTTAAGCGTCTGCCTTCAGCTCAGGTCATGATCTCAGGGTCCTGGGATCAAGCCCCTCATCTGGCTCCCTCCTCAGCAGGGAGTCTGCTTCTCCCTCTGCCGCTTGCTCCCCCTGCTCAGGCTCTTTCTCTCTCTCTATTTCTCTCTCTCTCTCTCTCAAACAAATGAATAAAATCTTTTAAAAAATTAAATAAATAAAATCTTAAAAATTGAATAAGCCAACAAAAAGCAGAATCAGACCTATAAAGACAGAGAACAAACTGGTGGTTGTCAGAGAGAAGAGATGGGGGGTGGGGGGTGGGCTAAATAGGTAAAGAGGAGTGTAAGTTACAGTTACAGTAACACATTCCAGTTACAGAATGCATAAGTCACAGGAATAAAAGGCACAGCATAAGGAATATAGCAATGATATTACAATAGTGATCTTTTGGAACAGACAGTAGCTACACTTGCAGTAAACATAGCATAATATACTAACTTCTTCAATTGTGATGTTGTGCACCTGAAACTAATATAATATTGTGTGTCAACTATACGCAAATAAAAAATAATAATAATGAAGGTGTTTTTTAAGTACCTTTTTTTTTTAAGTACAGTACCTCTATTATGTGCAAGGTACTGTATGAAAGGAGTAAACCAGTTTCCTACCTCCAGGGATGGAGCATAGCTTTTCTTAGCTTTATCATCAAACTAGAGGTTTTCACAAGCATATTATGATGAATTTATGAAAGCAGGTGGAAAACCAATAGATGATACTAACTTTTACATAGTATTTCCCACAAATAAACTCATTTAATTTTTACAACAAGCCTATGGGGCAAGTGCTATTACTATCTTCATCTTTATTATCTTTATCTTCATTACCTTCATCAAAGGCCCAGAAAAGTCCCTTGCCCAGGTCAGCTCTTAGCAGCAGAGCTAGTCATCTGGCTCAAAATCTGTACTCTTTAGCACTACATTATAGAGAAATAGACATAAATTCATTCTGAAGAGGCTGAAGGCTGAATGTTCCAGATCTAGGGTCCACACCAGTATCCTGACTTTGCCAGGTGTAAGCCCAAGAGCCGCAAGTGTTCAGCATTGCCACTACTCGGAGGAGCAAAGGTTTCAGGCGTATTCATATGATCAGCCCAGCCAAAGTCGCTGCTTTTACAAAGCAACGTTGCCCTATAATAGAAAAAAAGATACAATATGGGTTTGAGTTGCAGTTTCTTCAAGGCTGAGCGATCTGCAACTTGTCATTTCCATTTTCGGAGCTTCATTTGCCTCTTCTGTAAAGTAGGAATCATCATCATCATCTTTCCCTCCCTAGTGTTCTGAGAATCAACAGTTCAGTAATTTATAAAGCTTACACAAATGTTAACTTGCTGATCTTACCTTTTAGTCATTTTACCTTTTTTCTTTTTTTTTTAAAAGATTTTATTTATTTATTTGACAGACAGAGATCACAAGTAGGCAGAGAGGCAGGCGGGGGGGGGGGGGGGGAAGCAGGCTCCCCGCCGAGCAGAGAGCCCAATGTGGGGGTCGGTTCCAGGACCCCGGGATCATGACCTGAGCCGAAGGCAGAAGCTTAATCCACTGAGCCACCCAGGTGCCCCGTCATTTCACTTTTCCATAGCTCTTGATGATATGTAGAAGTCTTTTCTTGATTAATTTAAGTTCAGCAATCAATCAATTAACAGTTTAATTAATTAATTTTAAAATGCTGGAATCACTCATACCAAGAAAGGGATATAAGCTTGCTAACAGATACTAGGTAAAAGGAAAGGGTTTTCATAGAGTTTAGATTGGAAAGAGGAATTAAATGATTTAGGACAGCTCTTCGCTTCCCTTCTACTGTCTTCTGGGCATATATTGGAAAATGAAAGCAGAGAACATTCCCCAACTTTTAGCAGCACTGAGGTGTACCAGCTTCTTGAAGTATAAAGGTGCCTGTCAACATTGGTTATTTTCCTAAAGTTCCTGCCATCTGATTTTAGATCCTGCAAGACATAAATTAAGAATCCTGAAAATGTTACAACAGCCGGGCTGTTCAGTGGGAGGTAAAATGTCAGTAGCAGAGTGTGGGCTGGGATGTCACATGGAGTGGCTGATCATAGGAAGATTTTGTCTCATTTCTCAAATAAAACCCAGCGCTCTGACAGCCCTGAACCAGCTATTCTCATTCTTATTTGCATATCCCACCCAGCATCAAAGCATGATCTTTCTTTATTTCATGATCCCTTCAGGTTGTTCCCTGTCCTCTTCGGAGGGGAAGTGACCACAGTTCCCAGGACAGAGAAGCTTGTCAATTGCCAAGTGATTGCAAGTGAGAGCAAACGCTGGTCTGGCTCTGGGTGAATCAGACTGCAGGGCCATGTCTCCATTTGGGAGGACCATGCGCTAATGGGGTCTGGCAGGCGGCAATCTGAGAGCACTCCGGAGTGGATGGAAGACCAATATAAATTTTAAATTGCTTTGTACTGAATATAAATAGGAACTGCCTCTATGTGAAATAGTTCTTAATTTTTTTTAATTCTCCAATTTTCCGAGAATTGGCTTTTTAAAAATTGACGTGCGGTGGGTCTGGCCGAGTTAAAGCATGTAGGCATTGCAGTCGTTGAGGTCATTGTGGGCTCCTCTCCCTGATTTCTTCCATCCTTCCCTGTGTTCAGAGGGGCTCGTATGTCACCTGGCTTTGGTGTTGCCGGTGGGAAGCAGAAATACAAGTCATGAGCATTCATTCTGGGCTGCTTTACCATCGGGAGGGTGTCTCTACAATACAGGCCTCCAGGAAGCCCTGCTTTCCCCCACTTTACTGTTTCTTCCTTTGCTGCCAAATCTGCAAACTAGAGAACGTTTCTCCCCTGGGGAAACATGTTTGTGCTTGTGGATTTTGCCCATTCTAAGGTAGTTTGCCTGGTGGAAAATGGACTATAATAGCGTCATGTGTTTTTTATTGTGGCTTTTCTCTATCCTCTCTTTGGCAAAAAGGAAGGCAGAGGAGAAATGTTTTCCCAGCATTTGAAACTGCTAGTGATAGCCCCGAAGACAAGCACCCCCTCCCCCGCCCCCTGTAAAATATTGGAAAATAAAATGGAGAGCTACACACATGTTATGATTTTTCAGAACGATGACACCTGTCATGCAATTATTTGGTAATTTTCATGGAGCAGACTAGAAATCTCAGCTGTCATCTCTTAGGCTTTGTGTCCAATAAAGCCCTATCTGGTGTGCAACTTTGTCTTTGAAACCTGAAATCTAGCTTGTATCGATATTGTTGAAAAAGAATTAAAGCTTTGTTAAGGCGTGGTGTTTTTTCACAGAAGGAGTCAAGGGTCAGGATGGCATATTCCTCACCCGAAGGAAGGGAAATGGCAGCTGAGGCTTGCAGGTGCTGGGACAGCTTTATTGCAGGACAGGCTGACCATACTGACATCAACTCCCTGCTCGGACCTTCTCGGTGGTGAATGTCAATATGGCACCTGAAGCCGCCTCACTTCTGCCCGCCTGCTTTTCCTTATGTGCAAGTCAAAAGCACATCCACAGAGATTATGGATTTAACTCAATTTTGACACATCCCGTTTCATCTCACTGGTGAAGAAAGGCTGAGGTGTGACTCATAATTTATTTTAAAGCATTTTAAATACACTTAATTATGCATAGGAAAAAAGTTGAAATCCAAAACAAGACTCCTGCAACTTTCTATTCACATCCTCTATACACATTTAGCATGGATGAACGTGGTGTTGTTCCTGTCCATGCAATGGGAGGATTCGCCTTCTCCAGCGTGGGTCGGAGGGTCGTTCCTAACTACTGGAGAGTCTCACTCTCTGGCTCATGCGTGTCTGCAGTGTTGTAATATTTTACAATGAGCATGCATGACCTTTTGAAGTCCATACAGACATAGACAAATAATATGAAGCCCCAAAAAGTCATAAATATTAAATTTTTTAAAAGATTTATTTATTAGAGAGAGAGAGAGAGAGAGAGCGAGCACTCAGAGGGAGAGGGAGAAGCGGAACCCCTGATGAGCAGGGAACCCCAATGTGGCACTCGATTCTAGGACGCTGGGATCATGACTTACGCTGAAGGCAGACGCTTAACTGACTGAGCCACCCAGGTGCCTCCAAGATTAGAATTTTAAAATGTTTCCGTGCACTCTTACCCCAAAATTCCAATTAATTTAGAATATTCTTTAATCAGCCCTTGCAAAGGTGTGAGGAGGCTAGTGAGTGATGGTCTCCAAGTATTAAGCCACAGGAGGGGCTTACTTGAGGACCTTCCTGCCCATTCGGGTTAACATTGTGGTGGTTATTCTTCACGGGGCTATTGGAGAAATGAGTGAATGAGTGAAAGAATTAATGACGGACAAATGAACAAAAGGACAAACATCATTTACACACATTGCTGTGAGAAACAAGTGACCACCCTGGGTAGTTATTTACAAGAGCACTCTGATGGCCATGGAAACTGGTAATCAAGGTAAAAAAAGAGATGAAAACCCTGGGTCTCAAGAAGGTTAATGTTGGGCACCTGGGTGGCTCAGTGGCTTAAGCATCTGCCTTCAGCTCAGGTCATGGTCTCGGGGTCCTGGGATTGAGTCCCACATCGGGTTCTTTGCTCAGCAGAAAGCCTGCTTCTCCCTCTCTTTAGGCCTACTTGTGATTTCTCTCTCTCTGTGTGTCAAATAAATAAATGAAATCTTAAAAAAAAAAAAAAAGGAGGCTAATGTTGATAGATCATTTCCTTTTCAGGTAGGAGAACATTTTGTCTTCAGAAAAATCTTTGTGACTCTAACCAATATCAGAACATGGGGTGCTCCATAGCCATTCAAAGTTAATATGTCCAGATCCCAGCTCTGCATGAGACTTGTGACCTTAGGCTAGTTCCTTGACCTCTCAGGGCCACAAAATAAAAACTTCAACTTAACAGGGTGATGGCAAGAATTAAATAAGATTAGAGGCACCTGGTTGGCTCAGTGGGTTAAGCATCTGACTCTTAATTTGGGCTCAGGTTATGATCTTAGGGTTGTGAGATCGAGCCTCAGGTCAGGTTCCACACTGGGCATGGAGCCTGCTTAAGATTCTCTCTCTCCCTCTGCCTTTGGCCCTGCCCCTGGCTCTCTCTCGCGCTCAAATAAATAAATAAATAAATTGAAAAAAAGAACTGAAAAATTAGATTATATGTGCTGAAAAAAATTAGAAGAAAATATGTAAATATATGGATGTCTATATGGAAAATAATATTGAGCAAAAACTATAAAACTGGATCTAGTCACTGACATGAACCAAAAATTAATTTAGCGTGACATAAAGCATTAGAATTTTAAGTCCACTGGATTTTGTGTTTGTATAAAGTTAGCTAGTTACAATAAAACTTGTAACCTAAAAATCTTTCCATTTCTTCAAACCATACACTTGCCTCCCTTTTGCTTTTCCCTCTTCCTTTTTCCTTTCCCCAAGAGTGGTAAATATTAGTTAAGACCATGGGACAACAGACCAGAGCTGTCAGGTATAACCCAGTATGAAAACAGCCCCCAAGGATGTGGACTCTATCTTGAAAGCTTGAAGGCCTAAGAGACAAGTATCCTACTAAAATAATAGCCAAATCTTTTAGCATCAGCATGAAAGTAAAAAAATCACATCATTTTCAAATACCAAATCCATAATGTCACCTGCCTCTCCTTCCACCTCAGACTCTTAAACAGTGGAGATCTGGCATTTCTAGAATCTCTGTTACACAGAAACACAAAATCATAGGTCTAACTTCCCATCACCTTCTGGAAGGGAGTGGCAGGTACTTGGCTAGAGCATCAGACCAGCCTGGATGTGGATCCCAGCCCTCCCTACTGACAAGTTCAGTTCCTTTGGGAAAGCGACTCTACTCTTGAGTCTCAGAGGTGAAATGAAGGGTTTAAACCACAGGACTGTGTGATCAGTTAGCAAAGGTACCAGTCTGTGTTCACTAGTACCTGGGCACAGCCTGCCTGGTGGTTCTAGATGGCTGACCTGGGGTGGAGAGACAGGGAGGCCAGACTGGAGGTCTTCTTCCAAGAAACAGTCTTGCTTCCAACAATCACCATGGAAGTCTGGGAAGCAAGGCCATGGAAGAAAAGGGTTGGAAGAAGTTATAAATCTAGAAAAAGTGTCTAATGGAAGACAAATCTCCCCCTTGAAAGAAAGGGGACTGGCAAGAGTATGACATTCCCAAAACCCATAACTGAGGAACTCGGGAAGCCCAAATCAAGCACCATTTGCCCTGGGCTTGAAACCCCAGCCACTACCCCGCCCTCCCCTGACTCGGACCCAGGAGGAGACTTTGCTAAAGCACCGATCCCAACAACCCGAAGATTTCCAGCGAGAGACTTCTGTTGAGGCCTGGCTTTCTAACAGTGAAGAGAGGTGGAGGAGACATTTTTTTTTTTTTAGCACGTGATTGTGTGATCATCATATCTCATTCAACCCTCAGACTCCAAGGCTATCCTCTCCTCTCCCTGGCACTTACCCTAGCAGCCCATGGCTGCATATGGGAAAATACCTGCATCTATTTTCATTTAAATCATGGTAAAGGTAAAATTCAAATCAAGGTATCCGTACTTTCTGCCCGCCCCCCAGCAGAAGCATGCGCTCTGTGAACACACACACACACACACACACACACACACACACACACACACAGCCTTGTTTCAGCACAGATGTCAGGAACGCAGAGCCTGAAAATCTGCCCAGGCAGTTCTGTTCTTGAATCATTAAGAACAACCGAGTGGGTGGAACGAGAACATGAAATTGCTGTGTGCACTCATGTTTTGTTTATGGGGCAATCATTTCTAGACGTGTTTTCTTTTTTTATGAGGAATCTTTTCTATGTTTGCCTTTTAACACCCCACCTTCCTTCCTGTCCCCAGCTCTCCCACACCCACTAAAAAGAAACATTGAGAGCGTTACAAAAATCTCCACGAATCTGAAGAATAGATTACATTAAGTGTCTCTCTAAACCAACTCCTTTTACTCAGTCAAAATAAATGATTTAGTAATACGAATAACACAGGTAACAGTCGAACATGGTACGTCATTCAAAAAGCTCATAACAACCACTCCCAAATCATAAAAATCACCTTCCTTGTTCTACCATGTGCAATGAGGACCTTGTGAACTCAGCGGTTTTAGTTAGTGGTTTATGCACCTGCCGCAGGATGTTTCACTTAATGTCACTGTCCCTCAGTTTCTTTATCTATAAAATGGGCATAGTATCTGTTTTGTGCAGACTAAGTGCCTAGAACATAATACACACTCAGGAAACTGTAGTTGCTGTTACTGTTGCTAATAATTGCAACAACTGGGCAGACAGGATGGCTTTTGCCAAATCCTATGAACTCTATGAACCCTTTGCTCTGACCCACCCATCCCCCAGCCTTGGCCAGAGCAGACATCCAACAAACGGGGGGCTCCCAGACGTACCACGGTGATAACAACCCCGGTTAGTGCCCAGTCTTCTCAGACCCCCAGCAATTTCTGTTCATCTCTAGACTGACCTGGTGGCTGCCACGCCCCCCCCCCACACACACACCCACACTCCCCACTGTGGGTGGGGCCTGTGTGTGTGTGTTTGTTGAGCCCTGACACTGTGTTTACATCTGGGGGGACTCTCACTTCATTTTTTTCCCCTCTTGTTGTTTTTGGCTTCTTGGCATTGTCCTGCCTGGCACCCACCCCCAGCCATGTTCTCATCACAGCAACAACCCCTTGTTTTTGGTCGCCAGCTTGCTGCTAGAGACAGCCTGGTGGCGTCAGGTGCTTTAAAAGAGAGAGCGATTGCATTAAATTTTCTCTCGGAAAATGAGCTTGGTTTTTAAAGAACGTTCCACGGAACGGATCTAATAACTTAGCTCTGTAATAATGTAATAATTTCTCCCCTGCCTCTTCTAATTGCAAGGGTTCTTTCAGCAACAATGGAGTATTACTGCTTTTCAATAGGTTGCTGAGAGCATCTGCAGAGGGCCTTGCAACCACAGGAGGGCCTTTCAGGCTTTACCCACAACACGAACAGGTCCAGGGAAGACTCCCCAGCCCAGACATGGCTAAAGGGGAGCAGCAATCCCAAGGCCGGTCCTGGAGAAGGTCTACAAGGCCGCTTGGGTGCCATGGGCCTCTGAATCATTCCCTCCCGGGGACGGCCTCATGAGGTCCCTGCCTTTGCGTCGGAACGCCTGTCCAGCCAACAACAGTCAATGTCCAGAAGGAGGTTTAACCACAGGAATGTTAACCAGCCAGCGGCTTGACTTCCTACAAATTCTGGGAGGGCTGGGGGCTGATCAAATTCAAGAACAGAGAGCGGTGACCACACACTTTTCCAAGAGAGCTGTAATGCTGCCCGTCAAATGGCACTTAATTTCCGGTGGGTTGTAAAAGTGCCATTTATCCCGCAAGCTTTGGGGCGAGCAGCACGGTAGGATTCTAAGTTAAATGAAGCGAGAATAACTGCTCTCGGTAAGGATTTTGTGCTTCAGAATTAAAAACAAAGCAAAAAAGACCAAACCTACTTTTACACTGATTGCAAATATTGTAGCAAAGAAATCACCTTCCATTAAATTCCCTTGAGAAAGCCACGTGTAACCTGCGCTGCCAGCCACCGGACGCCCACAGCCATTGACCAGCAGCTTGTGGGCACAAGGGAGTTTTGTCCTTATGACCTCAGGTGACATTTTTGCCACACTGACACTGTCCCTCTGATAAGAGGATGCTCCCTGGGGGAAATGGGTGGAGTTAGGCCAGTTAGGATCTGAGGTGGCTTCTAAGGCAGTTGGAAGGGGGGAAGCAGCAGTGGGCCTGACACAGTGAGGTCATTGGCTGAGTTTGCTGCTCATTAAACATTTATACCCTCTCCTGGGCCTGCAGGCCTATGATTTAGAAAATCCTGGAGAATTTTTCATTTCTAAGAACCACATAAGAAGCAACTTTGGGGGCGCCTGGGTGACTCAGTGGGTTAAGGCGTCTGCCTTTGGCTCAGGTCATGATCCCAGGGTCCTGGGATTGAGCCCCGAGTCGGGCTCTAAGCGCCTCAGGGAGCCTGCTTCCTTCTCTCTCTCTCTCTCTCTCTGCCTGCCTCTCTGCCTACTTGTGATCTCTGTCAAATAAATAAATAAAATCTTTAAAAAAAAAAAAAAAGAAGCGACTTTGTGTGGCCATGTAGCTGAGGCATAGAGGCAGGGGGTTCTTTGTGCATGGTGAGGTCCAGGCGAGAAGAGATTTAGGGAGAGAAACTGTTAAGTGTTTCAGTGACTTGTTATCTGAATTACATATAGGATCCCAAAATGCTGTTTAATAAATACTACCCCAGGGGCACCTCGGTAGCTTAGCCAGTTGATTGGCCGACTTGGTTTTGGCCCAGGTCATGATGTCAGGGTCGGGAGATGGAGCCCTGCATCAGGCTCTGCGCTCAGCAGGGAGTCTTCTTCAGATTTTTTTCTCCCTCTCCCTCCACCCCTCCCCCAACCCTCACTCTCAAATAAAGAAATAAAATCTTTAAAAATAAACAAATACTACCTCAAAACACAGTTAACTTTGATAATAAAGATAGACTAGCAACACCATAGACTATTCTGGGGGTGCTTGGATGTGTGAGTCAGTAAAGCACAGGACTCTTGATCTCAAGGTTGTGAGTTCAAGCCCCATGTTGGGTCTAGAAATTACTTAAAGAAATAAATAAACTTAAAAAAAATAGGACATTTTTAAACTTAAAAAAAAAAACTTAAAAAAATAGGGTGGTAATGTTCTATGTCTATGCCAACCACACATGGCTGTTGAGCACTTGAAATGTGGCTGGCACATTTGAAGGATTTAAATAGTAATTTTACAGTATTTTAATTTTTCTTTGGATAGTCCCCTACAGCTGATGGCTAAGGTACTGGACAGCACAGATTTCAGGGGATCAAAGTGGGAAAGAGAAAGGAGACACTAGATCAAACTTCCTGTGTGCCCAAATCCTGGAAGTAGAAAATTCAACTCATTTGCTAATGAATTCAGGCCTTTGGAGTAAAAATAAATAATAATAATAATTTCAATTTGTATCAAAAGTGCTTTAATGCTTGTCTAAATGTTGAACCATAATAGCTTCTCTTTTTCACAATATCTATGGGGAAAAAATACCATTTTATGCTTCTGGAAAATGGAAGTGTCATTCTCAGCATGTGCCCTCCATTAATCTCTCCATCTCTGAGGCATGTAGAGCTTTGCCTCTGTAGGCTTCTCCTGTCAGGTTATGATTTTTACAGCCAGAAGCATAAACAAGTTCTCCTGCTAATGACAGGTGAGGTTTCCCACCCCGATTGAGACAACCACTCCGTGCGATCATTCAATGCACAGTGACATTCCTGCTTATGAAGTGGCAGCTAATTCCTCTGAGAAACGTGTCATGTGCTACTGATTGTTCAGCACCCAGCTCACGTCAGCGGATCTGGGTGGCCTTGGGCCCCGATGAGTCTCCTGAGGACAAGCGGCCTCTGCCCATGGTCAACAGGAATCAGGGAAGAGGCAGTACAAAGGCCTTCCTGCTGCACAACCAGACAGAAGACCCCAGCAACCCCTGCAGGCCTGGAACTCCTGACCCCACTTCCTGCAAGGGGCAAAAGTCAGGCAGAGTGGGCACAAGAAGGAGAACAAAGGCTTCTGAAGCAGGGCCCCGGCTGGGAAGCAGGGGAGGAAGAGAGGGATGAGGTTCTTCTGATGAAAAACAGAAAATTTAACAACAATGTCCACAATAGCCAAACTAAGGAAGGAACCTAGATGTCCATTACACCATACACAAAGATAAACTCGAAATGGGTAAAAGACCTTAATGTGAGGCAGGAATCCATCAAAATCCTAGAGGAGAACATAGGTAGTAATCTCTTCGACATTGGCCACAGCAACTTCTTTCAAGACATGTCTCCAAAGGCAAAGGAAACAAAAGCAAAAATGAACTTTTGGGACTTCTGCAAGATCAAAAGCTTCTGCACAGGAAAGGAAACAGTCAACAAAACAAAGAGGCAACCCACAGGATGAGAGAAGATATTTGCAAATGACACTATAGACAAAGGGCTGATATCCAAGATCCATTAAGAACTCCTCAAACTCAACACACACAAAAGAAATAATCATGTCAAAAAATGGGCAGAAGACATGAGCAGACACTTCTCCAAAGAAGACATACAAATGGCTAACAGACACATGAAAAAATGTTCATCATCACCAGCCATCAGGGAGATTCAAATGAAAACCACATTGAGATACCACCTTACACCAGTTAGAATGGCCAAAATCAACAAGACAGTAAACAACAGGTGTTGGAGAGGATATGGAGAAAGGGGAACCCTGTTACACTGTTGGTGGGATTGCAAGTTGGTGCAGCCACTTTGGAAAACAGTATGGAGATTCCTTAAAGGAGTTAAAAATAGAGCTACCCTATGACCCTGCAATTGCACTACTGGGTATTTACCCCAAAGATACAGATGTAGTGAAAAGAAGGGCCGTCTGTACCCCAACGTTCATAGCAGCAATGGCCACAGTCACCAAACTGTGGAAAGAACCAAGATGTCCTTCAACGGACGAACAGATAAAGAAGATATGGTCCATATATACAGTGGAGTATTATGCCTCCATCAGAAAGGATGAATGCCCAGCTTTCATATCAACATGGACGGGACTGGAAGAGATTATGGTGAGTGAGTGAAATAAGTCAAGCAGAGAGAGTCAATTATTATATGGTCTCACTTACTTGTGGAGCATAAGGAATAACACAGAGGACATGGGGAGATGGAGAGGAGAAGTGATTTGGGGGAAATCGGAGGGGGAGATGAACCATGAGAGACTGTGGACTCTGAGAAACAAACTGAGGGTTTTGGAGGGGAGGGGGGTGGGTAGCTTGGTGAGCCTGGTGGTGGGTATTATGGAGGGCATGTATTGCACGGAGTACTAGGTGTGGTGTATGAATAATGAATTCTGGAACACTGAAAAGAAATTAAAAAAAAAAGATGTGGTATGTGGTATGTGTACACACACACACACACACACACACAGAATATTTATTATACAGCCATCAAAAATGAAATCTTGCCATTTGCAATGATATGGATGGAACTAGAGGGTATTATGCTAAGAAAAATAAGTCAATCAGAGAAAGACAAGTATCATATGATCTCACTGATATGAGGAATTTGAGAAACAAAACAGAGGATCATAGGGGAAGGGAGGGAAAAATGAAACAAGATGAAACCAGAGAGGGAGACAAACCATAAGAGACTCTTAATCTCAGGAAATATACTGAGGGTTGGTTGCTGGTGTGGAAGGGGTTGGGAGAGATGGGGTGGCTAGGAGATGGACAGTGGGGAGGGTATGTGCTGTGGTGAGTGCTGTGAATTGTGTAAAACTGATGAATCACAGACCTATACTCCTGAAACAATTAGTACATATAAATGTTACTTAAAAACAACTAAACAGTGCAGGGTACAGCATCTTGGAAGTTGTGAGTCCATGTGCCAGACAACATACTTTTTTTTTTTTTTTTTAAGATTTTATTTGAGAGCATGAGAGAAACGGAGCACAAGTGGGGGAGGGGCAGAGAGAGAGGAAGAAGCAGAGAGCCCCATGTGGGGACTCCATCCCAGAACCCTGGGATCAGGACCTGAGCCAAGGCAGGAGCTGAACCAACTGAGCCACCCAGGTGCCCCTACAACACGTTTTTTAAAAAGCCATGAAGGGCAAGCATCCCACGAGGATGCTCTCTGATGTCAGAGCTCTGTCCTGGTCTTGTGGACAGCACCGGGGCCCCTAAGTGGTGAGGAGGGGCATGGGGTTGTTGCAGCAGGCTGGGGCTGCAGAGAACACAGACAGGCCAGCCCACAAGGGGCAGGCCTGGACAGGCAGCTCAGCCAGGCCTGCTTAATTGACACAGGCTCCTAATGAGCAGGATAAACACCATTTGGGGCCATTGGCTGTGAAATGGACCAGCGTATATGAGAAGTCGGCCTCGCAGGGGCAGAAAACATCCACGTTGGCAGGAAATAATGTGCTGAAAAAGTTTTACATTAAAGACGTGCTGTTCTGGGTGTGCAGAGGCGTGAATGCTTATGTAATTAATCATTTCATATTTGAAGATTGGGATTTTCTTCCCTTTTAATTAATTAGCCAGTAGACTCATTATAGTACATTTTTCATGTCAAAAAGGCAGCAGATTCTGAGAGAAGGGGTGTGGGCCGCGGGGGGAGAAGGGACGGCAGCTGCAGTGGGGTAGCGTGCCCTGCAAAGTATAGGGAACCTCTGTCATCGCTGCTGAAAATCTCCCTTCGAAGGGCCTGGGAACGCAGAATTGGTCAGAACACCGGGCACTGATCCACATCCGGGGAATGCAAGGCTCCGCGGGTGCTCGCTTGGGCAGAACCTGCACTCAGCCCCTTCCCAACAGTGGCCGCCTGCCCGGTCACTGGTTTTGTCTTTTCCGAGAAAGAGGATACAGCATGAGGGCTGAAGGTTGTTGGGCTCTGAAGCCAACCACCGTGACTTCCAGTCCTGACGGTTCCTCCTCAGACAGAAAATGTGGGAAAGTCACCAGAACCTCTTCCCGCCCGTTTTCTGCTCTGAACAATGAAGACAGAAGTAGTACCGACCTCAGGGTGACTGAGAGAAGAAAATAGAATCATTGACTTGGTGCCTGGAACCTTCTGAAGACTCAAATTCAGTAGGCTTTATTACTAGAAGAGTACACTTCGTCGTGGGACAGAACACCGCCCTGGACTCCTTCACAAAGCTATTTTGTGTGTGTGTGTGGGGGGATGTAGAATGTACATAACAGGAAATCTACTGTTTTGACCATTTTTTAAGTGCACGGGGCTCTGGCGTTAAGGACTCTATCGTTGTCCAGCCGTCACTGGGACCTTTCCATCTTCCCAACTGAAATTCTATAGTCATTAAATACTAGCTCCCCATCCCCCCACTCCACCCCCCAGACCTTGGCAACCACCATTCTACTTTGGTTGCTGAACTTGACTACTCTAGGAACCTCGTCCAAGAGGGATCATGTGATATTTGTCCTTTGCCACTGGCTTCCTTCACTCAGCACTGTCTTCAAGGCTCATTCGTGTTGTAACATGTGTCCAAAGGTCCTCTCTTTCGAAGGCTGAAGGATATTCTGTCATACATACGTACCATACTTAGTTTATCCATTTACTTGTCCTTAGGTCACTGCCATCTTTTGACTACTGTGAATAACGCCACTGTGAACAGGAGGGTATGAATATTTGTCCGAGTTCCTGTTTGCACCTCTTTGAGGTATTTACACCCAGAAGTGGACTTGCTGGATCACATGTCACCCTGTTTCATTTACTGAAGAGCCATCGTACCACTTTCCACAGGGACTGCTCTGTTCTACATTCCCGCCAGCAGTGTACAAGGATTCCATTCTTCACATCCCCACACAACACTCGTGGTTTATAATAGCCATCCTAATCAGAATGAGGTGGTAGCTCATGGTCGCCATTCGCATTCCCCTAATGACCAGGGATGCTGAATATCATGGAGTGTTTTTTGAGAGCAGATACAAAAGGGAGAGCATGGTAGAAACTCCTTGGGTTCTGAACACAAGAACTGCTGAGAGTACAGGAATATAAGCTTCTGTTTCTATCAAGATGATAAACAGTGATAGATAGACAGACAGATGGATAATAGATACAGAAAAATACACATAGAAACAAAAGTCTAACTTGGTTTGTGCCTAATCATTAACTCACAGGATTTAACTCTGGGTTAGCGAGAGAATCTTTCCTATTCCTATTTTACTTTACGTGTTTTATGAAAAGGGAGAATAAGGGGGTAGAATTATAGGTGTTGTAGGGGTGCCTGGGTGGTATAGTTAGTTGAGCATCTGACTCTTGGTTTCAGCCAGGGCTATGGTCTGGGACGGGGGGAGGGGTCCTGGGATCCAGCCCTGTATCGGGCTCAATGCTCAGTGTGGAGTCTGCTTGGGACTCTCCATCCTTCCTCCCATCCCCCTCTAAAATAAATAAATAAATATTTAAAATAAATAAATAGGGGCACCTGGGTGACTCAGTCGGTTAAGCAGCTGCCTTCAGCTCAGGTCCAGATCTCAAGGTCCTGGGATTGAGACTGGCATCAGGCGACCTGCTCAGTGGGGGGAGTCTGCTTCTCCCTCTCCCTCTGCCCACCCCCACGTGTGTGCTCTCTCTCTCCCTCCCTCTCTCTCAAATAAATAACATATTTTAAAAGTGAAATTAAATAAATAAATAAATAAATAAATAACATCCTTGGTAACATGTGCAATTATCTTTAACTTCAGAAGTCAATAGATTCAAGGAATGCAGACCAAGAGATGCAAAGCATAAATGTTCACCGGGAAACCTTTCTACCACTCTGTAGCATCCTGTCTGGTAAGGGCACAGCAGAGGTGACTCTTGACTATGGCTCTGCCTCTCTGTTCGGCAACAGCCAGCTCCTGCCCTGGGGTTTGCTAGGAGGCAGAAGGGGAGACCACAGGAGTGTGAGATCTACATCTGCTGTCAAGACATTTACAGTCTGTTGATGTTTACCCAACACATGGTGAAGGTACCACAGAGGACTTCGCAAAAGTGCAAAATTGTGCATGTGGATGTGATCAGTGTGCTTCTGAGACAAGACTGTCCAGAATCTGCTAGTTTGGGAACCTCTCCTCTCCCCACATTGGGCTCCCTACTCAGCAGGGAGCCTGCTTCTCCTTCTCCACCCTGCTCTTCTCTCTTGCTATCTCTCTCTCTCTCAAATAAGTAAGTAAAGCCTTTTTTAAAAAAGAATGAAGGAAGGAAGAAAAGGTGTGTCGGGCGGGAATGTGATTCCATGAGAAGAGAGATGAACTCTAGACCAGAGAGCTGAGCAGCAAAAGGAACACAGAGATGAGGACCAGAAGGGTTTGGGTAGGAGAGAAAAGAATGAGGTAAAAAGGCAGGGATACCTCCAAGCCATGACTCTTCCCTGATCCTGGGTGCAGACAGTGTATATTGAGGAGATGGTTAGAAAGCAGTAGGGCTCCCCAAACACACCATGAGGCAAGCATTTGGGTGCACGCACTTTATCTGAGAGATGACCTTGGGAAGCACAGAAAGAGTAATGAGACTGGGAGGGACAGAGCCAACCAAGGGTGGGTTGATGGGTGCTATGGGCCCCCCTGGGACTCCATGTCCTGAGAGCCCTCAGAATTACCCCACACAGATGGATCTATGGGGACATTCACTGCCCGTTGGGCTGTGCATATGAGACCCATTTTCAGGTGACCTGAGGGGACCCCCAGAGGGATATGGCAGGACCAGTGTCCTCTCAATGTGGTCATTACTACAAGGTAAGAGTACATGGATATACGCCTTTGATTTTATTTACTTTTGTAATATTTTAAAATTGTATAAGTTTTTATAGAAAAAAAAGAGGAATATTTCCCTTTTATAAAAAATATAAATTGTAGGAAATATATATACATTCTCCTCCCCACAAGGTCCACGTTGGACCCTTGGAGAATGACTGGTTTTCAGCCCAAGGCTAATATATGTACAGGAAACATCCCACCGGCATTTCTGTCTTTAGTTAACAATTCTCCTTTTTCTCCCACCCCCTGGCTTCACCACAGTCACTATGCAGTTATCACTTTCCAGCGTTGATTCATCAAAGTCCATCTCTGATAAGTGTTTCTTCTCAAAGGAAAATAAATCTCAGTAATTATAAATTCATCAAGTTCATTCTGGCAGGATGAACTCCTTTTTTAAAATTTTCTTGCTATAATTAATTTTGTTTTATCTGACTGTTTTCAGACAGAGACTACCCCACACTGGGACTGGCCTGTGAGAGTATCTGTATTCATTCCTTCTTTCTCAAGTGTGAGCTACAAAGAAAAATGCCACCAAATTCGTCGTCATAAGTAACAGGACCCTTCTGAGTATGAAGAAGCCAAGTGAACTGCCGGGCCCTGTGACAGGGGGTGCCACTCCTTGGTCCACGACATTTAGACAGTCACTCCCAGGTGCAAGTGAAGAAGGATAACCTTCCTGGAGACACCCCAGTTTGGGTGAATAACGTTTTTGTGGATCAAACCGTCACCATGACAACCCAAAGGCCCTGGAGTCACCCCTGTGGTCTAGTTCCTTGAGAAAAAGACAAACCTACAACAGGTGTTGTTTTGCTTTTGGTTTTTTGTTTTTTTGTTTTCCACTTATTCATCCCACAAATTCTTGTTGAGTATCTAGGATGGGCCAAGTACTGTGCTAAGTCCTCAGTCAGAGATGAAATGTGAATTATTTTTCCCAGGAGGAAAATGTGCGATAGCATCCCAGGCCAGCTCTGAAATAGAACAGATAAGGGTGGGAAGGAAGGAGAGACACAAGGGAAGAGGGAACAAAGAATCCACACCCAAGAGAAATGCAAGCAAAACAGCCAACTACTGACCACCAGTGACAAAATTTAGAAATATGTGGTATCACATCCTATCCAAAGCCTCAAGGAACAAGTTTTCCATAAATAAGGACGGCATGTGCACACACACGCGCATATTACAGACGTTCTACTAGCTGTCACACACAGTGGAGAGGGAGAGCTGCGTTTTTGTTTACTTTGGTCAATCTAAATTTGGATCTAGAGTTGCATCACGGAGCCTGCCTCACAGACCCTGGTCCCTGTCACGAGTGCATCCCTAGGCACCAAGCCCTGGCAATAGGGAGAGCAGGCCAACCCACCAAAAGGGGCTAAAGGCCAGGCCCGGGGTCCCCTGAGGGCTGTTCCTTGACTGCCCACCATTCCGCCCTTCCACGAAACCATCTGTCTTGCCAAAAAAATCGGCACTCAGTCTGTAGGAGAAGAGCACCAAATGCAAAATATTTACCATTCGGAAGTTAAGCTTCGGCACAAAATTGGTTGCCTCCTCAGTGAATTAAATTCAATTAGCTGCCTCCTTATCTCAGCTGTGCGTTGTAACATCAGTGACGCCCGCCTCTGCCCACACTGACACACGGGAGTTCGGGGAGCAGAGGGGAACGGGATGGGCGTTTGGTAGGACACGCCATCCGAAGAATATTGCCGCCCGACGATCATCTCCTTAGCAGCGAAGGGATTGCTGGGCTCTCCCTCCACATTTATTCACACTAAGGATTCTGCTCCCCCTGCCGTCCCCACAGCCACACTCAGCACTCAGAGAGCGGCGGGAGACCACTCGGCTCTGACAACTTTCTCTGCCACTGACATTATCTCCTAATTATCTTCTCAGCAGTGATGGCCGGGTACCAGCCCTCAACTTGTGCAAAATGATTCTAATACCCGATCTGACCGGGAGGGAAGGAAATGCTGTCATCCTTTGAGCTTCATGGGGCTGTTGTTACCACTTTTTCAAAGGCGCCTGAATAATATTCATGACATCGTAAGGGAAACACACACACACACACACACACTACTTCAAGCGACCATTACTCAGAAAACAATAACATGTTTTCAGCCAGATGAATATGTTTATGTAACAGGGTAACTCTTGTCCTCCGCAGAGCTTCCAAGCACCAGAGCCATTAAGTTAATGGCTTGAAATCAAGCCCCAAAACCCGTGCTTGTTCTATGACACTCGCTCTGGGTGGTGGGAGGCTCTGCAGTCTTCAAAAAGGGATTTTTAAATTTTTATTATTATTTTTTAAGAATAGACGACATTTTCCATTAGCCTTGAGGTATGCAGCTGCGGTCCGTGGCTAGCGTTCCGAGGGAAGAAGCCAGTTTGGCCAAGAATTCAGAGGGTGCTGTTTAAAGGTCAACTTCAACAGGTTTGTCCTTAGAGACACAAGGCTGCAAGTCCCACCCCAAGTCCCCACTCAGACCTCCAGCTCCTTCTCTAGCCTCTAGGCACCTCTTGGTGACCTCTGCCAGCTTCTGATGACCTAAACACATTTCTTTTCCCCACTGCCAGTGAGGAGTCCATTGGTCAGATAAAGGGAGCCTAAGCCTGCTGAGCCTTGAGTCACTTCCCTTGGTTTCATAAACCCAGAATTCTGGCCAGCCACGAGGGTGGTCTCAGGAGAGTCACTGAAGGGCTGTGGCTGGAAATGCCACCTAGAGTGTTTGCAGGCCTGACACCCTGGGTAAGAACCACTGCTGGGGTTCCACTGTTGCTCAGTCAGCCACTCTCTTAACCCATCCTCCTCAGGCATGCTCTGGGGACAGCCTTGGAGAAGGGCAAAGGCCTGAGAAGATGGCACAAGGTATGCCATGGTGTTCTTGAAGATAGCTTCAGTCACTAGCTTTTAGACCAGCAAACGGGAGTACCTGAGCGGGTTGGCTTTAACTAGGAGCTGGGGTTGGATCTCCAGCTCTGCTCTGACTCTTAACCCTCCGTGCAATTGTCTAAAAACCACCCAAACAGGCTTCTGGATGGCTCAGTCAGTTAAGTGGCCAACTCTTGGTCTGGGCGCAAGTCATGGTCTCAGGGTCCTGGGATCTCACCCTGCGTTGGGTTCCCAGCTCAGGACGGAGTCTGCTTGAGGATTCTCTCTCTCCCTGTCCCTCTGCTACTCCCTGCCACCCCCTGTTCATGCTCTCTCATGCTCTCTCACTCTCTCTCTCTCTCCCCAATAAATAAATAAATCTTAAAAAAAAAAAAAAGAAAGAAAGAAAAGGAAAACCACGTAATGGTTTAACAACAACAACAACAGGGCCATCTTCTTTCATTTTGTGAAAATAAAGTTATTAGAGCAACCTCCCAAGCCATCAGCTTACTGGTCATCAAACCTCAGAATTGCTCATGTGAAATTTAAAAAGCAGTGTTAATGATTCTATCATTGGCTTTAGGAGAGAAAATATTGGAAGAGTGTGTTGTGAAGTTCAAGCCGAAATGCCAGCTTCCCTCCAAAAATACAGCAGCTTGTGCTTCTCCAAGCCTTCCTTCCCCTCTCCTGCCTACCTGGCCCCCTGCCCCAGCTCCGCAAGGTCCCAGCCTGGCCAGCCTCTTGTGTGTGGCTGTCAGCAAGACCACCACTGCCACTCTGGGAAGCTGGAACACATGAGCCATCAGCTGTGCTCCCATATAGTTTATAACTTCAGGCCCCTGCAATTTCTTGTAAATAATTGGGGGAACAAATGCCTCCCTGATGCTAGACTTTCTTCATTCAGTCCTCAACTCAAGTCAACAAAGATTTTTCGGCCAGTTACTAAGCGCCAAACAGCAGGGGAGAGAAAAATTTCATCCCGGTGAAGAAGTATTTATCATCGCCGAGGATCTGCAAGGCACTGAGGTGGGCCCTGAAAGTGTCAGACTGAACCAAAGCACTGCCTTTGAGATGCTGACCTCACCTTTGAGGAACATACAGCTCCAGAGACGAATGGCAGGTGCCAGTCAACCCACAGCGACACAAGGCGGGACAGGCCGGGCCATGGCCAAGTGTTCGAAGGCAGCAGAGGGAGGCCTTCCTGAAGTGGCAAAAGGGGAAGGCTTCCTGGGGTCTGGGACAGCTGAGCTGGACAGAGAAAGAGGCATAGGATTTCGGTCAGGAGAGAAAATGATGCGGGAACAGGAGGCAGAAAGTCCCAGTGTCAGCAAAGCGCAGGAAGGTTTCAAGGAAAGCCAGGTGGAGTGTGCAGGGGAGCAGAGAGATGGGCTGTGTTGGCGGGACAGGCTGCTGGGGGATCGGAGGCCATGCTGGAGATTCTGAACCTGAGTCTGCATGGCAGCACATACTGGGTGGCCATGGAGAAGTTTGGAAGAGAGGGTCTCTGCCAGATGTCCTTGCTCCCTCTGACTGAGGTGTCTCCCTCCTCCTACTGAGGTCTTCTCACCTGCCAGACATAGGAGTAAGGCATGGACTGGCTGGCCAACAGCTCCCTCTTCACTCCACCAGGGACAGAGCAAGGGAGGCAAGGGCTGGGGGTCCTGACATGTGGGTCAGTCCCAGCTGATCACACTGCCCAGCTGCGTGATGCCAGGCCAGTCCCGCCCTGGTCTGAATTTCACTCAGAGGTGCAAGTTGACATCTGAGGTCCTGAACAGTTGACTTCAAGACCTCCTTTGTGATTTAAGGACAGTCCATCTGGGGACAGCGACATGGTATGGGTTGCAGTTGTGCCTCCTCTATTTCTCTATTGGAAAGGAAGTTCAAGAAGGAAAGACCACGGGGCGCCTGGGTGGCTCAGTGGGTTAAAGCCTCTGCCTTCGGCTCAGGTCATGATCCCAGGGTCCTGGGATCGAGCCCCGCATCGGGCTCTCTGCGCGGCAGGGAGCCTGCTTCCTCCCCTCTCTCTCTCTCTCTGCCTGCCTCTCTGCCTACCTGTGATCTCTATCTGTCAAATAAATAAATAAAATCTTTAAAAAAAAAAAAAAAAAAAAAGAAGGAAAGACCAGAACCATCCCTCTTGCCAGTGGCTAACAAACCTTTGCGCCAAGACACACCAATCTGCACATCTGTGGTCAGCTTCCTGGGCCAGCAGGTGGGAGTGGTAGCAGCAGGAACCAATAAGCCTGAAGCCACAAACAAAAATGGTTACTGTTACTGCCGTGTGCCGTGTTATGCATGCTGGGTGCTTTACATAATGTCTCATTTAAACCTGTGCGCTAGGTATTTCATAGATGAGAAATCCGAGGCTAAGAGAGGTGAAGTAAAGTAAATCACAGACCCCAGAAGTGGGGGAGCAGCTTTCTCTGCCCCGTTCCACACACTGTGCCCAGCGTCATCCTTCCTAAGCAGTTTGGCTCTTGTTCCTTGTCTTGCCTAAGAACTTCCTTTTAGGGGCATCTGGGTGGCTCAGTGGGTTAAGCCTCTGCCTTCAGCTCATGTCATGATCTCAGGGTCCTGGGATCAAGCACTGCATTGGGCTCTCTGCTCTGCAGGGAGCCTGCTTCCCCCTCTTTCTCTGCCGGCCTCTCTGCCTACTTGTGATCCCTCTCTCTCTCTCAAATAAATAAATAAAATCTTAAAAAAAAAAAAAAAAAAAAAAAAAGACCTTCCTTCCAGGAAGATCTTCCAGGAAATAGAATTCAAATGTCTTAGCATGGCACTTCAAGACCTATTTTATGTTTCCAGTCTTATCTCCAGTCCCCAAACCTTGAATTAGTGTCATTCTAAGACTCTGGCCTGTGTGTTCTCACTTCTGGGACTGGCTCACCTTGGCCCCTCCACTAAAATATCTTTGTAACCTTTTCTGCCTATCAGCACACACACCTGTCGGCATGAGCTCAGTGTCCTCTGTCTGGAAGCTTTAGCCTCTCCACCCAGGGTTTTTCCTGCACAGGATCCTCCCTTGAGACACTCAGCATTTTGAGCCAGACAAGTTTTTGTCGTATGGAACACTTCCCAAGATTGCAGGGTGTTCGGCATCCCTGGACCTGCCCAGATGCCAGCGATAATCCCCAGCAATTATGACAGTTAAAATAATTTCCCTCCCATTTCCAATCACCATCCCGGATTGAAATCTGACTGCCTTGGGTAAAAATGTGTGTACATGTCTCTCTCCCTCAGTGGACTACTCACATCTTCAGAGTAGGTATTCTTTTTGTGTTCAGCTTTGCATCTCTTATAAGCCTAGCACAATGCCTTCTACATTTCAACCACTGATAGGTCCATTGCACAGAGGATGGGGTTGTTGTTTTTTAAATTTTCCTACTTTATAAGTAAGCTGATTTTTCAACTTCCATACTCAAAGAAGGTAGTACCAATCCCCATACCAATACAAACTATTCCTGCTTCTTCGATTTTTTTCCCCTAAATTTTTATTTAACTCTATGAACATGAAGAATCTGGAAAATACGGGTGCCTGGGTGGCTCAGTTGGTTGAGCATCTGACTCTTGGTTTTGGCTCAGGTGGTGATCTCATGGGTCATGGAATCGAGCCTCATGTATGTACTCTGTGCTCACTGGGAGTCGTTTGGATATTCTCCCCCACTGTTCCTTCCCCCGTTTACTCTCTTTCTCGCTCTCTAATAAAATCTTAAAAAAAAAAAAAAAAAGAATCTAGAAAACTGTGCCTATGTTTGCAACTGCTCATTCACTACTGCAAAAACGCATAATCCCTAAGAGGATTTCAGTTTATCCAAGCTCATACTTGCCAATATAGAACAAATACATAAACAATCTGAAGCCAGATCCCAACACTGACAGATCCTGACTTTTCCAGCTCCAGCAGAGCCATTTCAGACCATGCCACCTTGCTTCTGGAGCCCAGTATCCAGGCTTCACCTCTGAGGCCAGGTGCAGCACAGGAGAGGTCAAGGCTGCCTGCTTGAGCTTCCATCAAAGCTTGCACAGCCTTTGAGTTTCCAGGAAACACAAGACCCAGAAATAGGTCATGGCTGGCATGGAAGTGGAAGAAAGTAACAACCTTCTGTCTCCAGTATGAAATTTATGATGACCAGAATTTGCCTGGGGTGGGACTCTGGAGGACTGAGTCAGCTCTCCAAATCTTACTCCTGAGATGGCCCAGGACTGCCGCAAAAGAAAGAGCTGGACAGGCAGTAACTGAAAACAGAGAGGGGCACTGGCCTTAGAGTCAAGAGGTCTAGGTCCTGGCTTCACCTCCACAAGGCACGTGACCTTGGCAAGTCCCATAACCTCCCCAAACCTCACCCATGAGGTATATTACCTGCTTGCTTATTTCTACGGTAGTCAGCTGAGTTAACATACACAGATGTGTGCTGCGTTTTTTTTTTTAAGATTTTATTTTTAGGGGTGCCTGGGTGGTTCAGTGGGTTAAGCCTCTGCCTTCGGTTCAGGTCATGATCCCAGGATCTATCCCAGGATAGAACCCCACATCGGGCTCTCTGCTCAGCGGGGAGTCTCCTTCCCTTCCTCTCTCTCTGCCTGCCTCTCTGCCTACTTGTGATCTCTGTCTGTCAAATACATAAATAAATACAATCTTTTTTAAAAAAAAGATTTTATTTTTAAGTAACTTCTACTCCCAACATGGGACTCGAACTCACAACCCCAAGATCAAGAGTGAAACGTAAAGAGCCCCACTGCAGGTTGACTCCATGAGGAAATGATTGCCAACACTATCCCTGAAGGAGACCTGGGGAGTTGTGTTTCCTTCCATCAGTGGTAAAGTGAAACTCTAAGAATACAATTGTCACGTTCTTTGTTCTCCAAAGAATAAAGCAATTCCTATTCACTACAGAAAAGCAAGAGAGCAAAAACAAGAAAACTCAGGATACCCACTGTCTTAAATCAGCTCAGGCTGCCATAACAACATACCACAGACTGGGTGCTGGAAACAACAGATACTTACTCTCTCACAGCTCTGGAGGCTGGAAGTCGGAGACCGGGGTGCCAGCGTGCTTGGGCTCCGATGAGATCTCTCGTCTTGGCCTGCAAACAGCAGCCTTCCAGCTCTGTGCTCACGTGATGCATGTGCACGTGCCCGGGAGGAGAGACCGCTCTTCTTCTTAGAAGGCCTGATTCCAGAGGCAGAATCAGGACCCCACACTTAGGACTTCATTTAACCCTAGTTGCTTCCCCGAAGGCCCTATCTCCAAATGCAGTCAGTCACATCGGGAGCTCAGCGCTTTAAGGGTTGCTGGGGCGGCTCAGTCGGTTAAACATGTGAATTTAAAGGGGATACAGGGATGCCTGGGTGGCTCAGTGGGCTAAAGCCTCTGCCTTCGGCTCAGGTCATGATCCCAGGGTCCTAGGATCGTGCCCCGCATCGGGCTCTCTGCTCAGCAGGGAGCCTGCTTCCTCCTCTCTCTCTGCCTGCCTCTCTGCCTACTTGTGATCTCTGTCTGTCAAATAAATAAATAAAATCTTTAAAAGTAAATAAATAAATAAATAAATAAATAAAGGGGATACAATCCAGACCATAGCACCCATAATCTCATCTGCCTAGAGAAAACCACTCTTGATGTGTTGGTGAATCTCCTACCATTCTCCTAAGCGGGCATAGATTAAAAGAGAGAGACACCCGATACCATACCAAATAGTTTATGGCTGGCTTTTTCCACTCCATGATATATGGTGACAGTCTTCCCTCATCAAATTTACTTCTTCACCTTGCTTTTGGGACCTTGGCATATTCCTCTGTGTGGCTACATCATCATTGTTCCTGGGGTCCCGATTTTAGCCTCTTAGCTTGAAGCCTACTGTCCCCATTACAGAGACTGCTGGGATGAATACCCTGGACTCTTCCCTCAGGACGGATTCCTGGGAGTGAAGGTAGAGGTTAGTGGGCCCGCGCGCTTCTAAAGCCTTTAATGAGCAGCGTCATAACACCTGCCCTCATTGACGCTCCCACCAGTAGCCAGTGAACATGTGGCCTTAAAAAAAAAATTTTTTTTATTTATTTATTTTAGAGAGGAAGAGAGAGAGGGGCACACTCGAGCAGGGGGAGGGGCAGAGGGGGAAAGAGAGGGACAAGCCAACTCTGTGCTGAGCACTGAGCCCCATGGTGCTTGATCTCACAACCCTGAGATCATGACCTGAGCCGATATCAAGAGTCTGACGCTTAACTGACTGAGCTACCCGGGCACCCCCTCACTATTTTTTTTTTAAACACAAACTTTAAAAAAAAAGAATTTATGTATTTATTGAGAGAACACGCTTGAGAGAGAGGGAGACAGAGAGCATGAGCTGGAGGGCTGGAGGGAGAGAGGAAGAGGAAGAAGAAGCAGATCCCCCACTGAGCAGGGAGCCCCCACGAGGCTCAATCCCAGGACCCCCAGATCATAACCTGAGCCAAAGGCAGACGCTTAACAGACTGAGCCACCCAGGCACCCCTAACATAACCTTTATATTTTGGAATAAACTTGTATCTACAGAAAAGTTGCAATGAAGTACAGAGAACAGAGTTCCATATGCCTGTCCCCCAGTTTCCCCTAAGGCTAACTAACGTATTACCAAACCAGGGTGCATCTGTCAAATCTAAGACATTAACATTGGTACATTACTATTCACTTACCTGCAGACTTGATTCCCATTTCATCCATCTTTCTGGTAAGGTCCCCTTCCTATTCCGGGTTTTAATCCAGGATACTCCATTATGGAAACAGCCCAAGTGCCCATCGACAGATAAATGGACAAAGAAGATGTGGCATATATACACTTTCTAACTCTTACTTTTTATCAGCCACAGGAAAATCCCCTGGTGTTTCGGGGGCTTGCTGTCTCTCCTGCTAACTCGTGGTTATTGTCCATTGCTTCGGGGATGTCTTGTTCCATCAGCAAAGTCACTGCTATCCAGGGCAGTGAGGGTGATTTAGAGAAATGGATCGTTATGGCTTCTCTCTCCAAACTCTCTAACGAGCCAAGGGGAAGGCCCGTTGTATGGGAAAGGTGCTGTATGCGTTCCCACAGGGTCTCTCGTGTCACTGTTAGGGAGGAATCATAAACAACAGCCCCACAATTGGATTTTGCTCTATATTTGGAAAATTTGGCCCCTCATTACAAGGCAAGCTGATGTTATCCTATTTAGTTCATTCTTTTGCTCATCTCCTGTAATCATTAAATTACAGAGCCATATTTCCAAAGCTCTAGGGAGAAAAATGGATTAGGAATAAAATCTTTTAAAATCCTGTAGAAAAGCACTGGATTCATTTACGGAGGATGGGTGCAGAGCCGGGGGAATGATCTATTCCGAGCCGTCCTAGGTGAATGATTTGCTTCATTTTCCGTGGCTCTATGATGTTCTCTCTTTAACGCAGAACAAGGATGGCACCTTTAATATTCCTGAATGTATCCCTGATTGCTCCATGACCCTATCCTCGGGGGTAAAAATGAATGAAGGAACTAGAAGTCATGAAATACGGGAATGATCAGAAGGGAGAAAATGAAAGCCGAGAAGAAAAGGCTGCTGGGTTGTTTATCAAACTCCCCTGAATAAGGCCGGTTAGATTCTGTGGAGCAGGTCTGTGACTTTCTCAGAACTGTCTGTTCCAAAGTCTTTGTTCCTTCCTCAGAAAGCCTGTTGCTCTTAGGTGATTCAAAAACTTAACAAATACTTGGTGAGCTATTAGAACAATTCTCAGACCAGCATTCATAGGACTTCTTTCCCAGGCTCCAAAACTATTCGAAACCATGATTGATTTCACATATATTATCATTTTCTTGCATTTTCTCTGACAGTCCAATTTGGACGCTTTTCAGCAAGTGTTCATGGGGACACCAATTTGTTTCTTCAGGCAGTCTAGCTTTGGCTTAGGATCTCCCCCAGGCCATCACTGCCCACCCCTATTCAAAAGGAAAGTGCTGTGGTCACAGATACTCCTGGGGAATCTTCTAGAAGGACTCTTCTGGCGAGAGCTGCTGCAACTGTTTCCTCCCAGGCAGCTCAGCCAGGATGTGGTTCTGTAGGCAGATTTGCATTCCAAATGCAGGACCCATGTGCTTCATTATCTTGTGTCTTTTTTAAGAAGAGGGAAGGGGCGCCTGGGTGACTCAGCTGGGTAAGCATCTGACTCTTGGTTTGGGCTCAGATCATGATCACGGGGTTGTGGGATCCGGCCACATGTCGGGCTCCAAGCTCAGCTGGGGTCTGCTTGAGATTCTCTCTCTCCCTTTCTTTCTGCCCCTCTCCCTGTATGCTCTCTCTCTCTCTTCTCCCTAAAATAAATCTTAAAATAAAATAAGGGGGGTAGGGAGCCTGTAGGTGGCTCAGTCGTTAAGCATCTGCCTTCAGCTCAGGTCATGATCTCAGCATCCTGGGATCGAGCTCCACATCGGGCTCTCTGCTCAGCAGGAGGCCTGCTTCTCCCTCTCACACTCCCACTGCTGTGTTCCTTTTCTTGCTGTCTCTCTGTCAAATAAATAAATGAAATCTTTTTTTTTTAAAGATTTTATTTATTTGACAGACAGAGATCACAAGTAGGCAGAGAGGCAGGCAGAGAGAGAGGAGGAAGCAGTCTCCCCGCCAAACAGAGAGCCTGATGTGGGGCTCGATCTCAGGACCCTGGGATCATGACCTGAGCCGAAGGCAGAGGCTTTAACCCACTGAGCCACCCAGGCATCCCAAATAAATGCAATCTTAAAAAAAAAAAAAAGCATCCAACTTTTGGTTTTGGCTCAGGTCATGATCTCAGGGTTGTGGGATCGAGCCCCACATCGAGCTCTGCATTCAACTCAGAGTCTGCTTCGGATTCTCTCTCCCTCTCTCTCCCGTGCACTCTCTCTCTCCCTCTCAAATAAATAAATAAAATCTTAAAAAAAAAAAAATAGAAGAAGAAGAAGAAGTACATGTCTAAAATAGTGTTTTCGATCCATACCCTACCCATGGGGTCTCCCAAAAAGCCCACCCTCCGCCACTCTCCTTACTTCTGTGACCAGGAGGCAAGCCCATGAAAGCCACATCAGGACCCAGGGCGAACTGACTCACAGCCCCCACAAATCACAGCTAATTACATGAACTCACACTCTGCCTCGAGCGCTTTCTAGCTTGCAAAGGTGTCCTTGAGGCTGGCTTATTTACAGTCAGCTTGGGGACCAAGGACTGGAATTTATATCCCCAAGTATTGCAAGTTTCAGAGAGATCAGGCAATAACAGGAACAGCCCAAATTTCTCACTAAAGCTTCCTGAGAAGTTGCACTCCTAGGCCTCCTCACTCATCAAAAGAGTTAACGTCTAGCACGCACTCATTTCCCTTTTCAATACTTTATGTCTATTGTCTTTGATTAATTTAATCAATAAAGACATTTTTATGGCACCAAGCACTCTTATTAATATCTTAAAATTTGGTCCCTAATTTTACCTACTGGGCACTTAGCAGAATCTAGGCCGCTCTCTTTATTCATAACTAGTAAAGCCTCTGAAATTGGCTAAAGAACTCTTTTTTTTTAAGATTTTATTTATTTATTTGACAGAGAGAAATCACAAGTAGGCAGAGAAGCAGGCAGAGAGAGAGGGAGAAGCAGGCTCCCCGCTGAGCAGAGAGCCCGATGCAGGGCTTGATCCCAGAACCCTGAGACCACGACCTGAGCCGAAGACAGAGGCTCAACCCACTGAGCCACCCAGGCAGCCCTTGGCTAAAGAATTCTTTCATCAGTTCTATTCAAATGAAGTCAAGATGTACCAAAGCCCACACTGGGGAATCTGTCCTGAGGAAATGATGCTAAATGATGGAAATGCTTCGTAGACATGATTACCAGGTCTCTCTCTGCCACCTTCCTCTCATTCATTTGGGGAAAGGGGCCAGGTGTGCTGTGGGCTCTTTGCCCGTGCTGCAGCCCACACCTCCCGGCCCTGCCAGGTCACTGGGCTCCTTCCTGCAGCCTCTGCTTCTCCTTCAGCCTTTGCTTGCACCATAGATGGTTGCACCCGGAAGCTTTGAAACCTCCTTCATTCACTTCAATGTCAGGGGACAGATGACATGGGGGGTCCAGGAACAGGCCTCCTATCTTAGAAATCATTCACCAATACTGGCTGACCGTGGTGGGTGGCAGAGTTCGGGACGTCAGTGAGGACTGGGTTTGGCCATGCTTCGATAACAGAGCACAGTGCTTACAAGCCCAGACTGCCTTGTTTTCTAGCCTTTACTGACTATGTGGCCTTAGGCCAGTTAGTTCATCTCTTTGTGCTTCATTGCTCAGGCGTCAACCTGAGACGCCTGGGACAGTAACAGCACTGGCTTCATAGGGTTCGTGGTATAAAAATTAAAGTAGTATATAAGCCAAGCACTTAGAAGAGTATTTGCCAGGGCGCCTGGGGGGCTCAGTCGTTAAGTGTCTGCCTTTGGCTCAGGTCATGATCCTGGGGTCCTGGGATCAAGCCCCACATGGGGTTCCCTGCCGAGCTTCTCCTCCCACTCTCCCTGCTTGTGTTCCCTCTCTCTCGCTGTCTCTCTGTTAAATAAATAAATAAAATCTTAAAAAAAAAAAGAGTATTTGCCTTGTGATAACTGATTATTATAAGATAGAGGGGGGAAAACAAAAAAATTTCTTATGTACATTAAAAAAGAAAAAAAAAAGTCCAGAGATAAATAGTGCAGAACTGATATGGGAGCATCACAGCGTTATTAGATCCAGACTCCTCTCTTTCTGTGCCCTCTTCAAAGTTACTTCATAACACAAGATAACTGCTGGAGCTCCAGTCATCACAGAATTCTCTCAAAACTCTCTTCAGTGCAATCCTGGTCAATTTCTCTTTGCGTTACCCTCACCCATATCTGAATACCCAGGGGCCCTGCTCTGGCTGGGGGCAAGTCTTCCACAACCAAAATTCTCATCAGACTGATCAAGCATTTTTTCTAAATCAAATGCTGGATAAAGCTGGCAGATAGATACATGTATCACTCCTGCTTCCTCCTTCCATACCTCTGAAGCATCAGTAAAGGGACTTGGAAAGGATGAAAACCCACAAGGGCCAAGAGGAGACAGAAGAGGAAATGGCAGCAACAATATTTTGAAAGCCAGAAACAGACAGAGAAGTGCTGAGCAATTTAGGCAGCTCCAAGAAAGCCAAAATTAAGCCAACAAGTAGGAAAAAAACCCCAAACAAAGGGGAATCCCCTTTATGGTACACCCCCAAAGGCCCAGGGATTAGTAGCAATAGGTACCGTGGGTAATAGCGGTGAAAGCAGAGCCAAAAGCAGGATTGCTGAAAAAGTTGTTTAAGAAGCAGCTGGAGGGGGCGCGCCTGGGTGGCTCAGTGGGTTAAGCAGCTGCCTTCGGCTCAGGTCATGGTCCCAGCGTCCTGGGATCGAGTCCCGCATCGGGCTCCTTACTCATTGGGGAGCCTGCTTCTCCCTCTGCCTCTGCCTGCCATTCTGTCTGCCTGTGCTCGCTCTCTCTCCCTCTCTCTCTCTGACAAATAAATAAATAAATAAATCTTAAAAAAAAAAAAAAAGAAGCAGCTGGAGGGAGGCGCTGGGGTGGCTCAGTCAGTTGGGCATCTAACTTAGGCTTGTTGTGATCCTGGGGTTCTGAGATCGAACCCCACGTTGGGTTCTCTGCTCAGCAGGGTCTGCTTTTCCCTCTCTCTCTGACTCTTTCTCTCAGGCAAATAAATAAAATCTTAAAAAAAGAAGCAGCAGCAGCAGTAGCAGCAGTTGGAGGGGCTCCTGGCTGGCTCAGTTCATAGAGCACATGACTCTTGATCTTAGGATCGTAAGTTCTAGAGCCATGTTGTGTGCAGAGATTACTTAAAAAAAAAAAAAAAAGGCATTTAGACCCCCAGGTTCCCTCTCCTGGGTGGTGGTCTTCCCGCTACCTACCCCAGCTGAACGCTAGAGGTCTATTATCTGGAGAGAATAGAGGGCCTCTGGCCTGAGAAACAAGACCCAGGCTTTCAGTTGGAACACAGGGCAACTGAAGGATGTTTAAGTGTTGAACGCTGAAAGCCCAAAGTCCTTCCTCCCATTGGCTCTCAGGCATACACTCTCCAGGCAGGAAATTGGATGCATCTTCTTAGGGAATGAGATTTACTGACATCAGAGGACATGTAAGGATAGGATCCAGCTGATAATTGCAAGACTCACAGTAAGGTAAACAATCAGCAATTGGCAGGGATTCCAATCAACCTAGGATTCATTAGAGGAAAACCTCTTGTGGGAAAGAGATCAAAACCAGAAGAAACTACATGGAGCAAACAAAAGTTAAAAAAGAAAAAAAGACAAAGAGACAAGGCATAAAGGGAACAAGATCAGTGACATCATGAAGAAGCCATCAGATAAATCCAGGATGCAGGACATTGTCACAAGACAAGTGGCCAAGTCTCTTCAAATCAATTTGATGACAAAAAAAATAAATGAGGGGATACCTGCTTTAAATAAAAAATATATAACAACCAAACGCAGTCTGTGGTATTTGATTGGATCCTGGTTTAAAACATAATTGAAGATATTTTTGGAACAACTGGGGAAATCTGAATCAATACTGGGTGTTAGAAACTAGGGACTTAGTCTACTTTTGAAAAATTACTGTTTATTATTGAAAGGTGTGGAATGGTTTTTTGGAGAATGTCCTTACTTTCTGTGCTGTATGCAGAAATATTTAGATATGAGGCATCATGATGTCTAAAATTTTCTTTAAAATAGCTTTAGGGGGTGCCTGGCTGACTCAGCTGGTAGAGCGTGTGACTCCTAATCTCAGGATCCTGAGTTTAAGCCCCATGTTGGGCATGGAGCCTACCTAAAACAAAACAATACAAAAAATTAAAATAGCTCAGGAAAAATATACATAGATGAATCAAATATGGCAAAATTTTAGCAATTTTTTAATCTAGATGAGGGAAGGTATTATGTCTTCACTGATTCCTTCTCTTTTCCTGTTTCATAATAAAAAGTAAAATCAAGCAAACAAACAAGCAAAAACAAGGAATGATAAACTGGTATAAACTGTCCAAATTACTCCAGAAAGAAGCCAGGCAAGGGGGTGGGGAGATGGGTGGGTTCCCGCAGGCACTTCATTTTGGGTCCATAGGGGGAAATGAGAGCTGGGGAAGAACCAGTTTGAGACCCCAGGAAAGCTGAGATTCTCATGTGTAGGCCTCAAGTTCAGGGTTGGCTGGGGGGGGCGGAGACTGAGGTCGGGGTCACCAAGGTAAAATTCAGAATAAGTCAGACAGAATTCAGAGCAGGAAGACAGAGGATGGGGTTTGAAGACAAGTTTTGAAAAGTGATGGTCAGGTGAAGTTAGACGTACTCTGTAACCATTAAAAATTACGTTTACATGCGCCTGGGTGTGGCTCAGTTGGTTAAGCGTCTGCCTTCAGCTCAGGTCATGATCCCAGGGTCCCGGGATCAAGTCCCACAGTGGGCTCCCTGCTTAGTGGGGAGTCTGCTTCTTCCTCTCCCTCAACCCTTCCCCACTGCTCGAGCCTTCTCTCACATGTGTACTCTCTCTCAAAAAATAAATAAATTCTTGTAAAAAAAAAAAATTACGTTTACACAAGGTCATTCTTTGTGGCATTATTTGCAATGGTACAAAATTGAAAAGGACCTAAATGTCCATTGTTTAGGAAATTGGCTGAATGAACTAAAATACAGCCATGCAATGCCACAAAAAGCAAGGAGGAAAAACTCTACTAATACGGAATGGTTTCCAGGATATACCGTTCAATGAAAACACAGCAAGGTACAGATATTTAGTGTGTTACTTTTCTCGTGGGAAAGAAGGGAAAATGCTAATTATACAAGCATCAGAAAGCAATCACCAACAAATAAAGTGGTTAGAAGCAGGGAACCAGTAGGGGAGGAAAGGGATTGCCACTTACATATACACACCCAGCTATAATACAGTTTCAGCTTTAGAACCACAGTTTTGGTGCCAGGATGGCTCAATTGGGTAGGTGACTGCCTTCAGCTCAGGTCGTGATCCCAGAGTCCTGGGATCGAGCTCACATCAGGCTCCTTGCTCAGCGGGGAACTGCTGCTCCTTCTGCCTGCTTCTCCCTCTCCCTCTGCCTGCTGTTCTGCCTACTTGTGCTATCTCTTTGTTAAATAAATAAATAAATAAATAAATATCTTTAGAACCATGGTTTCATAACCAAAAACTTCAACTGAAAAGAAAAAACAAACTCTAGGTTTACAAACACTGAAATAACGTGAGAAGGTTTTGTGATGTTAGGTTTAAATGCAACATACAACATCTTGTGTTCCACGTGCTTCCAACAGTGGGGGAAAATAGCCCAATCCTTTGCATGAAGTGACAACTACAAGGGCGTGTGAATCAGAGTTACGTGGTTGCTCTGAATGGTGGGACCGAGAATCTTCCTGTTTCTACTTGCTTATATTTTCCAAAATTCTTTCATGAATCCGAATGCATCTAATAACGGATTACAAAAAAGAGAACCTACTTTAAGAAGCCTCAGCAGACCTTGCTCTGTATTAGGAAATCTTGCATTTGTAAGCCCCTGTGCTCACCCTCACACACATCTGGTCATGTAATTCTCATGACAGCTCCAAGAGGCAGATGTCGTCTTTAAACTCAAGGCAAGGTAACAACACTTTGGAGCTGGACTCCCCGTCCGGTGCTCAAGGCCACGGCTGTCTGCATCATTCTGGCAGGCAGCCCTCATTTTGCTCATAGGTGAGAAGGTAACCCCCCGGGGGAAGCCCCAGGAAATTTCAGAAAACTAGAACCTTCAGCCAAGTCAAGAATAATAGAAAGGTCAGAGTGTGCAGAAAGAAAAGAAATTTCTGAAGGTATTTCTTCAGACTTTGAGCCCTTCAATGAACAGTCCCCATCCCATCTCAGCAGGAAGTTGCTTCCTCCTTTGCCTCAGTCCTAGAGAGAATGGGCTTCTCCCTATGACACCACTCATGGAGGGGCACCTGCATGGCTCAATAGGTTAAGTCTCTGCCTTTGGCTCAGGTCATGATCTCAGGGTCCTGGGATCAAGCCCCACGTCAGGCTCTACACTCAGAAAGTCTGCTTGTCCCTCTCCCTCTGCCCTCTCCCTTCCCCCTGCTCGTACTCTCTCTCTCTCTCTCAAATAAGTAAAATCTTTAAAGAAAAAATTCCAAAACATCATCATCGTCATCACCATCATAATACCACCACTCATGGAGCTCACTGGGTGTGTTCCTGCAGTTGGGGGGTCTCTGTGAACCAGTGTCTGGCTCCTGTCCAGGAAACCCAGAGAGCAGGCCTGAGAACAGATTGCTCAGATGGCAGAGCCGAGAGACCACTGCTTCTTTGGCTCCCTATTCTTTAAGTTCCTAAGGAAAAAGGATGCATGAGTGTTTCCATGAATAAAATGACAGCAGTGTGGAGAGAGCAGGCAGGGGTGGCTGTGGTCCTGTCGAATGGGGTTACTTGAAGGAGCAAAGGGGACCCAGCAGCAAGAAGCTAGAGGGGAAGCCCCTAGGGGCTGGAAGGACACACAAACAACCACTCACAACAGAACACGTTTGTTAGGGTAGAAGGACCTGCAGGGAAGAGGACCCTAAAGAGAATCTCTTAGACCAGGAAAGTGTCCCCGAGAGGGGGAAAATAAAAACATGCTTTAAACTCTGCCAAGCCCATTGTTAAAGGCCAGGTTAGGACAGACAGTGCAATCCACTACCTTTCCCTTCTTCCTACCCCTGTGCCATGGAAAGATAAGAACCTAGGCCAGTTGGGTGGGTCTGGGGGCATTAACAGAGCCCAAGACAACGACCTGGGCAAAAACACCAACCGCCCCTTCTTCCTTACTGCAGGCTGGCACCCAAAGCAGGTCTAAGTTGGAGGAAGGAAAAATTTTTTACATTAAAGCAAGTTCAGGGGCACCTGGGTGGCTCAGTGGGTTAAGCTTCTGCCTTTGGCTCAGGTCATGATCCCAGGGTCCTGGGATGGAGCCCTGCATCAGGCTCTCTGCTCAGCAGGGAGCCTGCTTCCCTTCCTCTCTCTCTGCCTGCCTCTCTGCCTACTTGTGATCTCTCTCTGTCAAATAAATAAATAAAACCTTTAAAAAAAAAAGGCAGTTCAAAGTCGGATTTTTTAAAAAAATATTTTATTTTTAAGCAACTTCCACATGCAGCATATTGGAGATCAACCCCCAGGTTAAAACTTGCACTCTCCACTGACTGAGCCAGCCAGCCACTCCGAGTTCAAAGTTTTAATTAAGATCCTGAATGGGTAATACTTACAAATTGAGACTAGGTGTACGCCTTAAAGTGACTCTAAGACTTTTTGTTATCTAAAAATGAATGGAACAGCCTCAGACCTGCCAGAGTTTTTAATCTAGCAGCGGAAATAGATCACTTCATTGAAATTTTTAAAAAGAAGGTTGGAGCAAAAATTAAAAAGGTTGCCTTGGTTTATTTCACAAGTCAATCTTGTCTAATATACTAAGACACATCTATTATAAACCTTCCATTTCTCTTACTTAGACTGTATCTTTTAATTTGCAGATGGTGACTTTCATTATAAATTTTCACATTTTGGGGCGCCTGGGTGGCTCAGTGGGTTAAACCCTCCGCCTTCGGCTCAGGTCATGATCCCTGGGTCCTGGGATCGAGCCCCGCATCGGGCTCTCTGCTCCTCGGAAAGCCTGCTTCCTCCTCTCTCTCTGCCTGCCTCTCTGCCTGCTTGTGATCTCTGTCTGTCAAAAAATAAATAAATGAATAAATAATTTTTCACATTTTGATGTTTATTGCTTTTCTTAGCTTTTCTCCTTCTTTTGCATTTTTAAAAAATACTTTCCCTTTCATAGTTTCCAAGTTTTGTTTTCATGCTCTGATTTTTAACTCATCTGGAAGTTACTTTTTGCGTTTAAAAAAAAAAAAGGGGTCAAGTACCAAAAAAAAAAAAAAAAAAAAAAATGGGTGAAGTAATTAGCTTTGTCAATGAGATGTGAGTAAAAACGAAGTGTGTCACTTCCCGGTAGAAACCTTCTTTTTTTTTATTTCAGAGCGAGAGAGAGCGAGAGAGCGAGAGTGAGCATAAGCAGGGGGCAAAGGGAGAGAATCCCAGGCAGACTCCCGCTAAGCGCGGAGCCCCACCCATGGCTCCACCCCACCACCCGTGAGAGCAGGACCTGAGCTGAAACCAAGAGTCAACCGACTCAGTCGACTGAGCTGTCCAGGCGCCATCTCCTCCCACACGCACAGTAGAAGTCCTAAGCGCCTGCGTGCTTCTACTATCTTCTCTTTTTCGTCTGACGCAAGAACAGCAACATCTCAGATGAAGGCAGCTGCTTCATCCTGGATCCTGGAATGAAGAGCATGAGGCAGAGTCAGAGCCGACCTGTGAAAGACATTACCGTAACGTGAGTCAAAAATAAACCTTTGTGGTTGTAAGGAATTAAGATTTGCTGGTTGGCCCTGCATTACTTAGTCCAAGGTGACTGATACAAACTTCAAGCTGTTAAGTGTAACTACATTTAAAAAATATTTTAATCACATATCATATCGTTTCTAAGTGTTTGAAGTAAATGTGAAAATTGTATACCCGCTGTGCTTTTTTCTTTTTTTATCGTGGCAAAATATACATAAAATTTACCATTTTAACTATTTTAAGTGTACAGTTCAGTGGCATTAAGTACATTCAAAGTGTTGTACAAACATCAGCACCACCGTCCATTTCCTGAAATTTTCATTATTTCAAACAGAAACTCCATGCCCATTAAACAAGAATTCTCCAATCCTACCACCCCAAGCTCCCGGTAACCTCTATTCTGCTTTCTTTCTCTATGAACTTGTATATTCTAGATACCTCACATAAGTGGAAGCATACAATATTTGTCCTTTTGTGTCTGGCTTATTTCACTTAGTATATTTTCAAGGTTCATCTATGCAGTAGCATGAATCAGAAATTAATTCCTTTTTTTTTTAAGATTTTATTTTATTTGACAGAGACACAGCGAGTGAAGTAACACAAGTTAGGGGAGTGGGAAAGGGAGAAGCAGTTTTTCCACTGAGCAGGGAGTCCGATGCAGGGCTCGATCCCAGGACCCAGGGATCATGACCTGAGGTGAAGGCAGACGCTTAACAACTAAGCCACACAGGTGCCCCAGAAATTAACTCTTCTGTAAGACTGAGTATTATTCGTGTGTGTGTGTGTGTGTGTGTGTGTGTGTGTGTGTACACCGCCTCCTCCCCATTTTGTCTATCCATTCATCTGTTAATGGACAGGAGTTATTTCTACCTTTCTGGTTAATGTTACTGCACTTTCTTAATCTATTAGGTCAAATACATACATGCTATTATAGAAAAAGATCTAAAATATTACACAAGAAACCACTACCAGTGGGTACCTATTGGGTTCAATTTAGAATGGAGAAAATTTGGGGCGCCTGGGTGGCTCAGTGGGTTAAGCCGCTGCCTTTGGCTCGGGTCATGATCTCAGGGTCCTGGGATCGAGTCCCGCATCGGGCTCTCTGCCCAGCGAGAAGCCTGCTTCCCTCTCTCTTTCTCTCTCTCTGCCTGCCTCTCCGTCTACTTGTGATCTCTCTCTCTGTCAAATAAATAAATAAAAAAATCTTTAAAAAAAAAAAAGGATGGAGAAAATTTTTCTTTCCATTCTATATAGTCTTTTTTTTTTTTAAGATTTTATTATTTATTTGACAGACAGAGATCACAAGCAGGCAGAGAGAGAGGGGGAAGCAGGCTCCCTGCTGAGCAGAGAGCCCGATGCAGGGCTTGATCCCAGGACCCTGGGATCATGACCTGAGCCGAAGGCAGAGGCTTTAACCCACTGAGCCACCCAGGCGCCCCCATTCTATATATTCTTACGTTATTTAAATTTGTTGTAATTTTTATGCAATTTTAAAAATTAATAGAGTTTTAAAAATAAATGCTTCTTTTTGATCGGAATAGGGTCAAACAAAAGACATAATGAATCACTGCAAAAGTGTGTGTGTTTTTTAAGCAAGCTCTACACTCACTTGATCTTAGCCAAAAGGCCGAGAAGCGATATTAAGTAAGCTCTACACTCAATGTGGTACTTGAACTCACAACCTCGAAATCAAAAGTCACATGCTTTACCAACTGAGCCAGCCAAGTACTTCCTACAAATGTGTTTTTTAAAATTATCAATAGGGGTGCTTGGGTGGCACGGTCAGTTAAGCATCTGATCTTGGTTTCAGTTCAGGTCGTGATCTTGGGGTCATGAGGTTGAGCTCTGCAATCCAGGTGGAGTCTGCTTGTGACTCTCTCTCCCTCTGCTCTTCCTCCTGCTTTCACTCTCGGTCTCTCTCTCTCATTTAGCTAAATAAATAAATCTTTAAAAAATTAATAAATTAGGGGTGCCTGGGTGGCTCAGTACATTGAGCATCTGCCTTTGGCTCAGGTCATGATCCCAGAGTCCTGGGATCGAGCCCCCCATTGGGCTTCTTGCTCAGCAGGGAGTTGGCTTCTCCCTCTGCCTCTGCCCTCCCCTCATGCTCTCTCTCTCTCAAATAATTAAATAAAATCTTTAAAAAATAGAAAAAAAAATAAATAAATATAATTTTAAATCTCAGGGTGCTCCAGTAGTGGGCCAGCTGCAGAACCACCATAAATGAAGAACATTTATTAAAAATTAAAATTGCCCTTAAGGGCAATATCCACAATAGCCAAAATATGGAAAGAGCCCAGATGTCCATCAATAGGTGAGTGGATAAAGAAGATGTGATGAATGGATAAAGACGTTGTGGGGGCGCCTGGGTGGCTCACTCAGTTAAGTGTCTGACCAGCTCAAGTCATGATCTCGGGGGTCTTGGGATCAAGCCCCACGTTTGGCTCCACACTTGGTGGGGATTCTGCTTGTCCCTCTCCCTCTGCCTCTCTCCTCACTTGTGCTCTGTCACTCTCTCAAATAAATCAATAAAATCTAAAAAAAAATGTGGTATGTATGTGTGTGTGTATATATATATATATATATATATATATATAATGGAATATTACTCAGTCATCAAAAGAATGAAATCCTGCCACTTCCAAGGACATGGATGGAACTATGACATATTATACTAAGTGAAATAAGTCAGTCAGAGAAAGACAAATACAATATGATCTCACTCATATGTGGAATTTAAGAAACAAAACATGAACATCGGGGAAGGGAAGGAAAAATAAAATAAGGCAAAAAGAGGCAAACCATAAAGGACTCTTAACTATAGAGAACAAACTGAGGGTTGCTAGAGGAGAGGTGGGTGGGAGATGGGGTAATTGGGTGAGGGGCATTAAGGAGGACACCTGATGTAGTGCACTGGGAATTATGTAAGACTGATGAATCACTGGATTCTACCCCTGAAAGTAATAATACAGTGTATATTAATTAAATTGAATTTTTTTAATCCCCCCAAAATTACCCTGCAGGAAGCTGTACATGACTAAATGAGACTCTTGCACATAATACTATCACTTTTTTTCCCCTCCTTTAATTCTCCTGTTCTCTGTATTAGATTTTATGGGCCATAGTGATTAACGGTTATTAGTAATAAGTCCTTTTTGGACAAAGCTGAAGGTTATTATAGTATTACATTCCCTGCCTCTAAATGTGATTAAGAACACACTTAATTTCAGCTACATCATTTGCAGTACAAATGCTACCTTGCGTAACCACCCCTGGTTTTTCACTGAAAATGCTACTGTGATTCCGGCTGTTCAAACTGTGGCACATCGTTCCTGACAGGGCCGAGGGGAGTTCAGGTGCTTAGAAGAAAGTTCAAACGGCGCTTCCTGACATCCTCAGAAAAGGGTACCGTCAAGGAAACAGCGAGGTTTGCCAAATTGTGGGGACAGCGTGGCGGTGCCACTCAGCTCCTTCCACCGTCTGCTGCATGAGAATGACGTTAACTTTCAGCCCTAGAGTTCATGTTCTGGGCCTGCTGGACAGCGAGGCACCAGCAGCAGCCTGGGCTCCCAGGCCAGCGCCACTCACAAGAACAAGGGCTGGTGGTTGTCGCCCCAGATTCCCACTCTAGGGCGGCTTGGTCTGCCGAGGGTGAGTATTCAGTGTGGGAAGACCTGGGTTTAAATTTCAGCCCAGCTGCCTAGAGCTCCTAGTTGCAGAGTCCAGAGATTACTTTTCAGTCTTAGGCTCTCCTGACGGTTGGGAGGCATTCAACATTCCTACCTCCATGCCCAGGGGGGCCTCACCCTCCCTTCACTCCTCTGGCCCCCTTTGCTAGCCTCTTGGAAGCCAACCCAGGTTACTTCCTCTCTTCCCTCAACACTCTCTCAGAGGAATTTCTTCCTTATCCTATTCCAGACCAGCCTCTATTTCCATCTATGTGCCAAGGATTCCCAGCTCCTGACGTCTTGGGTGACTCTATATTGGACCTCTCCCCAGGGCTTCAGGTGCAGAGTCACTAGTCCGCTGGCTATTTCCATTTGGATGCAACCCAGGCTCCTTCTGATTAAGTAAGTCTAAAATAGGACTAACTCCCACCAAAAGCTACTCACTATCTCCCTGTCTCTTGGCTTTGCTACTGCATCCTCTCTTATCCTTTCCTCCTATCTGGGTGATGGCCATGAATTTCCTAGTTGGTCCCACTGTCCTCGGTCTCTTTCCATCCTTGACTTAGTTGGAAGAGTGATCATCCTTAAGGACAAATCTTGCCATGCCATTCTCCTGGCTTCTTTCAGTGGCTTTCTCCCTGCAGGGTAAAGCCCACCTCCTTGGCTGGCACAAGGCCCTTCCTAATTGGGCCTCTGTCTCACCAAGAGCACCCCTCACACATTCTTCTCCTTGTACACGCCAACTAGGCGCAATTGCCAGAATAAGTCACGTTCTCTTGCTTCCCTACAAGCCAAACCTTGTAGGTGTTACAGATCCTTAAGGGCCTGTCTCCCTGCACCGAATTTAAGAATCACTCCTCCAGGAAGCCTTCCTTGATTCCTGAACTGAATGAGGTGACTGTCCTGTGGGATCCACAGCATGTATTTCATAAACTTTATCCTCCCCCTTGCGCAATTCATGTTTTACTACTGGTCTCTTTGCCCACTGGGAGCTCATCAAGGACAGCAAGCATGCCTTCCATATGCATGTTCAAGGTCCAGCACAGAGAGAGACGGGGCAGCAAAAAGGAATACAGAAAGCCAAGCGATGGCAGGAACTTATAACACTAATAGGGAAGTTTGTGCTTCTTTTTTCTTTTCTGGCTCCCTGTATTTTCTAGTATGTGTATTATACTACTTTTATACATTTTTGAAAATCAGTTCGTTTTTAAGATGTGTCCAATCTCTCCTACATAGCTCCAATAAAAGAACTCACTGCCTAAGTAAAGTCAAATTCCTTTCTCCTCAGATGCCTCTGGCTCCTCAGGACCCCCACCTCAAGCTCCACAAATTCTTCAGAACAGAGCAGAGTAGAAACACTTACTTTCACATTTTCAGCAGACAGAAGGACCACCCACACACACAAAAATTCCTTGGCCTTGAAAAGGTTACATTGCTCTACCAGCTGAGTGCCAAAACCCATTTTTGGCCAAACATTCGTCAGAACCTCACTGTATTCACAGCCTAACACAAACGAAGAGGTACATTCACGGAACCTCCCTAAGAGTAATGGAGGAAGGACATGGTGGAACTTCTGGGGGATCTCTCTCTCCCCTTGTCAACTTGAGACATTAATGAGAGATGGAGACTGGGGCGGGGGGGCTTCCAAAAATTCTTCCCTTGTTTTTTTTTTCCTACCAAAACATTAAAGATCTTCCCAGACATCAAAAATTTCAACCACGCACCCTCGTTCGTAATTCTTTTAAATATGTGAAAAATAATCCAACCATATCATGTTCGGTTTGACACTCGCTATTGTTTTTCCCTAAAAGAAAACAAAAACCTGATTAGTTCCAAAAATAAAACATAAAGAAAAACTCAGCTGAGAGGCAAACCCTGTGGTTTAGAAGCCATCACTCTGATTAGCAGCACAGAAGTGTTACCTGAAGAATGGATTCCTATCTTAAATGCAATTATCACGAATTCTTTGTGGTCCCCGCTGTGTTTAGAGTTTATGCCCAGCTCTTGAAACAATAATTTTTTTTTAAAGATTTTATTTATTTATTTGACAGAGAGATTACAAGCAGGCAGAGAGGCAGGCAGAGAGAGGAGGAAGCAGGCTCCCCGCCGAGCAGAGAGCCCGACGCGGGGCTCGATCCCAGGACTCGGAGATCATGACCTGAGCCGAAGGCAGCGGCTTAACCCACTGAGCCACCCAGGCGCCCCTTGAAACAATAATTTTAATGGCAATAAATGAAAACCTCCCGCCTCAGCACTTGGGCTGACTAGACTGTTTCTCCACCTCGGTTGGCGGAGACCCTGGAGGGACGTGCTGGGCCCTGACGCCACAGCTCTCCAGGAAGGTACCTACTTCTCTGTCCCCAACAGTCCCCACATTGACTCCTGGAGGGGTGCTGTTCTCCATCAAGCCCACGCCCGGGGCTTGCTGAGAAAATCGGGACAAGCAGGGCCTCAGCCCTCAGGAAACGCCTGCCTGAGGCACTGAGGGCCTCCACCCAGGAGAGGACTCTGCCGCGCTGTTGGCAGCACCAGAGAGCAGGGGCTTCTGGGAGTGGGGCCGAAACACACCGGATCAAGGGGCCACTGGAGTACAAGAGTGTCGAATCTAAACTCATTTCCCCCAGGAAGTCAGGGGTGGGGAGCGTGGACAGGAAGCATGCAGAGGGGAGAGACATGAGGGATAAAGGGGAGGCAGGAAGGGTCATGTGGTCTTTTCACTAGGAAAACTGAAAGGGTCTGGCAGACATTTGGGTCACCGAGAAGGTACTGTAGACACACATAGCATTTAGGAGGTACAGTTTCCAAAATACCTGACTCAATTCAACACGGATTACATGCCCCTGGGCACCCATCATCATAGCCCGGAAACTTACCTCCTGTCGATTATTCATGTTTTTAGTCACAGAGAAGAGGAGCAGTTGAAAGGGAGAAAAAGGGAGTGGGAAAGCAGGTCAGAGGAAGATGAAAAGATTGAGTCAAAGCCACGAGATCATCAGAGGCACTGTCACAGCCAGGAGACATCTTTTGTGCTTTATCCACCATGAGTTTATTGCAAAGTGAAGTTTTGGTTCAGAACAAAAGGGAAATAAGTCCACCAAGAACGAATTACACTAATTAATGAAGTCGACACTCAACAGATCGTAACATGGATTTCGTATCGACTGTAGGTGGTTCTCAAAGTCAAAATTTATTAACTATTCAAATGTGCAAGCTGTACAGATTGTTTTCAGATGTACATACAACATATTTATATCTAACAAAGTTAATTTATTATAAAATATTTCCTTAAGGACTAAAGATGCTAAAAAGCTTCAACCACCAACTAATTAAATATTTGATGCACATTTCAGGTACCATTAAAGATCTAACATAAATATAAAAAATCGCACAGCCGAGTAAGAAAAGCTATAAGCCCATATGATCACACATTTTACTAATCCCATACTAAAGTAGAAAACAAAATTGTGCCACATAAATTGAGCTGATTTTAGCAATCTTTTTATTAGAAGATAAAAACTATATCCATTTAAACTATCATTCCTGAAAGAGCTACCGAACAGTAAGATTATTATTACCTGAAATCCCAAACTATATGTAACACAATCTTTACTCTCCAAATTACCTTCCCTCTTGTTTGATACAGTACATCTGATTCCTCCATGAGATAGGCAGTGGCCATTAATAATGACGACTAGCAGTAGTTATGAATACACAGTGGAAGAAACAGAACTGGCCGTACACACACATGAATCACTATTCCCATTGAGAATAAGGTCAATAAAAATAATGGTTATAACCAATACATACTTAATCTGTTCAATCGCTTGCTATCTTTAGCGGTGAACGCCATACCACCCACAGGTGGTTTTTCCATAAAATCTTTACATGTCAAAATGCCTTTTAATTTAGGTTACGATGACGAACAATGAAAAGATGTTCATCTTCTTCCTTACCTGCGTGGACTTCATCAGGCCCGCAGCCAAGCAGGTGAACAGAAAGATGAGGGACTGGATAGACATTTTGACCACAGCTGTTTGCAAAACAGAAGTGCTCTATTTTAAGGCAAGTATCTTCTTCACACACATAGAAAGCAATGAATCCATTGGTGAACTTTATCATATGACAGCACAAACTTCAACAAAAAACTGAGGTGTAACCTTATTTAACATAAATACAAATGTCAGAAAATATAAAGACATTCTCCACGTACTTAACGGATTTTACCCATACTTAAATAGAAAACGCTTTTCAAAGTTCTTGTATGTCCAGAAATACCCAAGATTCTGAATTCTAGAAAAAATACCAGAAATTAAATACTCTAAAATCTCTGCAGTAAGGCTCTCCACATAAGGCTACCTTTGATGTAAGGCTACTTCAACTTGGTTTCTGAAAATAGCAAAAATGTGCACCAAAATTTAAGTGATTCTGAACTGAAGAGAGGACTTGGTCTCATGTGGGATAATGAGATGACAAACTTATTGAGCAAAATTAAACTTAGGCAAAAAGCAAATTTTAAAATACGTCAAATAAAAACTTTTCCTACAATCTTTACATAAAACCAAAATATTGTGATATAAAAATGGCTGGGTGTATATAAGGTACCATTTAGTGCAAAACAGAATATATATACCTTTACTTCAGTAAGTTAAATAGAATATAATCTGCAAGTTGGTATGTATAATATATTTTAAAAATCTACATTCTGTGACCTTTATAAAAGTAGATATACTCTTTACTTTCAAGTTAGAAATGGCATAACAGATTTACCTTTGGATATTTCCAGTCAATGGCTCTATAAAATGAAAGATAATACAAATCTAAGTCATAAGTGTTCAGTACATTAACATGCAAGCCATCAGTTTGGGCCCTAAAAGTGAAAAGTGATGGATACTATATAAAGTGGGAAAAAAATATACCCCAGATTTCTGCTTGTTCAAAAACTTACAGTCTCTGTGTATTTTTATTGAATAATTTGATGCAATGACATTCAGTGAAGAAATCTATTAACAGTACTCACATTAAAAATGTTTTCCTTAAAATGAAAGGAGTGAGTAATGAATAAGCCCCATGTACTTATTGTGCCTAAATACAAAAGTAAACTAATGACAGGGTAAAATTTTTTTTTTAAGTTTGACAATTACTGCACTTGTTTCCTTTCCCAAACTCCCAGTGATATTAAGAGAAAAAAAAATTCTAATTATTTTCACCTTTAACAATTTAATCAGGTACTTTACAAAAATATTGTTCTAAGGGGAAGTTCAACAGGAATTGCTTATTAAATTTCTAAATTGGACCAAAACAAGGGAAACAAAAAGGGGTTCAAAAAGTTAGATAACATGGGGGTGCTCAGGTGGCTCAGTCGTTTGAGTGTCTGACTCTTGATCTCAGCCCAGGTCTTGATGTCAGGGTCATGAGTTCAAGGCCCACGCTGGGCTCAAATATAATAACGATAATAATTTTAAAAATTAAAAAAACTATACTATGTAACAACATGGATAATAACAAAAAAGACAGGTAATATCCAAAATTTAGAGGAGCACCTGGCTGGCTCAGCCAGAAGAGCATGTGACTCTCGATCTGATGGTTTTGAGTTTGAGCCCCATGTTGGATGTAGAGATTACTGAAAAACAAAAAAACAAAACAAAACAAAAAAACCTTTAAAAATATTTTGGAAAATTCAACATTTTAATAGCTACAATCTTGATGGCAAAAGAAATCTAAGATTGTAGATGGATGAATGGAAGTGTTCATTATAACAGACATACACAGAGTAACCAGAAGATCTACTTGTATCAAACTCAGCGAGCTGCTCCTTTGCAAAAATGTCCCGACACTGAAGACTAAAACAGTAGGGGGCAAAGGACAGAAGCTGCAAGTAGAAATGTTGTGAGCTCCTTCCTTCATTCAAAAGGATCTAGAAATCTGCTTATTTAGTAATTCACCAAACAGGCCACTGACTTCAAACGCTTGGACTTCTAGAGACAGCCACAAATCAGCCACAGCTTCTGCCCACAGAATGTTTCACTCCTGGAACCGTGGCTAATCCCAACAGCAACCTGAACTCTGGATGACATCAGTTTTCTACTTGGGCTCCACCAGACAAGACCAGTCACGAAGTACTTGCTACTACTGCCTGTTTATCATGTCCCATTGGCACAGCACCGTAAGCGGCATGGCCCAGGGTGTGGTGGGTACCGTGTCTCTGCAGACCGATGACTGCACTTCCCACATCTCCTTTTGAGGGCAACTACCCAGCCCACAAAAATCAAAAAGATTGCTCTCCCCAAGCCAGGAGGCCTGGCTTGGAAAACCACTCCCTAACCCTGGTGATAGTGAGGCTAAGCCAATGCTACTCTGGAATGTGAACAGGGAAGAAAAGGAAGAGAAAAAAGCAGTGTATACCAGGGAGAGAAGACACTGCTGAGAGGGACGCCATCTTTGAGCTCAGAACAGAAGTCAGAACTGCCAGGCGCAGGCCACAGGGGCTCTCCCTTTTACAGTAAACACCCATTACCTCTGGCAGTCTGCTTGATATGTACCCCATAATTCAGAGACCTAGCAATACTGGGAGAGGGATAGATTTCTGAGTTACTACTAGCTATAAAATTTTTAATTTCTCTCTCAGCAAATTTTGTTTTTTAGGATGACCAACTATGGTCAGAGATTTACTTTCAGAATACTTACTAAAAAATAGTAAGTAAAAATAAAGGAATTATAAAACATTAGTACATTATATTCTATGAAAAAGTTGCCATAACTTTTATTACTCTATAAATATGAGGAATCGTAGCCATTATTCAAAGCATTCAATGACTAGTAATTGGGAATCTCACTATTCCTAAGAATGGCTGTTATGAATAGTACTGAATACATTTGTAGCAAGTATACCTCTCTCTGAAACTCTTTTTCCTAAATATTTTTAGTGTAATGTGTAACATTACAAAAGTAGCTTGCCCGAAATCCTGGGTCATAATTCCACTGGGTTTGATATCCACATTTGCTCTGAAGATTACTTATATTTACCCAGCATACTCAGGAGATTTATTAAAAACATAGCCATTAACTTAAGGCCTTTGGGACATATGTACAAAATTAGAGAACTGTAAGTATACAGTCAGATACTACATTAGCAATATTACTCATAAAAAAAAATGCCAGTGGGGTTCTCTATCCATTAAAAGTCAGACTGCAAAACTCGACCTTGCAAGCGATCTTCCACACCATTTGGGGAAGTGTTGTTTACAGATAATAATGAATTTTCTCCAATTATTTTACTGACATAACCTCCTATAGGTATTTCAGAATGACATATTCATGATGAGGGATTACATTTTTTTAAAAATGGGCTTGGCAGGGCCCCTGGGTGGTGCAGTCAGATAAGCATCTGAGTCTTGGGTCATGATCTCTGGGTTGTGGGATCAAGACCCAGGTCAGGCTCTGTGCTCAGAGTCTGCTAAAGTTTCTCTCTCCCTCTCCCCCTCCCCCTTTCTGTGCTTCCTCTCTTACATGCATGCTCTTTCTAAAATAAATAAATCTTAAAAGGAAAAAAAAAAAGAAAGTTGGGGCTTAGCATTTGTGTAAAGGACCCTCAGGTTAAACCAAAGGATGGATTTTTTGCACAGAACAGGACAGGTTTTTCAAAGGGCATCTGCCAGGGGAAGGCCAGCTGATAGTCATTTCTGTGTACCCCACAGGGCCCAGCACAGCATGGATACTTGTTAGGGAAACACTCCTACTATGTGTACACAGAAGACTAAAAAAAAACAACCAAATAAACAAACAAAAAACAAAAAACAAAACCCTTTCCTACAGCAATGCCACAGGTTAACTATAAGGTCTTCTTCTGGAGATGACTCCTTCCCTCTCCCGGTAATTCAGTGATTCCTGCCCTTCCCGTAAGTACTGTTATGGGAAGAGGCAGACTTATACACGCTCAGAAACCCAGTTCCAGGAAGCACAGACAGGCCCCCTGCTTCTCGAGCTTTCTACCAGGTATCTCCAGACAGGGAGAAGAAGAGAACTACATGCAACTGCTCTAACATGGGCTGTTCAAGGAGCTGGAGCCAGCCTCTCTCTCCCCTCCAGCCTCCTGCCAGTGTTCCCGTACTAGCTGAGCATGAGAAGTGAAAGGTCAGGTAATAAAGAGGCATTAAAACAGCTGAACCAACCGGGGTGCCTGTGTGGCTCAGTGGGTTAAGCATCCGACCCTTGATTTTGGCTCAGGTCATGATCTCAGAATCGTGAGCCCCTGCACTGGACTCCAAACTGGGTATGGAGCCTGCTTAGGATTCTTTACCCTCTCCCTTGTGCTCGTATGCGCCCCTGTTCTCTTTTCCTCTTTTTCTCCTCTCTCTCCAAAATAAATAAACAAATCTTAAAAAAAACAAAAACAAAAACAAAACCCAACCAGCAGAAACATTCTCTTTCTTGTATCTATGCATCTCTGTATCTTTAGGCAAGTGAACACAAACTCAAATTAACTTGAGTTAATGAAGAGAATCAGTTTAATAGTCTTAGAAACCATTAAATGTACATCAGGTGACGAACTGTAAAAACTATCAACAAGCACTTCTATGGTTTCAGCCTGATTAGTTCTCCCGTATAGATTTAGAAACTCGCTTCAGCAGAATTTATTTCCGGACACAGATAGTACATTTCAATTCACAACAAAACCTACCCATCTCTTCATTAAAACACATTTCTAGAATCCAAAAAGCTTTCCAGATAAAAGCACTGAACAAATGAGAAATACAAGGAAACTTTTTCAACCCGCAAAACCCCCCTAGCAATCATCACAATGGTAAAAGACTGAAAATTTTCTTCCTGAGATCAGGAATAAGACAGGGATGTCCACTCTCACCACATCTATTTGACAATGTACAAGAAGTCCTAGCTGGAGTATTTTAGTAAGACAAAGAGACAAATGGAAGAAGTAAAAGTCTCTATCTTTGCTGATGATAGGACCTTATGTATAGAATCCTCAAAAAACTATTAGACCTGGGCGCCTGAGTGGCTTAGTCGGTAAAGTGATAAGTGTCTGCCTTCGGCTCAGGTCATGATCCCAGAGTCCTGGGATGGAGCCCCGCATCGAGCTCCTTGCTCAGCAGGGAGCCTGCTTCTCTCTTTCCCTCTGCCTACTATTCCCCCTGTTTGCGCTCCCTCCCTCTCTCAAATAAATAAATAAAATCTTAAAACAAACAACAAACAAAAAACCCAACTATTAGAGCTATCAAGTTCAGTAAGGTTCCAGGACACAAGATCAATATAGAAAAATCAGTTGTGTTTCTATATACTAGAAGTGAATAATCTGAAAATGAAATTAAGAAAGCAACTGTATTAACAATAGCATCAAAAATAATAAATAGTTAAGAATAAATTAAACCAAGTAAGTGCAAAGTTTCTATACTAGAAAATAGAGAATTCTGGGGAAAATTAAAGACTTCAGTAAGCGGAAGGACATACTGTGTTTATGGACTGGAAGACTCCGTGTTGTTAAGAAGGCAGCACTACCCTAATCGATTGACATTCTCAATCAGTTCAAAGCAATCCCTATCAAAATTCCAACTGCCTTTTTTGCAGAAATGGACAAACTGATACTAAATTCATATGGAAATGCAAGGGATCCATAACAGCCAAAGCAATCTTGCAAAAGAAGAACTCACACTTCCTGATTTCCAAACTTATTACTTCGTTTTCTCTGTACTTACGGCATAACAGACATTGAGATCAATGGAAAGAACCGAACATCCAGAAATAAACCCATACATCTCTGGACTGATTTTTGACAACTATGCCAATACCACTCAATGGTGGAAAAAATAGTTTCTTCAACAAATTGTAGAGGATACTGGATCCTGCCTCCAAAAGAATTATATTGGACCCCTACCTCATACCATATACAAAAATAAACTCAAAACTCAAAATGGATCAGTTACTTGAAAGTAAGGCCTTGTATTAGAACATTTTTTGAAGGAAACATGTGAGTAAATCTTCATGACCTTGAATTTCTTAGTTATCACCCAAAGCACAAGAGACAAAAGAAAGGGTAAACTGGACTACATCAAAAGTTAAAACTTGTGTGCTACAAATGATACCATTAAGAAAGTGAAAAGAGGACTCTCAAACTGAGAGAAAGTATTTGCAAATTATGAATTTGTTAAGGATCTGGTATCCAGAATATATAAAGAAATCTTATAATTCAACGATTAAAAAAAACCCATTTTTTAAATGGGAAAATTATTTGAATAGACATTTGTCCCCAAGGATATGTAAATAATCAATGAACACATGAAAATAGGCTCAATGTTATTAGTCATTAAGGAAATGGAAATCAAAATCCCAACGAGGGGCGCCTGGCTGGCCTAGTTAGTAGAGAATCTGACTCTTGATCTCGGTCGTTAGTTTGAACTCCATGTTGCATGTAGAGATTACTTTTTAAAAAGTCACAATGAGATACTATTTCACACCCATTAGGCTGGCAATTATTAAAAAAAAAAACAAAAACGGAAAATAAGTGTTGGGGAGGCGGTGGGGAAAGTGAAACCCTCATACATGGCTAGTGGGAATGTTTAATGGTTCAGCTGCTCTGGAAAACAGTAGCTGTTCCTCAAAAAGTTATACATAAGTTATACATAGTGTCACCATGACCACCCAGTAATTCCATTCCCAGGTATATATGGGAGAGAGGGAAAACATAGGCTCACATGGTGACCTGTACATGCATGTTTACAGCAGTATTGTCATTTCATCCCCAAAGTGTAAACAGCCCACATACTCATCCACAGAGAAGTGGGTGAACAAAATGTGGTGAAACCGCAGAAAAGAACTTTGCTCAACAATGAATGACTTGAGGAACTGATTGACGCTACAACAAGGATGAACCCTGAGAACATTTATGCTCAGGGAAAGAAGCCAGACACAAAAGGCTCCATGTTACCATTTATGTGAAATGATCAGAATAGGCAAAACTATATAAAGAGAGAAAGGAGATTAGTGGTTCCCAAGGGATAAGTCAGGGCGGGCGTGGTATGGGAAGTGACTGCTAATGAGGACGGGGTACATGAAAATGTTCTGGAGTTAGAGAGAGTGGGGTGATGGTTGCACAGCTCTGTGAGCATACTAACGTCACAGAATTGTACACTTGGAAATGATAAATTCCATGCTATGTGAATTAATAGCTCAAATATTAGAACATGCATTTTTAGGATTGCCTCATATTTCATTAGCTGATAAAAATCCTCATTGTTCAGTCAAATGTTATAATTCCTCAACTCTGACTTCACATGTGGTAGATTTTCAGTAATTTGATCTGATTCTGATCCCTATGCAGGCATGCCCTTCTCAAGAGACCTCATTCTTATATACATGAAAAATCAAATCTAAAAAACATCTATGATAGGGGATAATAACATAAAAGAAGTTTGACTTGCAGGTTAAAAGGATTCTCTAGTTGAGTACCTGTATACATCCATTATTGTCTACACGAAATATGAAGTTTACCAGCTTTCTTCCCACACAAATGTAGGGAAGCCTATTTGTTACAAAAAGCAGGATGCAACTAATTATTATTTCTTGCATGCTACAGTGTTCTACCTCTGCCTTGCACTGAAGCAAAGGTGCATACATTTTTAAAAAATGCATTTAAGGGACGCCTGGGTGGCTCAGTTGGTTGGACGACTGCCTTTGGCTCAGGTCATGATCCTGGAGTCCCGGGATCGAGTCCCGCATCGGGCTCCCAGCTCCACGGGGAGTCTGCTTCTCTCTCTGACCTTCTCCTCGCTCATGCTCTCTCTCACTGTCTCTCTCTCAAATAAATAAATAAAATCTTTAAAAAAAATGCATTTAAGAAAAAGACATAAAAAAGGAAAAAAACACATGAGCATACATGTGTTGCTCAACTTCTGTCTGATCTTTTTCAGCTGAGTTGGTTGGGGGAGTTACTAAAAGGTGATTTCCCTTAAATTACTATAAAATGAATCTTTTCAAGAAGGGGATCTTGACACATTATTCTAATTTACAACTATGATTGATACTATTTATTTTAAAACCTTCCAAATGGTAAGAAAAACTGAATAAAAATACAGATAAGAAGTTAGGCAGTTGATCTCAAACCAAAAAACCAAAGTTTTCCAATTCCATCTTCCAAACAGAAACAGCCTTTCCCTCGAATCTGAAAGCTAAGTCTTACATCCATTTCATGATTTTGCCCTTTTACCTCCAAGTGTTTCATATAAAAGATGGGCTATGGCTAAAACAGTAAGACAAAATAAATATATGTATAGCTATGGCCACACACACACCCCACACCCCTTCCTGTATCAGAGTTCAGGATTTATATCTCAAATGCTGCTCTCCCCCCTAAAAATGTAAAATTCTCCTGCCTTCTAGGCTGTAGAGAAGGAATACATGGAATTCCATCAGAGCTGTAAGATCAAGCTTGTAACATACAGTTAAAAAGCAATATGTAAGTTGAGCAAATCATTCTATATTAATACAGCAAAAACACCTGTCATTACACTTATGTGTCCTTTCTTTAAAAACAAAATACCTTACAATAGTACATATTCTGTATGTATGTGGCCTCTACTCTGTCATGGGCAGAATTACAGGATTATTTCAAAACAAATGAAATAACATCTAAAAAGAGGAAAACCTACCTAATACAAAAAAAGTAATTGAAATTTAATTTCAGTTTTAATACAACATTGCATAATAAAGCAAGGTCACTTCTTCAGATATAAATGACACAGCATTGCTTAGTTCTGGTGGGTGAGGTCCCAATAATTACTCCCTCAGGCTTTTACCCACTAAGTGTCATTTTTTTAAAAAAGATTTTATTTATTTGACAGAGATCACAAGTAGGCAGAGAGGCAGGCAGAGAGAGAAGGGGAAGCAAGCTCCCTGCTGAGTGGAGATCCTGATGCGGGGCTCGATCCCAGGTCCCTGAGATCATGACCTGAGCCAAAGGCAGAGGCTTAACCCACTGAGCCACATGCCCCCCCACTAAGTGTCATTTATGCTTTCACTACACTTGCTTGAGTGTTCAATCAAACGAGTCTCACCAAAGCTACTTAAAATCGACTTAAGTTATAGCGTAAATGCATGTTATCAAGTTCTAGTCACTAATCAATTGACAATTAAGCTGATGGTCCAAAGTTTAAGTACTTATTGGGACTGTCTGATAAAAACTGGAAAAATCTGGAAGTTTAGGCCTAAGTGGGGAATTGCTGAGAGAAAACAATAAAAAGCTCATCACAGAAGAGGAACAATGTAATCACACTGGCGGATGACATTTCTTTCACAAGTCTTTGGAAGGCTCCACAGTGCGAGGCAGACCTGACAGGCCCAGTTCTCTGAGCACAGATGGGTCTGGAAAAGCAGGAAGCAAAACACCACATTAAAGCATGGTGAATAAAGAAAGAAGTGTAAGCAACCTTCCCTGACCAAAATGGAACTTCTATGGAACATTCCATGAAAGAGGGGCTTGGCTGGTTGGTAAGATGGCAGAGCAAGCAATGCTTGACCCCAGGGTCGAGAGTTCAAGCCCCACACTGGGCCTAGAGCTTACTTAAAAAAAAAAAAAAAAAAAAAAAGAGAGAGAGAGAAAAGAACAGAAAAAAGAACATTCTATGTAAGTGTCAATCCATGTTAGTTCCTATTCAGCTATGACATTTCTCAATCTGTACCTCTAAACAATGTAATGATGACTATGTATTGCAATTATTTGTATATGCATGAATAGGTGTACAACTATGTTGTTTTAAATCTGCAAAATTTAAAAACCTTACGGGGGAGTGGGGGGATAAAACTTTACCGTTAAGTCTGAATCCCCTATACCCTGGTCCCAAGCCATCCTTCCTGACATCTAGGATGTCTAAAAGGAACATCTGCTCTTTATTTGACCTATAAGAAAGCGCTCCAAAGCCCCAAAGAAAATACTTAAAAAAGAAATCCTTCATGCCTTCTGATGTTATAAAATAAAACACAAGTACGTCAAAGACTACTGAACTAAAAATCTGGAAGCCAGGTTTCTGGGGCCTGAGCTGACACTATAGTGACCAACCGTCCCAGTTCACCTGAGATGAAGGGATTTCCCTGGAAGGGGGACTTCCAGTGCTAAAACAAAGAAAGTCACAGGCAAATCAGGATGAGAGCTAGGTCATAAGCCACTGGAAGCACACTTCCCTGGCTGCTGACATATGGACAAGATAAAGGGCGAAGGAAGGGGACGAGTAGACCAGAAGTCTCCAGGGCCCTTTAGTTCTAATTTACTATGGCCCTATGACATATTTACACTATATTCACTTAGGTTGTATACTGCATGCCATAAGCTAATGTATCCTTACATAGGATCAGAGAGCTCTAGAAATATTTTCTGAAGCTATGTGTTAAGTTTGGAGTTATAGAAGCTTAACCATGAAGCATAACTCGGAGGTCTCTGTTTTTTTTAATTTTTCATTTCTATAGCAAAGAGAAAAACCAGCTCCTTTTAGAAAACATTAAGCCAACCAAAGATACCCTTCCAACACCAATATCCAATGTAACCCCTTCCCTGCCTCCCAGGTCACCGGAGACCCAGGCAAGATATCTGGGCAAAAACTTAAAAAACAGGATATTACTTTGATTTACTGACAGCCACTGTGAAAGAATATATTTCTACATTTTTAAGAAAATGAGAACTTACAAATGTGTGGTTACAAGTAACTACGAAACCCAAGAGCAAAGCAAATGCAAATGTTGGTTTCAAATAGCAACCTACCAGAACAATAAAGCCATAACAGAAAAAGATAAATAAGGCCTTGAATTTTTAAGAGCATGTTCACTTTTATATGTATGCTGTAATTTATATCTTTTTTTTAAAAGATTTTATTTATTTATTTGACAGAGAGAGATCACAAGTAGATGGAGAGGCAGGCAGAGAAAGGGAGGGAGAGAGAGGGAAGCAGGCTCCCTGCTGAGCAGAGAGCCCGATGCGGGGCTCGATCCCAGGACTCTGAGATCATGACCTGAGCCGAAGGCAGCGGCTTAACCCACTGAGCCACCCAGGCGCCCCTGTAATTTATATCTTTAATCTGAAAAAAAAAACACCAATTTGGGAGGATACAAGACAAGTTATATGGAAGATCAAGTCATAGTCTCATGTGTAGTAAAGTCAGAACAAATGTTCGGGTTTCCTCTTTCCTCATTGGGCATCTTTTTTTTTTTTTTTTAAAGATTTTATTTATTTATTTGACAGAGAGATTACAAGCAGGCAGAGAGGCAGGCAGAGAGAGGAGGAAGCAGGCTCCCTGCTGAGCAGAGAGCCCGATGCGGGGCTCGATCCCAGGACTCTGAGATCATGACCTGAGCCGAAGGCAGCGGCTTAACCCACTGAGCCACCCAGGCACCCCTTTCATTGGGCATCTTAATAATTTAGGGTACTATCTGACTCGCTGGTACTCATATAGATCACAATGAAATTATTTGTGCCATGAAGACAGAATTATGAGAAATGTCTAAAAGCACAACTAAAGAAGTAGTCTTGGGGCACCTGGGTGACTCAGTTGGCTAAGCATCTGATTCTTGATTTCAGCCCTGATCATGACCTCAGGGTCGTGAGATGGAGCTCTGTGTCGGGCTTCACACTGGGTGCGAAGTCTGCTTAAGATTCTGGTGTGAAGTCTGCTTGAGATTCTCTTTCTCCCTCACCCTCTGCCCCTCCCCACCTCATGCTCTCTTTCTATTTCGAAAGAAAAAAAAAAAAAAATCCAACTAAGTGACTTTTTTAAGGCAGTAACATTCAGGGAAAGCTGTAAGAAAAATGCCTCTGTTCTTAGAAAATGACAACATCCGCAATATATTTTTTTAACTCACAAGTGAACTATTCTATCATTTCTCATCATTGTTCTTAGTAAATGGGTAGCTGAGTTGTCAGTAGAATTAGTCATTAGAAGTCCTTAGCTTGGCATTACCAACAAGAGATTTCTTGTTAAGGGCAGCCTCAAAGTGTGTGTGTGTGTGTGTGTGTTTTCACATGTGTGGCTCCACATGTATACATTCAGCTGTGTGCTTCTCCTTGCCTCTTCACACAGAAATTTCTCCCCCCAAATCAGTCCACAATAGCCTGTGCCCATATCTGTCACAGACATTGTGGGAATATGAAGGTGTGTGCAAGAAAAACAGGTCCCAGCCCTCGAGATAGTTATAATTTACTTGGGAACGTGAGACGTAGTCCCATGAAGTCTTCCCAGTGCCAGCAAAATGGATGGCTACCATATTTTTATTAGTAATATGGGGGTGCTAACATCTGCAGAGTATTTGCATGAATCACAAAGCCTTAATCAAAACAGGTAAGAAAAAATAAATCCATGCCATTTATTTCAAATATATTAAAATACAATAAATATACAATAAATAACAGAATTTATTTTGAGCATATAATGAGCAGCATACCAGTGCAGCATAGTAAAAAAGATGGGGTGAGATTCTTTTAATGGCCAAAATATCACATAGACTCAGAAATTAGGGGAAATATAGGGTTTTGCTATTATTATCCCAGCAATGCCAACGGCAAAGAAGTATAGCTTTGAGGCTTTTCTCAAATCTCAGATGTATGTTGAGAAAAATCTGCCGGGTGGGGCGCCTGGGTGGTTGAATCAGTTAAGCTTCTGATTCTTGGTTTCAGCTCAGGTCCTGATCTCAGGGTGGTGAGAGGCTTCAGGCTCACCAAGGAGTCTGCTTAAGATTCTCTCTCTCCTCTCCTTCAGCACCTCCCCTTTTGTCCCCCTCCCAAATAAATAAATAAACCTTAAAAAAAAAAAAAAGCTGCTGGGCGAGATAGGTAGGTTTCTAGTGATCCGGGTTTGGGCCCTAATTCCTCCACAATCATACCCTCTCTTGCCCTGATTGTCTACCTGTACTAAATAAGGTCTGAACTACATGATGGTCAATATTCTTCTAATGAATATTCCATTCTTTGATAAATATAACCAGGTCCCATCTCCTATATATCCGCTCTCTACATTCCATTAAATTACAATGTACAACATTAAAATATTTGTGAATCTATTATTTTAATTTTTTGTGCTTATATACTGACTTCTTTATGGCAACTGGCTAGCAAAGCAAAATCTTAATTCATATTGCTAAAATTTAGCACTAAATAGTCATCAGTTTTATATTATTTAGTTCTAATAATCTACCCAGATTAATGTGGCATATTGTTCAATATTGGTATAAGTTTTGGTGTAGCTGCAATTCAAAATGGCGAAGCTCAGATCAAACAGTTATGTATTCATTGTTTTTAGCTGGCTTAAAATTGGCTTAGCTACATAGCAACCGAGAGTAAGGAAATATTTAATTTCTCTTTTTATGATAATCCAGTGACAACATCTAAGTATGACTTTGGTATAAAAAGGCTACATAAACATCCTTTCATCTGTTAAGTCTCATTAAACCCACGGCAAAAATTATGAACAGAAGAAGATAAATATGGGTTGTAGTATCAAACTATTTCTATTACCATTTTTTATGTTAGAAATATTCTTGTTTGGACATCTGAATGTTAGGACAATTATCACCCAGTAATAGCGGTGAATTCAAGTAAAATGAACTCCAATAAAACGCTAAACAATACAAGCTCTCCTCATTCTGAAACACTCTGTTGAATCATTTCAGTGAAGAGATAAAAGAAATCCAAAATGGAAAAAAGAAAACATGCTCAAGGATCCATGAAGCTGTATGATAAGGTGAATAATAGAAACAAAAATAAATCAGGGAATTGAGAAATATGCTGGAAAAGTTTTTCACATACTATCCTTGCTTGTATCTAGCTCCATTATACAGTTTAAAATTTGGCCAAAATTTTTAAGTATTTGTTAAACAGTTCCCGCGTGTGACATATGTTTCCAGGATACTTCTGACATTGATATGAGAGATTATAAAACATTTAGAAATGAAAATGTTGCTCTCCAACAAAAAACACTGTAACTTCCAAGCTTCTTCTGAATTCATAAGATGGAGAAACATTTGGAAAATAGTACCTTTCAGTTTTAAAATGTTCAAATAATATACTTTAAAACAAACACAAAACGTGTAATTGTTCAAGACAAGGAGGAGACAAGCCTAAATAAAATAAGATCCTAAAATTTATTCTAGGAGTTAGTACTTTTCCTTTGAAGTCTCAATTCTATTTACTCCATTCTAAGGAAATTCTTTCCTCCCTTCAGCTGGGAAGGATAATTTCTACCCTACCAGCACGATGCCAGTACCACTGTACGGCTCACCCAGCAAGCAACACATGATGAACAGGAAGTAGTATCAACTCTTTCTACCAAACGTGTATGCAAGAATTGATTTGCAATGCGTTAATTGAGGAACTCGGCAGAGAGGCTTCTACTGTATCTAGCGGATCTAAACTTGAGCTCATGGTAACACTGCACGAAGCTATGGTAGATAAAAGTGATCGGTAATGCCAAGAGAACAATCCCACTGACAACACAGACTCCTCCAAGAATTCTCCCAGGCATGGTGATAGGATACATATCTCCATAGCCAACTGTAGTCATAGAGATAATCACCCACCAGCAGGCAGCAGGGATGCTGGCGAAGTCCTTGTTGGATGTTTCCAGGTCCAACCCATGTTCAAGAAGCTGAGAAAGTGCACTAAAGATTGCCATGGCAACACAAATGAAGACGAGTAACATAACCATCTCTCGGTAACATCGTTTGAGAGTCAGACCAAGTGTCTGGAGACCAATGAAGTGACGGGCAAGCTTAATCACCCAAAAAATCCTCATCATTCTAAGCACCCTCAAGGTGACTCCAGCCCTCTGGAGTTGAGAGTTCTCGCCCGTAAACACTGTCATTAACACGGAGATGTAATACGGCGTGATTGCCAGTAAATCAATGATGTTCAGGGGTCTCTTGACAAACTCACACTTGTTTTTGGAGACGATGAACCTCACAATGCACTCCGCCGTGAACCAACCTATGCAGATAGCTTCAATTATCCTGTCAAGAGAACAAAGGAAGCATTGATCATTTTATTTTTAAGCATTTTAATAGCTCTTAGATATCTTCAGATAGTACTACACCGACAAACGATTTCAGTTACTTTTTCCAGAAAACATAAAGAACAGACAGCATTACCAACATCATCAGATCCACCAGGACACAACAGAACAACACATATTACAGTGCAAAGGAAAACTGAACTTGGTCAAGTTTCTATTTATAGACTGCACATAATAACTAAATATGTATATATTTTTTGCCTGTCACTAGTCTTTTAAAAAACTGACCTCTTATTGGGTGTCTTAAAATGACTTTCTATGCAGCTAATCACCATGTGAAATGTTACTGACTCTGTGAGCACAGCGGTTCTCTGCTGTGATGCCAGTTATGAGGTGGGCCAGAATGACTGTTCCGACAGCGGGTGCACATAGCCAAGTTTTCAATGATTTATTTCTTGGTAAATAAGCGTGAACTCAAGATCACTTCCTAACATGCTACACTGCTTTCTTTTCCTGTGGGCCCGTGTGGGAAACACGGAAGCCAAGCCAGTTTTCGGGGTTTGGCAGGAGCGTCAGGTCATGACCACCCTCATCACAAGGGTCACCATGGAAGGAAAGGCTGAGGGCTCCTGGGTTGGCGTGAAATAATCACTAGGTTCTTCCCTAAGGACCCAACTGGTGGGTTGGTTTTTCCATAGCTATTTTTATGTGACATGTATTTTAAAATATAAGGCCACATTTTACCTAGAGCAGTATTTACCAACCTTTCCACATCACTGCACGCCTTGAAAATAAGAATATTTACAGAGCCCACTGGCAGCAAGGGTAGTATTCTTGACATCAAAGACACCGACCCTGGGGGGCTCTGGCTCCCCTGGCCCTTGCCTGCACGCCCCAAGGCTGAGGAAATTAAATCTCAGCACACGGTTTTGGAAGCCTTGATATAAATAAAGCCTGAATAAATAAATTGAACTGTGTTCTCCTACTATAGAGTTGGCAGGGCTGTAAAGGTTAATTTCATTTATTTACTAAACAGGTAGTACATTCACCTAGTTTCAATTTAAAAGGTGAAAAAAGAAGAGTAGAGAAAAGTAATTCTCTCTCTTGCCCCATTCCCCAGTTCCTGGGCCACAATCCTTTCAGAGGCTCTAGGATAGAATCCACTCCTTGCCTCTTCCAGCTTCCGGTGGCTGTGGGCATTCTTTGGCTTGTTGTGGTATCACTCCAGTCTCTCTGCCTCCTCCTCTTCTGTCACAGTGTCACACCCCTCTGTGTCCTTCTTATGAGGATACATGTGACAGCATTTAGGGCCCCCTCAACTAAGCCGGGATAACTCCCATCTCAAGATCCTTAATTTAATCATATCTGCAAAACCCCTTCTGCCATATAAATAATACCAGCTGGTTCCAGGGATTAGGACCTGAAATGTTTGGGGTGAGAGGGAGGAATATTTGTCTGCCTACCACACAAAGTTACCACACCAAGTGAGCAGATGAAGTCACAGCTGCCCCCACGATTTCTCTACTGTATTATCTGCTGCTCTGCTCACGAATCCCATTACCCTGTGGTTGCGGCAGCTGCCCTGTCCCCACCAGGCCATCAGTAAAAGCTGCTCCCATGATGGCCTCTTTGAACCTGGAGGCTTAGGAAAGTGAGTGGGTAAAGAAACTTGGTAGACCTAAAGAATAGGAAGCTGTGGGACACATGGGTGGCTCAGTAGGTTAAAGCCTCTGCCTTCAGCTCAGGTTATGATCTCAGGGTCTTGGGATCAAGCCCCACATCGGGCTCTCTGCTCAGCAGGGAGGCCGCTTCCCCCTTTCTCTCTGCCTGCCTCTCTGCTTACTTGTGTGTGGTCTCTGTCAAATAAATAAATAAAATCTTAAAAAAAAAAAATAGAAAGCTGCATATAGTTTTAACAAATAGAGTACCACATATGACTTCTCCTCAGGAATGCTCATCAAATATTCCATGGGCTCCCCCATATTTCCAGCACCCCCTGCAGGTAGTTAGGGTCATATGACCAGTTTAGACCAATGAGCCATGAGCAAAATGACCTATCACTTCCAGGCACTAGCACAGAAGGGTGAATGTTAAGTCTCTTCCAGGCCATGGCAACCTGGAAGGCATTTGTCCTAAGTGGCTCCAAGATGGTTGGGACCCCTACTAGCCCAAGCCCCTGGGTGTCCGGATGGAGAAAGACAGACAGTCCCCATCCTGACTCAGGTTGGACAGGACATGTGGGCAACAAACACATCTTTGGTGGATTCAGCTGCTGAAATCTCTAAACCAGATGTTTTCCTAGGGAATAACGTGGTACATTAGGTAAGCCGTGCGACACACACTCAAGAGGGATTGCAGTAGCACACAGTGGGGATGGTCACCACTTTCTTTGTGGTTAAGATGCACCAGTTCTCCAGCTGGAGTGCTGAGTCTCTTCCCCAGCCAGATGGGAGCGAGAGCACCGAGCCCAACCCAGGCCCATGGCCTGCTGTCCCGCGGCAAGCTCACACTGGCCTTCGAAGGGCTCTCCCAGCAATAAACCCGAAGATTCTATTAAATGAAGAAGAGCAAAAATTCTAATGGTGCCAAAAATACCAGAACATGTTCTAATTATTTCCACTAGCAGCCAAAGTTGTTCAGATTAAAAAGGAGGAAATCCAAAGGGTGCAGAATAATCCCCCAGTAAGGGAATTTCACAGAGGTGAACTCCTCTGTAATGAGGCCCTCTGGGCTCTTCCTGCCCCGCCCCCAAGTCAGATGCAGTTTATCCAGAATTCCATGCCAAGGGGATGAATCAGTGAGACACCCCAGGCATCCCTCTTTCACCTAGGACGATGCCAAGGCAGTCTCCCAACAACAAACACGACGAAGCCTGCCAAAACGCCCCATGTTTCCAAATGGCACTCTCACCAAAGCCACCACCGACAACTGCTAGAAAACCGAGGTCTGTTTTACTCAGGGCTGGAGCCAACAGTCGGGCGCTCCCCAAGGTTATGTCTATCAAAAACAAACAGGAAAAGAGAACTAAAGTTACTGAAGAACACCGTAGTCCTTGGAAGACCATTTTGATTTTGAGGCCTAAACACAGAAGTTCATGAATTCATGGCTAATAAAAATAGTTACCACTTACTGAAGTCTTTCCGTTGGGCGCTGTGTGAAGCACTTTACAGACATCACTCCATTTAGCCCTTTCCTAGAACTCTATGAAGTCCATATTTCCTGACATCCCCATTTTCCAGATGATGGAACTGAGGCTAGGAAGTTAAACAAATTTGCCAAGGTCACACAACTGAGAGATTGCAGAGGCACGTATAACGGAACTCAGGTCTCTTGGGCTTTGAAGCTCTACGGAACATCTGAAAATGCTGAAGATTTTTATGGCAATGTTCGCTGTGAATGTTAAGTGACAGATGTCAATCTTGTGGTCTCCATGGTTGACATATTTGAGCAGCATTTTTTTAACTCTCGGTTCTTAACCCATTAATGGATCAAATCTGACATTCGTTTCAGAAATTGGAATTGAAAATATCAGAGTGCAAAGGATAGTTTTATGAAACTTCTGTTTCGGTTACATATAATTGTACCCTGAGGTATGACATAAAATGCGCTCCTTCCTGTAGGTACTGAAGACCACCACAATTACCGGCTACCATGGGTCACTCAACGGATCTCTTGTGATAGAAGGCACATCCGGGAATGATGCAGAAGTTTCCAGAGGGTCCAAAAGGGGAGCAGATGGCTTTAGTACTAACCAGTTCCACTCCTCACCATCCCACCCGGACAAAGGCTAGACAGAACACAAGAGGCCAGTAACTATGCTGTGTGAGGTCAAAGTGAGTCTCCCTCTATGTACTATCTTCTCATCTCTTTCCATCAATATTTTATTATGAAAAATTTCAAACATGGAGCAAATTCATTTACATTTATATTTTATACTTGTTTATCACCTATTCACCTTTCTACCCATCTGTTAATCCTTTACTTTAAAGGGAAGTGCACTTCCCTCTAAAAACTTCAAAGTGCATATCATTAACTAGAGTTCAATATTTGTTTCATTTTTTTCTTTTTTAAGATTTTATTTATTTATTTTAGAGAGAAAGCGAGAGAGTGCATGCACGCGTGCGAGTGGGGGGAAGGGCAGAGTATGGAGTCCAACACAGGGCTCGATCCCACAACCCTGAGATCATGACCTGAGCCAAAACCAAGAGTCGATGCTTCACAGACTGAACCACCCAGGCTCCCCAATCTATCTTTTTTTTTTAAGAACAAAGTGCACTTTCTTCTAAAAACTTCAAAGTGCATATCATTAACTAGAGTTCAGTATTTGTTTCATTTTTTTTTTTTTGATGTAAACTTTGCATGCCACGAAATACACAAACCTTAAGTGTGCATTCACTGAGTTTTGACAGAGGCATACCCTCTATCGTCCAAACTCTTATCAAGATATACAGCATTTGGAGCACCTGGGTTGCTCAGTCAGTTGGGCAGCAGCCTTGGGCTCGGGTCGTGATCCCAGGGTCCTGGGATTGAGCCCCGCATCAGGCTCCTTGCTCGGCACAGAGACTGCTTCTCCCTCTCCCTCTGCCTGCTGCTCTCCTTCCTTGTGCTCTCTCTCTCTCTCTCAATCTCTGTCAAATAAATAAATAAAATCTTTAAAAAAAAAAAGATATATAGGATTCACATCACCCCAAAGAGTTCCCCACCTTATTTTTGTTATCACCTTCTCTCACTTCCCAGACCCATCAGACATTTAGCAAGTGCTCAACAAATGTTTGTTCAGGACGGTGTAAATAACTTTGAAAAAACTCAAAGGCCCTGGATGTCCATTCCACAGCCACAATAAGCTTTTAGGTTCTTCTGGGACCTTCAAGGGATTACCGAAGCACACCAAAGGGTATTAAATTCAGCTGGATCCTTTTCTTATACCTTATACAAAAATTAACTCAAAACGGATTACAGACCTCAAACTATAAAACTTCTTGAAGAAAACACAGAGAAAAAACTTCATGACATTGGCCTTGGCAGTGACTTCTTGGGTATGACACCCAAAGCAAAAATAGACAAATGGGACTACATCAAAATCAAATACCCTGTGCATCAAAGGATACAATTTCTGAGCAAAGTGAAGAGGCAATCTACAGGAGCACCTGGCTGGCCCAGTTGGTTGATCCACCAGCTCTTGGTTTCCGCTCAGGTCTGATCTCAGGGCTGTGAGATTGGGCCTCGAATTGGGCTCTGCGCTAAGTGCAGAGTCTGCTTGGGTTTCTCTCCCCCTCTGCCCCTCCTACCACCTCACCCCCTGTGCTCTTTTTTTTTTTTTTTTTTTAAGATTTTATGTATTTATTTGACAGACAGAGCTCACAAGCAGGCAGAGAGGCAGGCAGAGAGAGAGGAGGAAGCAGGCTCCCCACTGAGCAGAGAGTCCGATGTGGGGCTCGATCCCAGGACCCTGGGACCATGACCTGAGCTGAAGGCAGCGGCTTTAACCCACTGAGCCATCCAGGCGCCCCACCCCCTGTGCTCTTTGATCTCTCTCTCAAATTAATAAAAAGATCTTTTTTTTAAATTACGGGGTTTTTTTAAGATTTTTAAATTTACTTTTATTTATTTGTCAGAGAGAGAGAGAGAGAGAGAGTGCAATCAGGGAGAGCAGTAGGCAGAGGGAGAAGTAGGCTCCCTACTGAGCAAGAAGCCTGATGTGGGACTGTATGCCAGGACCCTGGGATCATCACCTGAGCCGAAGGTAGATGCCTAACTGACTGAGCCACCCAGGCATCCCTAAATAAATCTTTCAATCTCTCCACGCTCAGTGTGGGTCTGCTTGAGATTCTTTCTCCCTCTCCTTCCGCCCTTCCCACTCATGAACGAACTCTCTCTCTCTCCAATAAATAAATAAATCTTTAAAAATGTTTTAGGGGCGCCTGGGTGATTCAGTCATTGAGCGTCTGCCTTCGGCTCAGGTTATGATCCCAGGGTCCTGGGATCGAGCCCTGTATTGGGCTCCTTGCTCGGCAGGGAGCCTGCTTCTCCCTCTTCCACTCCCTCTGCTTGAGTTCCCTCTCTCATTGTCTCTCTCTCTGTGTCAAATAAATAAATAAAATCTTTAAATTTTTGTTTTAATGGTTAAAGTGGTAAATTTTATCTTTTTTTTTTTTTAATCAGAAAAGGCATTCTACAGAAAGGGAGACATTATTTGCAAATCATATATCTGATGAAGCTTCAACATCCAAGACATATGAAGAGTTCCTAAAAGTCAACAACAACAACAAAAAATAAAATAACTTAATTTAAAAATTAGCAAAAGACTTGATAAACATTTCTCAAAAATTATACATAATCGCCAACAAGCATATGAAAAGATGCTCAATATCACTAATCATCTGAGAAAAGCAAATCAAAACCATGAGGATGTATCCTCATACCCAGTAGGATGACTATTATTAAAAAAACAAAAAATAACAAGTTTTGGTGGGGGTATGGTGAAATTGGACCCTTTGGCACTGCTGGTGGGATTACAAAATGGTGCAGCCATGAAGGAAATCATTATGGGGGGGGTCCTCAAAAAAATTAAAAACTGAACTACCATATGATCTAGCAATCTTGCTTCAGGGTACATATCCAAAGAACTGAAAGCAGGGTCTACAAATGATATTTGCACACCTGTGTTCATAGCAGCTCTATTCATAACAGCCAAGAGATGGAAGCAACCCAAAGGTCCATCAACAATGAATGGGTAAACAAGTGTGGTATATACATACAATGGAGTATTATTCAGCCTTACAAAAGAAGGAAATCTGTCACATGCTACAAAATGGATGAACCTTGAAGACATTATGCTAAGTGAAATAATCCAGCCACAAAAAGACAAATACTGTATGATTTCACTTTTATGAGATAATCTAAAGTAGTCAAATTCATAGAAAGTAAAATGGTGGTTACCAGGGGCTAGCAGGAGAGGAGAAAAAGGAATTGTTTAATAGGCATAGAGTTTCAGATTTGTAGAATGAAAATATTCTGGAAATCCATTTCATGATGATGTGAATATACCTATAATGTTATTGAAGTGTACCCTTAAAAATTGTTAAAATGGGGTGAGGGCGCCTGTGTGGCACACTTGGTCGGACATCCTACTTTCGGTTTTGTCTCAGGTCATGATCTCTGGGTCTAGGGATCAGCCCTAGTTTGGGGTCCGTGCTTAGCCAAGGGTCTGCTTGAGACTCTCTCTCCCTCTCCTTCTGCCCCTCCCACTCATGTGCATGCGCTCTCTTTCTTCCTCTCTAAAATAAACAAATCTTTAAAAAATTTTTAATGGTTAAAATGGTAAATTTTATGTTTTTCTTTTATCAGATTAAAAAAAAAAATAATAAGGCTGTGGTGGGATTCAAACCACCAAAGACTGGAGCCTTAATCCAGAGCCTTGGACCACAAGGCCATGCTGGCACAAGGAAAAAAAATGGTGCTGACCTTGTCATTAATTAACTAAGTGACATATTCTGCCTTACTTCAAAAGGATTTGAAGTTGGGGGCCCTGGGTGGCTCAGTTGGTTAAGCATCTGCCTTCGGCTCAGGTCATGATCCCAGGGTCCTGGGATCAAGCCCTACATTGGGCTCCCTGCTCTGCAGGAAGCTTGCTTTCCCTCTCCCACTCCCTCTGCTTATGTTCCTTGTTCCTGGCCCTTGCTCTCTGTCAAATAAATAAATAAAATCTTTTAAAAAGAAAAAAGGATTTAAAGTTGATTGTTCTTAGGATCTGCACCAAGCAGAACCTGATTCAAATTTGATACAGCAGGGACAATTAAGAAATAAAAACATAAAAACAGTCAAAGACTGAATATTTTTACCGAATAGTTGATTTGATGAAGGTAAATGAAAACACATAAAAATACAACAGAACAGGGGCGCCTGGGTGGCTCAGTGGGTTAAAGCCTCTGCCTTCGGCTCAGGTCGTGATCCCAGGATCCTGGGATCAAGCCCCACATCGGGCTCTCTGCTCAGCAGGGAGCCTGCTTCCTCCTCTCTCTGCCTGCCTCTCTGCCTACTTGTGATCTCTGTCAAATAAATAAATAAAATCTTTTAAAAAAATACTTAAAAAAAATACAACAGAACAAAACATCTGAAATAGTTACTAAATGCATGTTATAAATGTTATACATGTAAATACATTTTTACATACATATGTACATATATACATATGCAATTATAACAAAACTATATTAAAAATAAGTAGAATAAAAAAAATAATAAGTAGAGGGTGCCTGGGTGGCTCAGTGGGTTGGGCCGCTGCCTTCGGCTCGGGTCATGATCTCGGGGTCCTGGGATCGAGTCCCACATCGGGCTCTCTGCTCAGCTGGGAGCCTGCTTCCCTCTCTCTCTCTGCCTGCCTCTCTGTCTACTTGTGATCTCTCTCTGTAAAATAAATAAATAAAAAATCTTCAAAAAAAAAAATAATAATAAGTAGAATAGGGGCACCTGGGTGGCTCAGTGGGTTAAAGCCTCTTCCTTCGGCTCAGGTCATGATCTCAGGGTTCTGGATCGTGCCCCACATCGGGCTCTCTGCTCAGCCAGGAGCCTGCTTCCCCCTCTCTCTCTGCCTGCCTCTCTGCCTACTTGTGATCCCTCTGTCAAATAAATAAATAAAAATATTTTTTAAAAATAAGCAGAATATCACAATGTATAATAATACAGCTTATGGGCACCTGGGTGGCTCAGTCAGTTAAGGGTCCAACTTTTGATTTTGGCTCAGTCACAATCTCAGGGTCATGAGATCAAGCCCCACATGGGGCTCTGGACTGGGCCTGGAGCCTGCTTAATATTCTCTCTCCCTTTCCCTCTGCCCTTTCCCACCCTCTTCCTCTCCAAAAAAATTTTTTTAAATAATAATAAAATTAAATGAGAAAGAATATGACATAAGAAAATGCTATATTAACTCAAATCTCAATAACAATTTCCTATTAAATTATCTTTAAAATTTGTTTTCTATTCTATCTCTTCCAGTTTTGCTGTGATGTGATTGATATATAACACTGTATTAGTTTTAGATATACAACGCAATAATTTGGTATATGTATATACTGTGATTGCCACAATAAGTTTAGTTAACATTCGTCACTTCACTTATTTTTTCTTGTGATGAGAACTTTTAAGATCTACTTATCAGCAACTTTCAAATATACCATAACAGTATCGTTGACTGTGACCACCATACTGTACATTATAACCCCACAGAACTCTTGACCTTATAACAGGAAGTCTGTACTTTTTGACACCTTCATCCACATTTCTCCCACCCGTGAGCCTATCCTTGGGCAACCATCAAACTGTTCTCTCAATCTTTGAGTATGGTTCTTTTTCAATTCCACATATAAGTAAGATTATACAGTATTTATCTTTCCTTGGCTGACCTATTTCACTTAGCAAAATGCCCTCAAGGTCCATTCATGTTGTTAAAATGGCAAGATTTCTGGGGCACCTGGGTGGCTCAGTGGGTTAAAGCCTCTGCCTTTAGCTCAGGTCATGATCCCAGGGTCCTGGGATCAAGCCCCACATCGGGCTCTCTGCTCAGCAGGGAGCCTGCTTCCTCCTCTCTCTCTGCCAGTCTCTCTGCCTACTTGTGATCTCTGTCTGTCAAATAAATAAATAAAATCTTTAAAAAAAAAAAAAGCAAGATTTCCTTCTTTTTATGGATGAATACTATTCCATTACATTCTCTTTATTCACTCATCTGTCAGTGGACACTCACATGGTTTTCAAGTCTTGGCTATTATAAATAATGCTGCAACATGGGACACCTGGGTGGCTCAGTTGGTTGGGTGGCTGCCTTCGGCTCAGGTCATGATCCCGGCGTCCTGGGATCAAGTCCCACATTGGGCTCCTTGCTTGGCAGGGAGCCTGCTTCTCCCTCTGCCTCTGCCTGCCACTCTGTCTGGCTGTGCTTGCTCTCACTTCTCTCTCTATGACAAATAAACAAATAAAAATCTTAAAATAAATAAATAAATAAATAAATAATGCTGCAACAAACATGAAAGTACAGTTATATTTTTTATGTAATAGCTTTGAATTATCTTTAAAATGGAATAGGATTTTAAAAATCAACTTTATTGTTTTGGGGGGGAAGAGGAAGATAAATGTGTGTATGTGTGTGTGTAAAGATAAAAGACTGTGATCATCTTTTACCCAAAATAAAAATATTATGTCCTTCTTTTGTACATGAAACTATAGAGCACAGGGAAAAAGACAGTAGGATCCTGAGGCAGGCCACCCCTTTCCACTAGCAACTCACTGCAGAAATGTGGATAAGCTATTTAGTCTCTCCTCCGGAATTTTCTTCATCTGTTAAATGGTGACAATAATAATAGAACCCATCTCTCAGGTTGTCATAACAATTAAATGAAATAATATAAAATAATAGTAAGGGCTCAACAGATTGCGGCCATAATTACTGTTGTTACAAACCATCTCTGGGCTCAGAGTCCTCCCTTCACACTCAAAAGGAGATCAGTTCAGTGCCTTCCTGAGCAGAAAGAGAAGGCAAGGATGAATGCTCCAGCCTTCCATTCTTTCTTCCTTCCAGAATTCTGCCTGTAATCTTATACACTGCTGGCTACAGCATAAATTGGTAAACCACTTAAAAGAGTAATTGGCAGGATATATCAAGCTTAATACCGTACATCAGACCCAGCCATCCACTGTAAGAATTTATCCCACACACGCACCCTCATATTCACACAAGAACTGCACAATGAGATCCACTGCTTGTACTACGCAAGAATAAAAAAAGAGACGTCTATGCATAGGAGATTGATTATATAAATGCATTTCCCAAAGTTATTAGGTTGAATCATATGAAATTTATATCAGCAACTTTATGACTCTACCTTATACCCTGCGGGCAAGAAAAGGAATCAGGTACATTACTGTGTTTTGAGGTGAAACATTCTTCAAGACATACAGGCGCAGAACAGTATGTAAATTACGTGATGATTGTGTGAACGCGTGTATGCACACACATGTTCTGGAAGAACACTCAAGAAACCGCAAACACTGGTTGCTGCCTCGAAGGAGGGAGCCTGTGCAGGATGGAAACTCACTTTTTACTTCATTCCCTTTTGTATCATTAAATGCTTTACCAGTGCACGTATTATTTGCCCAGTTTAATAACAAATTTAAGAAGAAGTAAAAAAGCAATCAGAGAAGAGCAATCAGCATGATGGAGTTGTCAGCAGTGTGACTCGACCAGCATGACCCCAGAAATGCCACAAAAGGAGAAGTCACACCGTTCCTACCCCAAGCTTTCAGGCGTGAATGTACAAGGCATTTCCAATCACATTTCTAACAGGCACAGACAGTCTAAGAATACACGGCGGGATAAGAATTCTCCAACACGCTGCACATCAATGTCACCACATTACCTGGAGTGTCTTTTCTGTCCTTACAAGAGTTTTCTCCCTAACAGTAAGCTGAATAGGAAAAATAGCAGCATTTTTTAAACAAATCTTGATTTTTTCCTGTGCACTTTAATTACCTTCAAAAAAAAAAAAAAATCTGTCTCATTCCTATCTTTTTATCCTCCAACCTAGATCAATAGTAAGAATAAAGACAAGCAGATTACATACCCACTCGGGTACCAAGCATCTTTCTCTAAATTTACGTGTATTCATTTAATTCTCACAACTAAATGCAATACGTTTTATTTTCGCCACTTATGACAGAGGAAACTGAAGTAAAGACAAGGGTTTGCTCATGTCCCACAGCTCACGAACGGCAGATTAGTAATACATACTCATTGGTTATGTACTACATTGAATCCTGGCTGGGATTTATATATTTCCTTATTGCTGTAATCAATGTATACTTGTTATTTTTTTTAACTTTATTTATTTGAGAGAGAGAGAGATAGCACAGAGGGAGAGTGAGAGAGAAGCAGGCTCTCCACTTAGCAGGGAGCCTGATGTGGGGCTCAAACCCAGGATCCTGGGATCACGAGCTGAGCCGAAGGCAGGCGCTTAACCAACTGAGCCATCCAGGCACCCCTACACTTGTTATTTTATGTTCCCCACTTCACACTATGTGTTTACTCATGCCTGTGTTTGGATGGCCCTTTCTTTAGAATACTGGCAGGAGAAGGACAGTGATAAATAGAAAGGCCAGTGGGAGTTGAGGATTGGCTATGTGGGACTAGGCTCCCTACTTGGATTTTTAAGGGGCTGCTGTAATTCTGCTGGATCTCTTGCCCTCTGACCACCTACTCCCCACATAGCAGACAGGAGCACGCAGTTCTCTCTCCTGCCTGAGTAAAACAGGCTCCACCTCCTAGCTGCAGAGCACAGTTTCTCAATGTCGTCTCTCTGTCCTGTTTCACCAAGGCAGATACCGGATCCACGTTCTCTCTTTAAAGATAAAGACGGACCAGTGACCTTCTACAAGGAGCAACCGAGTTTTTGACTATACAAGCAAGGACGCCAAGGACCACAGCACCTGCTCTGCTAGGATGGGGGGCAACTCATCTTACATAAATCTCCATCAAACTTCAGAGTGTGTTTCCATGAAAAATCACAGGCAATTACTACAAATAATCCTTCCCTTCTCCTTTAGGCATAATAACCAGTTCATCTTCAAGCCAAATACATGAGTTACGTGCACTGTGGTAGAACCTGAGATGGTATGTACCTTATAGGAAATCTGTCCTGCTAGTGAGAGTTAATAGAGCTGGATTCTAAAACCTAAGAAATGGTTATAATACCTTTTTTTTAAGATTTTATTTATTTATTTGACAGAGATCACAAGTAGGCAGAGAGGCAGGCAGAGAGAGAGGAGGAAGCAGGCTCCCTGCTGAGCAGAGAGCCCAATGTGGGGCTCAATCCCAGGATCCTGGGATCATGACCTGAGCCGAAGGCAGAGCTTAACCCACTGAGCCACCCAGGCGCCCCTGGTTATAATACTTCGGCAATGTAGCAGAGAGAGAGAGAGAGAGAGAGAGAGAGTGTGTGTGTGTGTGTGTTTAACGTTTGAGATGAAGAATTGAGACCATTCAACATGCAAAAGAAGACAGAATGGTATTATGAACCCCCAAATATCCAGCCCCATCAGCCATCAGCTCATAGCTAATTCCTACACACACACACACACACACACACACACACACACACACACACACACACACAGGCAACCACATCCCTCCTCGGGTATTATTTTGAAATAGGTCCCAGAACCCTTTCTCGTCCTCTGGTGGGTGAACCAGATATTCATGAAGAGAGTCGGGAAATGTCTCTGGCTTTGGTCTGAGTCTCCTTAGGTTAGTACTAGCCAAGCAAGCCAATGTCCTGAATTAAGGCTGGGATGGAAATCTATTACTTGGCTGGGGTTCTAAGCCCATGGAGTACATTAGTTCATTCATCATGCAATAAGGCTAATGAGTACCTACTGTATACCAGACTCTATAGAGCCACAGAGAGGTCTAAAAAGATGAATTACAAACAGCACTTAACTGTAATTATGTAAGGTGTTATCACTGGAGGAAGCCAAATGAAGGAGACACTGGAACTCTCCACCCTCTTTCTGCAACCTCTTGTGAGTATAAAACTATTTCAAAATAAAACTTTTTTTTTAAGATATAATTTGGAGGATGGCCGGCTGGCTCAGTCAGTAGAGCATACAACTCTTGACCTCAGGGTCATGGTTCAAGCCCCATGTTGGGCTCAGAGAGTAATAAAAAAAAAAAAAAAAAAAAAAAGATACAATTTCCAGCTTCCAGCTTCTAGGTTTGTGAAATCATGGAGATCTGGGGAGAATGGTGCTCCTGGAGAGGGCAGGAAAGCTCCACCTCCTTTCTTCATACCTTGCCCTATGTATTTCTTCATTTGGCTGTCGCTTTGTATCCTTTATCATATTCTTTAAAAAACTGGTAAATGGAAGAAGGAGGAGAAAGAAAGACTATAACTTAGCCCCTCCAAAATTTAAAACTTAGTGAAAAGGTAAGACATTCCCTCTCCAACAACAACCTACCCACATACACTCAGATATAAAATGCAGAAAGTGACAAATGCTATAATCAACATGCATGAAGTTCAGAAGAAGGTAAGATTTCCTTCACGTGGGGGATGATGGAAGGCTTCTTTGAAAAAGTGGCGATTTAGGGGAGCCCAGGTGGTTTAGTCAGTTGGGGTTCAGCCTTTGGCTCAGTTCTTGATCCCACGGTCCTGGGATAAGTCCCACATTGGGATCCTTGCTCAGCAGGGAGCCTGCTTCTCCGACTCTCCCCCTGCTCCTGCCCCTCCCCCTGCTATGTTCTCTCTCTCAAATAAATGAATAAAATCTTAAAAACAAAAAAAGTGGCAATTTACTTTGTCATAGGAAGACCAGCACAAGCAAAGATAATAAAGTATTGGTAAATTTGGGAATGTGAAAGCAGCTACACTTCAGAAGCCTTTTTTTTTTTTTTTTAAAGCCTAATGGAAGCAGCAGATATTAAAGACAGAAGTTTATTTGATGGCAATGATCACAGGTGCCATTTAAAAAAATGACCGGGAGGACAAACCATAAGTGACTCTTAATCTCACAAAACAAACTGAGGGTTGATGGGGGGAGGGGGTTGGGAGAGGGGGTGGGGTTATGGATATCGGGGAGGGTATGTGCTATGGTGAGTGTTGTGAAGTGTGTAAACCTGGCGATTCGCAGACCTGTACCCCTGGGGATAAAAATATATGTTTATAAAGCTGTAAAAAAAAAAAAAAAGAAAGAAAGGATGAATCCCCAAGTTTTGTAGCAACATGGACAGGACTGGAAGAGATTATGCTGAGTGAAATAAGTCAAGCAGAGAGAGTCAATTATCATATGGTTTCACTTATTTGTGGAGCATAACAAATAGCATGGAGGACAAGGGGAAATGGAGAGGAGAAGGGAGTTGAGGGAAACTGGAAGGGGAGGTGAACCATGAGAGACTATGGACTCTGAAAAACGATCTGAGAATTTTGAAGGGGTGGGGGGTGGGAGGTTGGGGGCACCAGGTGGTGGGTATTGTAGAGGGCACGGATTGCATGGAGCACTGGGTGTGGTGCAAAAATAATGAATACTGTTATGCTGAAAAAAATTAAAAAATTAAAAAAAAAAAAAATGACCGGGAGGCTGGTGCTTTAAATATATCAGGTCATATTTATAAGTACATACGGACCCAGAAAAGGAGCCAAGTGATCAAATTATTAACAGTGGTTATCCCAAGAGAATGAGGGAGACTGGCAGACAGAGGATTGTAAAGTTAGGAATCCATTTTACCATAAATATCTATGAACAGTTGAATTTTTCACAACTGGAATGTATTTAAATATTAACCATGTGGCTTTTAAAAACAACTTCAAGGGGCACCTGGGTGGCTCAGTCATTGGCGTCTGCCTTCAGCTCAGGTCATGATCCCAGGATCCCTGGGATGGAGCCCTGCATCAGACTCCCTGCTTGGCAGGAGGCCTTCTTCCCCGCTCCCACTTCCCCTGCTTGTGTTCCTCTCTCGCTGTGCTAGCTCTGTCAAATGATTAAATAAAATCTTAAAAAAAAAAAACAAAAAAACTTTGAGCTATATATTATTATTATTCTTTGGCGCCCATAAATCGGTCATCACTGTTGCATTATTCCTATCTTAGGACAGTTGAGGAAACAAGCTCTAGGCTAAGTCGGTGGCTAGCTAGGGTGCTGAGTCTGCAACAGGGATGTTTCTGCTAGAGGAGAGACTGAAAACAGGAGGTCTGGTTAGAGGACTGCAGAATGTTCAAAAGCAAAAATAAAGGCCAAAAACCAAGTAGTGACAGTAGGAAAAGGAGCAGAGGGGCCAAGTCAGAAAAATCACAGCCAGAAAAGCATTAGGGTGCTCCAGAACAGGGGCCTCACTCAGTTGCAAAGTGAGATGTGCGGTGGGAGGTGGGGGTGACTGTGGAATTATGGCTGGGTGTGTGTACATTAGTCTCACAGTGAAGCTGGTGAATTATGAAAGTCAAGTTACTGCAAAGGAAACCCATTAGAGATTTAGCAACAGGTGGATTCATTCATTTAATAAGCATTTCTTAAGAGGTTACTATGTGCCGGGCATGCTGCCAGACCCCTGAGCTGGGAAGAGGCCAAGTGGACTGTGGGAATTTGCATCAGGCAGGAGTTTATGGGATGGCTGAAGGGAGCGAACAGTCAGGAGGCTATGACACAGACAAGACAAATGGAAGGCCCAAACTAGCGAGAGATGACAGTAATGAAATGAAATGACACGATGGGAGATAGATGCCAGAAGCCTCAGCAGAGTCCTGCCACTGGCTGGCTATGAGGAGTATAGAGCCCAGCTATAAGGATATGAGCAGATGTACTCCGCAGGCATTCATCACTGTCCCAGACCTCCTAGAGAGATGTATGAGGCAGAGGGAACTAGGCTGTCCCTAAATTGAAAGGCAAGTGAAGACAGGGAAAACGCCCAGCAAAATCTCACTACAAGAAATAGCCACTCTGAACCATCTTCTTCATTTTCCTAACAGATGGAAAGACAGAAATCATCTTTCTAGAGTGAAATTAGGTAAAGAATTTCATCAACATCTTGGGCAGCCTGGGTGGCGTCAGTTAAGCATCTGACTCTTGATTACAGCTCAGGTCACGATCTCAAGGTCCTGGGATCCAGCCCCCCAATGGCTCTGTGCTCAGTGGGAAGTCGGCCTGAGGATTCTCTCCCTCTCCCTCTGCTTCTGCCCCACCCCCCCCACTCGTGATCTCTCTCTCTCTCTCAAGTAAATCTTTAAAAAAAAAAAAAGAAAATTTCATCAATATTTTGCTTAAGTGTTCATGTTCATTGCCTTCTTTTTTTTTTTTTTTTAAAGATTTTATTTATTTATTTGGGAGAGAGTGCATGTGAGCTGGCTGAGCCCAAGGCGGGGCTTGATCTCGGGACCGAGACCATGACCTGAGACCAAAGCCAAGAGTCCAACATTCAACTGACTGAGCCACCAGGTGCTCCATGTTCATTACCTTCTAATTGAGGACCTTGGCTCTGGGGTGACTGTGAAGAAACCATCGCCGCCTTGCGGTGTGAGCTGAGAGGCTCCCCAAGTCAGGGACACTGGGATAGCTTCTCTTCCTCCACTGCTAAGGAATGTGTTTTAGAAGACTACCATGCTCTCAGTGGACGTACACATATGAGTGAAGAAACGCAAAATCTGTGGCTCCAAATCTCCTTACCATAAAACTTTCAAGAGATGAGAGCATCAGAAATCCAGACCCATCAGCACCCGCCCTCCCGGGCCACCTGATTCTCCACTCCAGATGGATCCCCCTTCATCCAGCAGGCACAGGGATCTCTCCCCACACTTTTACCACAGCCCCAAATAACACGAGTCCATCCAAATACTACAACAAAATCGATCTCGCCACAAGAATTAATCTGTTCTGTTCCCATTCCATATATAACGACCCAGATGGGTTCTACTCCCTTTTTATTTAATTGTCAATTCACTAGTAAAAGAATTAAGAAACAAGAAGCAATATCAAAAGGCCACCTTCTAGGGAGGAGTCAAGATGGCGGAGAAGTAGCAGGCTGAGACTACTTCGGGTAGTGGGAGATCAGCTAAATAGCTTATCTAAAGATTGCAAACACCTACAAATCCAACAGGAGATTGAAGAGAAGAAGAACAGCAATTCCAGAAACAGAAAATCAACCACTTTCTGCAAGGTAGGACTGGCGGAGAAGTGAATCCAAAGCGACTGGAAGATAGACCGCGGGGGGAGGGGCCGGCTCCCGGCGAGCGGCGGAGCAACGGAGCAAAATCAGGACTTTTAAAAGTCTGTTCCGCGGAGGGACATCGCTCCAGAGGCTTAACTGGGGTGAAGCCCAGGCGGGATAAGCGCGGCCTCAGGTCCCGCAGGGTCGCAGAAGGATCGGGGGTGTCTCAGTGTCGCAGAGCTTACCGGTATTAGAACGGGGAAGCCGGCTGCAGAGACAGAGCCGAGGAGTGACTCTCAGCTCCGGGTTGCCGTGAACCGGTCGCAGGCTCGGTCAGCTCGGGGCGCAGCCGTAGGCCAGGGTGACGGTAGTCATTTGGCGCTGTTCTCTGAGGGCGCACTGAGGAGTGGGGCCCCGGGCTCTCGGCTCCTCCGGGCCGGAGACCAGGAGGCCGCCATCTTTATTCCCGTCCTCCGGACTCTACGGAAAGCGCTCAGGGAACAAAAGCTCCCCAAAGCGAACCCGAGCGGATGACTCAGCGCGACCCCGGGTAAGGGCGGTGCAACTCCGCCTGGGGCAAAGACGCTTGAGAATCACTACAACGGGCCCCTCCCCCAGAAGATCTACGGGAAACCCAGCCAGGACCAAGTTCACCTACCAAGGAGAACGGCGGAATTCCAGAGGAGAAGAAAGCAAAGCACGGAACTCATGGCTTTCTCCCATGATTTTTTAGCCTTGCAGTTAATTTAATTTTTTTTTTCTTTTTCAATTTTTTTTTCTTTTTCTCTTCTTCTGCTAAATTTTTTTTAACTTTTACCGTTTTCTTTTTTTAACGTTTTTTAAATAGTTTATCTAATATATATATATTTTTTCCTCTTTTTATATTTTTTCTTTATCGGCTTTCTTTTTTTTAATAGTTTTTTTTTTCTTTCTTTCTGAACCTCTTTTTATCCCCTTTCTCCCCCCTCACAATTCAGGATCTCTTCTGATTTGGCTAAAGCATATTTTCCTGGGGTTGTTGCCACCCTTTTAGTATTTTACTTGCTCCTTCATAAACTCTTATCTGGACAAAATGACAAGGCGGAAAAATTCACAACAAAAAAAAGAACAAGAGGCAATACCAAAGGCTAGGGACCTAATCAATACAGACATTGGTAATATGTCAGATATAGAGTTCAGAATGATGATTCTCAAGGTTCTAGCCGGGCTTGAAAAAGGCATGGAAGATATTAAAGCAACCCTCTCGGGAGATATAAAAGCCCTCTCTGGAGAAATAAAAGAACTAAAATCTAACCAAGTTGAAATAAAAAAAGCTATTAATGAGGTGCAATCAAAAATGGAGGCTCTCACTGCTAGGATAAATGAGGCAGAAGAAAGAATTAGCGATATAGAAGACCAAATGACAGAGAATAAAGAAGCTGAGCAAAAGAGGGACAAACAGCTACTGGACCACGAGGGGAGAATTCGAGAGATAAGTGACACCATAAGACGAAACAACATTAGAATAATTGGGATTCCAGAAGAAGAGGAAACAGAGAGGGGAGCAGAAGGTATATTGGAGAGAATTATTGGAGAGAATTTCCCCAATATGGCAAAGGGAACAAGCATCAAAATCCAGGAGGTTCAGAGAACCCCCCTCAAAATCAATAAGAATAGGTCTACACCCCGTCACCTAATAGTAAAATTGGCAAGTCTTAGTGACAAAGAAAAGATCCTGAAAGCAGCCCGGGAAAAGAAGTCTGTAACGTACAATGGTAAAAATATTAGATTGGCAGCAGACTTATCCACAGAGACCTGGCAGGCCAGAAAGAGCTGGCATGATATATTCAGAGTACTGAATGAGAAAAACATGCAGCCAAGAATACTATATCCAGCTAGGCTATCATTGAAAATAGACGGAGAGATTAAAAGCTTCCAGGACAAACAAAAACTGAAAGAATTTGCAAATACCAAACCAGCTCTACAGGAAATATTGAAAGGGGTCCTCTAAGCAAAGAGAGACCCTCAAAGTAGTAGATCAGAAAGAAACAGAGACAATATACAATAACAGTCACCTTACAGGCAATACAATGGCACTAAATTCGTATCTCTCAATACTTACCCTGAATGTTAATGGGCTAAATGCCCCAATCAAAAGACACAGGGTATCAGAATGGATAAAAAAACAAAAACCATCTATATGTTGCCTACAAGAAACTCATCTTACACCCGAAGACACCTCCAGGTTTAAAGTGAGGGGGTGGAAAAGAATTTACCATGCTAATGGACATCAGAAGAAAGCAGGAGTGGCAATCCTTATATCAGATCAATTAGATTTTAAGCCAAAGATTATAATAAGAGATGAGGAAGGACACTATATCATACTCAAAGGAACTGTCCAACAAGAAGATCTAACAATTTTAAATATCTATGCCCCTAACGTGGGAGCAGCCAACTATATAAACCAATTAATAACAAAATCAAAGAAACACATCGACAAGAATACAATAATAGTAGGGGATTTTAACACTCCCCTCACTGAAATGGACAGATCATCCAAGCAAAAGATCAACAAGGAAATCAAGGCCTTAAATGACACACTGGACCAGATGGACATCACAGATATATTCAGAACATTTCATCCCAAAGCAACAGAATACACATTCTTCTCTAGTGCACATGGAACATTCTCCAGAATAGATCACATTCTTGGTCCTAAATCAAGTCTCAACCGGTATCAAAAGATTGGGATCATTCCCTGCATATTTTCAGACCACAATGCTCTAAAGCTAGAACTCAATAACAAGAGGAAATTTGGAAAGAACCCAAATACATGGAGACTAAACAGCATCCTTCTAAAGAATGAATGGGTCAACCAGGAAATCAAAGAAGAATTGAAAAAATTTATGGAAACAAATGATAATGAAAACACAACGGTTCAGAATCTGTGGGACACAACAAAGGCAGTCCTGAGAGGAAAATATATAGCGGTACAAGCCTTTCTCAAGAAACAAGAAAGGTCTCAGGTACACAACCTAACCCTACACCTAAAGGAGCTGGAGAAAGAACAAGAAAGAAACCCTAAACCCAGCAGGAGAAGAGAAATCATAAAGATCAGAGCAGAAATCAATGAAATAGAAACCAAAAAAACAATAGAACAAATCAACGAAACTAGGAGCTGGTTCTTTGAAAGAATTAATAAGATTGATAAACCCCTGGCCAGACTTATCAAAAAGAAAAGAGAGAGGACCCAAATAAATAAAATCATGAATGAAAGAGGAGAGATCACAACGAACACCAAAGAAATACAGACAATTATAAGAACATACTATGAGCAACTCTACGCCAACAAATTTGACAATCTGGAAGAAATGGATGCATTCCTAGAGACATATAAACTACCACAACTGAACCAGGAAGAAATAGAAAGCCTGAACAGACCCATAACCAGTAAGGAGATTGAAACAGTCATCAAAAATCTCCAAACAAACAAAAGCCCAGGGCCAGACGGCTTCCCGGGGGAATTCTACCAAACATTTAAAGAAGAACTAATTCCTATTCTCCTGAAACTGTTCCAAAAAATAGCAATAGAAGGAAAACTTCCAAACTCATTTTATGAGGCCAGCATCACCTTGATCCCAAAACCAGACAAGGATCCCAACAAAAAAGAGAACTACAGACCAATATCCTTGATGAACACAGATGCAAAAATTCTCGCCAAAATACTAGCCAATAGGATTCAACAGTACGTTAAAAGGATTATTCACCACGACCAAGTGGGATTTATTCCAGGGCTGCAAGGCTGGTTCAACATCCGCAAATCAATCAATGTGATACAACACATTAATAAAAGAAAGAACAAGAACCATATGATACTCTCCATAGATGCTGAAAAAGCATTTGACAAAGTACAGCATCCCTTCCTGATCAAAACTCTTCAAAGTGTAGGGATAGACGGCACATACCTCAATATTATCAAAGCCATCTATGAAAAACCCACCGCAAATATCATTCTCAATGGAGAAAAACTGAAAGCTTTTCCGCTAAGGTCAGGAACACGGCAGGGATGTCCGTTATCACCACTGCTATTCAACATAGTACTAGAAGTCCTAGCCTCAGCAATCAGACAACAAAAGGAAATTAAAGGCATCCAGATCGGCAAAGAAGAAGTCAAACTATCACTCTTCGCAGATGATATGATACTCTATGTGGAAAACCCAAAAGACTCCACTCCAAAACTGCTAGAACTTGTCCAGGAATTCAGTAAAGTGTCAGGATATAAAATCAATGCACAGAAATCAGTTGCATTTCTCTACACCAACAACAAGACAGAAGAAAGAGAAATTAAGGAGTCCATCCCATTTACAATTGCACCCAAAACTATAAGATACCTAGGAATAAACCTAACCAAAGAGACTAAGAATCTATACTCAGAAAACTATAAAGTACTCATGAAAGAAATTGAGGAAGACACAAAGAAATGGAAAAATGTTCCATGCTCCTGGATTGGAAGAATAAATATTGTGAAAATGTCTATGCTACCTAAAGCAATCTACACATTTAATGCAATTCCTATCAAAGTACCATCCATTTTTTTCAAAGAAATGGAACAAATAATCCTAAAATTTATATGGAACCAGAAAAGACCTCGAATAGCCAAAGGAATATTGAAAAAGAAAGCCAAAGTTGGTGGCATCACAATTCCGGACTTCAAGCTCTATTACAAAGCTGTCATCATCAAGACAGCATGGTACTGGCACAAAAACAGACACATAGATCAATGGAACAGAATAGAGAGCCCAGAAATGGACCCTCAACTCTATGGTCAACTCATCTTCGACAAAGCAGGAAAGAATGTCCAATGGAACAAAGACAGCCTCTTCAATAAATGGTGTTGGGAAAATTGGACAGCCACATGCAGAAAAATGAAATTGGATCATTTCCTTACACCACACACGAAAATAGACTCAAAATGGATGAAGGATCTCAATGTGAGAAAGGAATCCATCAAAATCCTCGAGGAGAACACAGGCAGCAACCTCTTCGACGTCAGCCGCAGCAACATCTTCCTAGGAACATCACCAAAGGCAAGGGAAGCAAGGGCAAAAATGAACTTTTGGGATTTTATCAAGATCAAAAGCTTTTGCACAGCAAAGGAAACAGTGAACAAAACCAAAAGACAACTGACAGAATGGGAGAAGATATTTGCAAATGACATATCAGATAAAGGGCTAGTGTCCAAAATCTATAAAGAACTTAGCAAACTCAACACCCAAAGAACAAAGAATCCAATCAAGAAATGGGCAGAGGACATGAACAGACATTTCTGCAAAGAAGACATCCAGATGGCCAACAGACACATGAAAAAGTGCTCCATATCACTCGGCATCAGGGAAATACAAATCAAAACCACCATGAGATATCACCTCACACCAGTCAGAATGGCTAAAATGAACAAGTCAGGAAATGACAGATGCTGGCGAGGATGCGGAGAAAGGGGAACCCTCCTACACTGTTGGTGGGAATGCAAGCTGGTGCAACCACTCTGGAAAACAGCATGGAGGTTCCTCAAAATGTTGAAAATAGAACTACCCTATGACCCTGCAATTGCACTGCTGGGTATTTACCCTAAAGATACAAACGTAGTGATCCGAAGGGGCACGTGCACCCGAATGTTTATAGCAGCAATGTCTACAATAGCCAAACTATGGAAAGAACCTAGATGTCCATCAACAGACGAATGGATAAAGAAGTTGTGGTATATATACACAATGGAATACTATGCAGCCATCAAAAGAAATGAAATCTTGCCATTTGCGACGACGTGGATGGAACTAGAGGGTATCATGCTTAGCGAAATAAGTCAATCGGAGAAAGACAACTATCATATGATCTCCCTGATATGAGGGAGAGGAGATGCAACATGGGGGGTTGAGGGGGTAGGAGAAGAGTAAATGAAACAAGATGGGATTGGGAGGGAGACAAACCATAAGTGACTTTTTTTTTTTTTTTTTTTTTTTTTTGTGACTCTTAATTTCACAAAACAAACTGAGGGTTGATGGGGGGAGGGGGTTGGGAGAGGGGGTGGGGTTATGGATATCGGGGAGGGTATGTGCTATGGTGAGTGTTGTGAAGTGTGTAAACCTGGCGATTCGCAGACCTGTACCCCTGGGGATAAAAATATATGTTTATAACGCTGTAAAAAAAAAAAAAAGAAAGAAAGAAAGGATGAATCCCCAAGTTTTGTAGCAACATGGACGGGACTGGAAGAGATTATGCTGAGTGAAATAAGTCAAGCAGAGAGAGTCAATTATCATATGGTTTCACTTATTTGTGGATCATAACAAATAGCATGGAGGACAAGGGGAGATGGAGAGGAGAAGGGAGTTGAGGGAAATTGGAAGGGGAGGTGAACCATGAGAGACTATGGACTCTGAAAAACGATCTGAGAATTTTGAAGGGGTGGGGGGTGGGAGGTTGGGGGCACCAGGTGGTGGGTAGTGTAGAGGGCACGGATTGCATGGAGCACTGGGTGTGGTGCAAAAATAATGAATACTGTTATGCTGAAAAAAATAAAAAAATTAAAAAAAAAATTTAGTATAAATAAAGAGAATTAACATATAGAATGTTGTGGTGGAAAAAAAAAAAAAAAAAAAAAAAAAAAAAAAGGCCACCTTCTTCAGACAGATCATCTTATAAAAACTGACACCAATTCTTTTCTTTAACAGCATTTTATCATTTTGATGTCAAAACCAGTTTTTACCTACCAAGCCACTCAAAATGAATTTCAAAGGAATGATATTTTCAAAAGTGAGGTATTTCATGGTAATATCATTATTTGCTATTTTCTGACCACAGGTAAGTAACAGGTCCAGAGCTCAAGTTGAGTTATTTTTGCTTAATTACTGTGTACCAGGTTCTCACATGCAAACATCAGGACATAAATGATGTTTTGTCACACAAAGCTTCCCACATACACATATAAACAAAAGATGATTTCTGTCTTTATAACCAATTATAGGGCTATTTTAAAATATGCACAAGTTAGGGGCACCTGGCTGGCCCAGTCAGTGGAGCACGGGACTCTACATCTCCCAGTTCTAAGTTCGAGCCCCATGTTTGATGCAGAGATTACTTAGAAATATATATATATATATATATATATATATATATATGTACAAGTTAGATCTTATTGAAACAACAAATAAGTGTGTTTTTCTACAGTCAAGGATACAAAACATTTGCAGCATGAAAAACAGCAATGTTCAACTCCCAGTAATGAGTTACTGACTCCCAACTATCATCAGATAAAAGCTGAATTCATGATCACATCATGCAAGGCTCCAGATCATGCCACTCACCGCCTTGCACCATCTGTTCCAAGCAATGTGAAATATTCTCATGCCTCTTCCTTTGCACATCTAACCCCCTCCCCCCCATCTTGGCTAACAGCTACCAGGGCTTCAAGTCTGAGCTCAAGTATCACCACCCTTGGAGAGCCTTGCCTTTGGTTCCTAGCGTGACTGGGTTTCTCCAATGCCCCCTGAAATGGCTAGTGCTTGCCTCTAGCATAGCACATAGCACACAGCGATGGGATTATGCATTTATCTATGTTTCCCCAGCTAAGGGTCGGTGGGGGCTGTGCCTGTCTTTTAAAAAATCACTACAGTGCCTAATCGTGAGGTATTCAGCAAAGGTTTGAATAAACAAAAGGTATAATAAATTTTACCATTAGTGAGTTCAGCTGCTTTATGAGGCTCATGAAATATTTAGGACAAAAGGACGTATTTGTTGTGATGATTTAAAAAAAAAAAAAGTGCAAAACAAAGATGGGGCACCTGGCTGGATCAGTTGGCATGCGATTTGTGGTCTTGGGGTTGTGAGTTTGAGCACCATGTTTGGTGTGGAGATTACTTAAAGTACTTTTTAATTAAATAAACACAAATTACAAAAACAAAGATAATGTCTTACAATCCTTACTGCATGTCACATACAGAAATTAATGAGATGGGAGTGTAAAAGCTAAAATGATAAAGATCTTATAAGAAAAATACAGGAATAGGGGCGCCTAGGTGGCTCAGTTGGTTGAGCGTCTGCCTTCAGCTCGGGACACGATCCCAGAGTCCTGGGATCAAGTACCATATTGGGCTCCCCGCTTAGCAGGGAGTCTGTTTCTCCTTCTGCCCTTCACCCTGCTTGTGCTCTTTCTCTCTCTCAAATAAGTAAATAAAATCTTAAAAAAAGAAAAAGAAAGAAAAGAAAAACATGGGAATAAAAAGTGGGGGATGCCTGGGTGGCTCAGTCGTTAAGCATCTGCCTTTTACTCAGGTCATGATCCCAGGGTCCTGAGATCAAGTCCCTCATCAGTCTCTCTGCTCAGGGGGAGGTCTGCTTCTCCCTCTCCCACTCCCCCTGCTTGTGTTCCCTCTCTCGCTGTATCTCTCTCTCGATCTGTCAAATAAATAAATAAAATCTTTAAAAAAAAATATAGGAATCATCTTTGGGATTTGGCAGTGGACAAACTTTTGTATGCAGGACACACAAAGTAGTTATCATAAAAGAAAATACTGACAAAAAGTTCATCAAAATTTAAAATGTTGGAACATTAATCCCCCCTTATTCATGGGGGTACATTCCAAGACCCCCAGTGGATGCCTGAAACCAAAGACAGTACCAAACCCTACAAATACTGTTTTTATTCCCTATACATATATACCTCTGATAAAGTTTAATTTACAAATCAGGCGCAGTAAGAGATGAATAACAATAAGAAGAAAACAACATTTACAATATATTGTAATAAAAGTTATTGATTGTGGTTTCTTGCCCCCTTTCTGTCTCAAGATATTCTACTGTACTGCTCTCACCCTTCTAACTTGTGATGCTACAAGATGAGAAAAGGCCTATGTGATGAGGTGAAATGAGATGCACAACACAGACACGGTGACATAGTGTTAGGCTACTACCCACCTTCTGATATCAGAATGAGAATCATCTACTTTCAGACTGTACTTGACTGTGGGTAACTGAAACCGTGGAAAGAAAAACTGCAGATGAGGAGGGAGAGTTACTGTACAACAAAAGACATCACCAAGAAAATGATGAGGAAAGCCAGAAACTAGAGGAAAACACATACAAAACATTTATCTGACAAAGGCCTGGCATCCAGGATGCGTAAAGAACTCCTATAACTCAATAATAAAGACAAAAGACCGATTAAAAAAATAGGTTGAGGTGCCTGGGTGGCTCAGTGGGTTAAGCCGCTGCCTTTGGCTCAGGTCATGATCTCAGGGTCCTGGGATCGAGTCCCGTGTCGGGCTCTCTGCTCAGCAGAGAGCCTGCTTCCCCCTCTCTCTCTGCCTGCCTCTCTGTCTACTTGTGATCTCTCTCTGTCAAATAAATAAATAAAATCTTTAAAAATAGCTTAAATATTTGAACAAATACTTCACATAATAAAATACACAAACGGCCAATAAGCACATAAAAAAGATGATCGATAGTCCATCATCAGGAAAATGAAAATTAAAACCACAATGAGATATTACTATTTACCCAACAGAATAACTAAAATTAATAAGATCGGTAACACCAAATATTGGCAAGGATATGAAACAATGAAAACTCTTATACATTGTGGATGGTAATAGGGCAGGGCACAACAACTCTGGGAGACAGCGCGGCAGGGGCCCAATGCCCTAGATGGACTTCTGACGGACTAAAACATATGACAACAATCAATGAGTTAATGATTTCCTGAAATGAGTTTTCATTAAAGCAAATGTTGTATGACTCAGAAACAGAACAACTGGAAGGTAGAAGGGAAAATAAAGAATAGAGAAAACAATAAAGATCAAAAACACAGAAATATAAAGAGTACAAAGATACAAAAAAGAGAAGAACAAAACCAAAAGCTGGTTCCATGAAAAGATTAATTGTATCTTGTCTGCAGCAAGAGTCAGCAAGAAAGAAAAAAAAAAAGAAAGCAACAAAAGCAATGGAGAGTAGTGAACCCAGAGGTCCATATACTAACAGAGATGGGACCGATGGCAGACAAGGCTTTCCACATCAGTGGGGTACCTACTGGACTGTTCTACAGTGCTGTGGGAATTGTTATCCACATGAAAAAACAAATTAGATCCCTCACATCATAAATAATTTTAGGTAGATTAAAGACCAAATTTGAAAGATAAAAGTTAAGGAAATTTTTTCTAAATATGTTTTTTAAATTTTAAGAAAATACAAGAATCCTTATGATGTTGAAGATATTAGATGTTTTCTTAAGAATATTAAACCACATAAACTATAAAGGAATATATTGATAAATTTATCTATGTTAAATGTACACCTATGGTACACCAAAACACACTGTAAACAAAGTCAAAGACAAGGTACAGTCAGGAAGAAGATATCTGCGATACACGTGACTGAAAGAAATTAGCACCCAGGGGTATAATTAAGTATTAAAGAAAAAAAAAAGAAGTAGAAAAATGAGCAAAGGATACGAACATGTAGTTCACAAAGAGGAAATGCATATAGCAAAAAATAATATGAAAAGATGCCCAACTTCACTAGTAATCAGGAAAATGCAAATTAACCACCACAACATACCATACACTCCCACTAGAATAGCCAAAATTAGAGACTGACAAGACCTAGTGTTCGTGAGGACACAAAGCAACTGGAACGCTCATACGCTGCTGGTGGGAGTAGAAAATAGTACAACCACTTTGGAAAACAGTTTGTCAGTTATCTTCAAAGTTAAATATACATCTACTCTATGGTCCAACAGCTCATCCGAGGTATTTGTCCAAGAGGGAAAAAGAAGTATGTCCATACAAACTGGTATGTGAATGTCCATACAGATTAATTTATTACAAAAAAAAGAAAAAAAACAAGAAGCAGAGGAGGCTGGCTGGCTCAGTTGGTGGAGCATGTGACTCTTCCCCAAGGTTGTGAGTTCGAGCCCCACCTTTCATGCAGAGATTACTTAAAAATAAAATCTTAAAAAAAATTTCAAAAATGAAAACAAGTAGCAGTGTAAATGCCCATCAACTGAAGAACTGACCAACAAAATGTGGGACATTCATACCATGGAATACTACAAAAAGGAATGAGCTTTCCTCAGAATATTACCTGGAAATGTCACAGGACCAGCAACTCCATTTCCAAGTATCTACCCCCAAGAAATGAAAGCACGTGTTCACACAAAAACTTGCATATATGAATGTTCACAGCAGCATTATTCGTAAAAGTAAAAAAGTAGAAACAACCCAAATGCTCATCAATTGATAAACAAAATGGGGCACGACCATTCATGCTACAACATGGAGGAACCTTGAAGACATTATGCCAAGTGAAAGAAGCCAGACACAAGAGGCTCCACTGTGGTAGAACAGCATTTATAGGTTGTGTCCAGAACTGGCAAATCCACAGAGACAGGAAACAGATCAGTGGTTGTCAGGGGATAGGAGGAAGGGGGTAGAAGGGGAGTGCCTGCTAACAGGTAGGAGGCTTCTTTCTAGGGTGATGAAATGTTTTGGAACCGTGGTAATGGTTGCACAATACAGTGACTGTAGTAAAAAACACCGACTGTACACTTGAAAGCAGTGAATTTTATGTGAATTACATCTAAAAATTTTTTTTTTAAGTAACGAACTACTGATATAAATAACACATGGATGAATGGGTTTAAAAACACTAAGCTGATGGAATGCCTGGGTGGCTCAGTGGGCAGAGTGTGCCACTCAGTCTCAGGGTGGTGAGTTCAAGCCCCACGTTGGCGGCAGATAACTTAAATAAATCAACTTTAAAACAACAACATTATGTTGATGAAAAGAGGCCAGACACAAGAGAGTCAACCTATCCGACTCTAGTCATGTTAAACTCTAAGTACAGTGACAGAAATCAGTGGCTGTCTAAGGCAATCAGGCAGAAGCAAACTTTTTAGGATGAGAAAGAAATGTTTTGTATCCTGACTGGGACAGGAAGCACACAGATACATACATTTGTCCGATGCCAGTCAACCTGCTTACTTGAAAATGGATACACTTCGTTCTATGTAAGTTATAGCTCAATAAAATTGATTTAAAAAAGAATTAAACATGAGACATTATTTTATACCAATCTGATTAGGGAAAGTTTCGAAGGATGGCAGCATGTGGATACCGCAAGGACTGAGCAAAAGTCCTCTATTCTCTACCAGGAAGGGAATGAATCAGTACAACTACCCTGGAGAGCTAATAACAACATCTACGTGCATACCTTTCAATATAGCAACTCTAGACCTAGGTAGACACATTAAAGCAATTCTCCTCTATGTGTACGGAGACATAAACAAAACTATTCATTGCAGCACTACCATAAAGGCTAAATTTCCACCGAGGGAAGAACAAATAAATCCATGCTTGCTACATTACAGTTAAAATGAAAGGGCTACGGTTATAGATACCAGCATGCATGCATCCCGAAAACATAAAGGTGAGCTAAAAAGGCAAGCTGCAGATTCCACTGATGGTGCCATGTAGAAAAATGGGTTTAAGTGTGCAAAACAACACTGTATGTCATGTGTAGCTGCAGACATGTATGTACAAACACAGAAATAGTATTTTTAAATGTGTGGAAACCATAACAGCAAAGTCAGGAAAGGGGCTATTTCTGTGGTTCACAAGGAAAGGATTCCAACAGCAAAGGGACACCCAGTGGACTTCGACTGTACTTTTTATGCTTTATTCTTAAGTTGGGTGACAGGTACCCAAGTGTTCGGGGTACGACATTCTATAGTTTTTTTTACATGCTTGAAAGACTTGATAGTGGTTTTATTTTATTTTTTTTTAAAGATTTTATTTATTTATTTGACAGATAGAGATCACAAGTAGGCAGAGAAGCAGGCAGAGAGAGAGGAGGAAGCAGGCTCCCCGCTGAGCAGAGAGCCCGATGCGGGGCTCGATCCCAGGACCCTGGGATCATGACCTGAGCCAAAGGCAGAGGCTTTAACCCACTGAGCCACCCAGGCGCCCCTTGATAATGGTTTTATATATAATCTCCTCTTCTACCTTTGCATAAAACATGTTTCTTTTATTACAGATTGATTTGTTCTGCTTAAGTTATTGGTAGTTTTGTTCTAGGAAAACACATTTTGATTGGATAAGGAATTCTACCTCTTTTTAATGATTTATTTATTTATTTGAGAGAGGGAGAGCATGCACGCTCAAGTGGGGGGGGGCAGGCAGAGGGAGAGACTCTTCAAGCAGACTCCTTGCCCAGCACAGAGCCTGCCTCAGGGCTGGATCTCACACCTAGAGATCATGACCCAAGCCAAAAATAAAGAGTCAGACACTCAACTGCCCAAACCACCCAGGGCTCCAGAAATTCTGTATTTTTTTAACGCTTAAATTTTGCTTTATCTTCAATGGTCCCTTATTTAAAAAAAAAAAAAAATCCTCAGAGCATTTGTTATAATGCCTTAAAGTAACAACATTTAAATAAATTTATACAGATTGAGAAAGAGGGACAATTTGTTTAAAAGCCCATTGTAGGGGCACCTGGGTGGCTCAGTGGGTTAAGCCTCTGCCTTCAGCTCAGGACATGATCCCAACATCCTGGGATCGAGCCCTGCATCGGGCTCTCTGCTCAGCAGGGAGCCTGCTTCCTCGTCTCTCTCTGCCTGCCTCTCTGCCTACTTGTGATCTCTGTCCATCAAATAAATAAAATCTTTTAAAATAAATAAATTAATTAAATAAAAGCCCATTGTAGGGGCACCTGGGTGGCTCAGTCGGTTATGCATCTGCTTTCGGCTCAGGTCATGATCCCAGGGGCCTGGGATCCAGCCCCACGTGGGGCTTCCTACTCAGCAGGGATCCTGCTTCTCCTTCTCCCTCTGCCCCCTCCATCCTGCTTGTAGTCTGGTTCGATCTCTCATTCTCTCTCAAATGAATAAATTTTAAAAACTTTACAAAAATAGTAATAGAATAATAAAAGCCCACTGCATATTTTACTATTTGCTAAACTTAATGTTTATCTTTGTAGAGTCTGAAAAATTCTGCTTTCTTGTTTACTTTCACTTATTTAAATGACCTATATAAAAATAAGTATCTATTAAATTCAACAAGGTCCTTAATCTGGTTGCTGGGATAGGAGTCAAGGGTCTCTACACCTCCCCCGCATTCCCAGCAGAGGGGCCATTGCGCGGAATCCAGTAGGATTTTCAGCCAAGCACACAGGCCCTGGAACCAGACTCGTGGGGCTCCCAGGGCTTTCACATTCCTGGGACCTGCAGCTAGTCCCCTGACTGCTCTATCGCCTGACCTGTAACCTGACCTACTAACAACCTCCACACGTTTTGCCTGGCTGGCTCAGTCAGTGCACACAACTCCTGATCGCAGGGCTTTATGTTTGAGCCTCATGTTGGATGTAGAGATTACTTAAAAATAAAAAATCTTCAAAAATAAATAAGTAAAGCAAATCACATGTTGCTGGGCGTATACTGGGAGCTCTGTAATATTTATTTCACCGACTCCCACCTTGAACATATGCGAAGGTGCTCACAGATGACATGCAGACTACCCATAATGCTTCAAAGAGTTTTTGCTTTAAAGCAGCAAAAAGAAAAAAGGCAGTGTTCCTCTTTCTCTTCAAAACATTACATTGGGGCGTCTGGGTGGCTCGGTCGTTAGGCGACCGCCTTCAGCTCAGGTCATGATCCCCGGGCCCTGGGATCGAGCCCCACATTAGGCTCCCTGCTCAGTGGGGAGCCTGCTTCCTCCTTCTCCCACTCCCCTTGCTTGTGTTCCCTCTCTTGCTCTCTCTCTGTCAAATAAATAAATAAAATCTTAAAAAAAAAAAAGGTTAATGCACATTTTCAGTAAATGAATAAAGGGGTAGGTAAAACCCTGTCATGGAGTGTCCTATGAAGAGGGATTATATAAGACCCAAAAGCTTAATGCTATCTTCCCGGTGTTTCAGTATTATTATTTAAGATTTAAATGCTCCTTGGCATCCTGTCCCCTTCTTGTAAAGTTACTCAACAAGTCACTCAGGAAACTGCCATCCAACTTGATGCCTCATCTGTGACTACCCCCATTTCCTGACACTTGGTAATGCTCTCTTGACTTACTGACCTCTGGCAATGTGGTCCCCCAAAGCCATCCTGGCAGGTCTCACCTGCCTCTGACTCACTCAAGTACAGGGCTCCCCAAACCTTCTGCTCATGTGACTCCTGAAAGAATTTAGAAAAACTATATTATCTCCCTGGGACATTTTTATGATGATACAATAATTTTTAAGTCAAAACAGTTGCAAAACGTGCAAATTCTTGCATGTTGCAAATACTGACATTTTTTAAATGAAGTGGTTACCACACTTTGAAAAATTACCGAATGGGGCACCTAAGTGGCTCAATCGGTTGGCCATCTACCTTCGGCTCAGGTCATGATCCCAGGGTCCTGGGATAGAGACTGGCATTGGGCTCCTTGCTCAGCAGAAAGCTGCTTCTCCCTCTGCCTGAAGCTACCCCTGCTTGTGCTCTCTCTCTCTCACTCTCTCTCTGTCAAATAAATAAATGGAATCTTAAAAAAAAAAAAAAAAAAAGAGGGGTTTATTCCCTTAAAAAAAAATTATCAAACGAATCCAAATACTGTAGTTTTGATACAACCTACCAAATCTCATTAAACAAATACACTGACAAAGTTTACATTGTTAGTTTTTCTCATAAAACTTATATTTCGATTCTGCTTCTCTCACATAATTTTGCTGATGTAATATATTTCTAACACTTGAAAAAAATTTAAACATTATATAATCTGAGATAACAAAAAATGCTTATATCTTAATTTTCTTAATTTCCATTGGATCCGTAATTTAAGTTCCTGTGTTAATTTTTTTCATTGAGTTGTCATTACAAAATACAACATATAATAAAAAGTAAAATTTTATTTGTGAGCTGTATCTTTTAATGAAATTGATAGGTTTCTTTCCTTTTCACTTACTTACTTCATGTCTTTGTAGCAGATGGATATTTTAATCCAAATTAATAAATCATGTCATGGTAGAATGACATAGATTAGCATCATTTCAATTCCTATCTTTGTTTCTACACATAAAAGGGCAGAGAATTCTTACCTAAACAATTAGAGGAAAATGGAGAGAGTTGTATTATAGGAACGTTATTTGATTCTTTTACCTCCTTCCAAGTGTATGCAAAAAATATCACATTTTGATCTATTATCATCTATCATCAAAAAGATTTTACAGGGGCTACTGGGTGGCTCAGTCTTTAAGCATCTGCCTTCAGCTCAGGTCATGATCTCAGGGTCCCCGGATCAAGCCCAACATCAGGCTCCTTGCTCAGTGGAGAGCCTACTTCTCCCTTTCCCTCTGCCTGCTGTTCCCACTGCTTGTGCTCTCTCTCTATGTCAAATAAATAAATAATATCTTTAAAAATGAAAAATTTTAAAAAATTTTTACATCTATATAGTATTTCTACAGAGAAGGTTTCACTTGAATATAATTATGAGAACATTGGAGCATCTGGGTGGCTCAATCAGTTAAGTATCTCACTTCCACTCAGGTCATGATCTCAGGGTCCTGGGTTGGAGCCCCAGGTAGGGCCCCATCCTCAGTGGGGAGTCTGCCCCTACCCCCATTTGTGGGAGAGAGCACACACACACGTACTAGCACACGCGTGCTCTCTCTTTCTAATAAATAAATAAAATCTTTAAAAAAAATATGAGACCGTCAGGCAAGTTCAAATTCAGGGACATCTATAAAACAACTGGCCTAGAGTCTCCAAAAACTCCAGTGTTAAATAATACCCTGAGTGTGATCGCTATTTTGTTAGATGGGAAAATGTCTTTATTTGTAGCAGCTACATACAAAAGTATTTAATGACGGAGTGTCAAGACATTTGCAACCAACTCCCAAATTAATAATGATTCTAGATAAAGGCTGTTCTTTGTATTATTCTTGCAACTTTCCTATAGGTTTGATATTTATAAAATTAAAAACTGGAAAAATTGTTTTTAATAATCTATCTACTGTAGAATCAATTACGTTCTTGAAATTTGCTGAAAGCAAAATTGACAACCACTTAACTTGCAAAAGGATTCGTTGCCCATCATTAGAATCATCCACTTTCTTACTTCCTGGGAGGTACTGCATTAAAAAAAGCACTTAGACCAAGACTTATTCAGCAGCTGCCACACAGCAATTATTCCTCTACTTTTCAGAAACCAGTCCTAAATCTGGTAATATTAGCGAATGTTGAGATATTAAGATATCTTAATACGTCTTTGTCAATATAACATCTTGTTTTATTTTAAAGTTCATTTACTTATTTATTTTAGTAATCTCTACCCCCTACGTGGCACTCGAACACATAACCCCGAGATTAAGAGTTGCATGCTTTTCTGACTGAGTCAGCCAGGCACCCCGTCAAAACAACATTTTAAATTAAATATTTATATCTTATGTGCTTTAAGTATATTTTCACCAAAACCTAGGAACTGCAAACTTATCTCATTCAGCTTTTGGAACATGTCCATCATGTAATTGAATCTGCAAAGCCAATCTTCACTGTCAAACCAATCATTCAAATCAGATGTACTTTCTTAAGGAACAGACGGATTTATTTTTTTCAATTCAAATGATGTGTAAATGCATTTCCCTATGACAACCTTCTCCACGTTTGAATTTTAAGACAAAAGTAAGGAAAAAGAAGGAAGAGAGGGAAGGAGAGAGAGAACTGAAAAATATATATAGGACAGCTGAATTTTCTTATCTGTTTCTGCACTCAGTATGTTGTTTTAAAGTACATAAAGAGAATTCAGCCTTACAAAAATATGTCGTTGGAAAAAGAAAGTTGAAAAAAGAAAGCCTTTTCTGATAATTGTGAATATGCTTCTTTGATACTACCCCAAAACTCGAGAAAAGCGGGACTTTTTTCAAGATTTGCTGCAATATGGAAATAATTCTTGTCACTGAACTTTTGGTATTCGGTAACATCAAAACCCCTTAGTCCCTCAGACACCCGGGATGGATCTTTTGCTGGTTTTGTAACATCCGGTGTTGGGTCATTTAGGATGTATTGGTTACTGAATTATGTAGATCTCCCAAATGTTAACACATTTCATTCTATATTTTAAAAGTCACAATTACTAATATCACTACCAACCTCACCAGAAAAATTAAGAGCCAGAAGCCAGCAAGTACACAGTGGCAGACTGGAGTTTTTCAAGTACCTAATTTTTACTTGAAAGCTCTAATTTTAGGGGTACCTGGGTGGCTCAGTTGGTTACGCCTCTAACTTCAGCTCAGGTCATGATCCATGTTGGGCTCCATGCTCAGCGGGGTGTCTGCTTCTCCTTCTGCCTCTGTTCCTCTCCCGCGCCCCACCCCCAGCTCTCTCTCTCAAATAAATAAATAAAATATTTTTTTAAAAAAGAAGCTCGGGGGAGGGGGTTGGGAGAAGGGGGTGGGGTTATGGATATTGGGGAGGGTATGTGCTATGGTGAGTGCTGTGAAGTGTGTAAACCTGGCGATTCGCAGACCTGTACCCCTGGGGATAAAAATATATGTTTATAAAGCTGTAAAAAAAAAAAAAAAAAGAAAAGAAAAAAGAAAGGATGAATACCCAAGTTTTGTAGCAACATGGACGGGACTGGAAGAGATTATGCTGAGTGAAATAAGTCAAGCAGAGAGAGTCAATTATCATATGGTTTCACTTATTTGTGGAGCATAACAAATAGCATGGAGGACAAGGGGAGATGGAGAGGAGAAGGGAGTTGAGGGAAATTGGAAGGGGAGGTGAACCATGAGAGACTATGGACTCTGAAAAACGATCTGAGAATTTTGAAGGGGTGGGGGGTGGGAGGTTGGGGGCACCAGGTGGTGGGTATTGTGGAGGGCACGGATTGCATGGAGCACTGGGTGTGGTGCAAAAATAATGAATACTGTTATGCTGAAAAAATAAAGAATTAAAAAAAAAAAAAAAAAAGCTCGGGGCAGCTGGGTGGCTCAGTGGGTTAAAGCCTCTGCCTTCGGCTCAGGTCATGATCCCGGGGTCCTAGGATCGAGCCCCGCATCGGGCTCTTTGCTCAGGAGGGAGCCTGCTTACCCTCTCTCTCTCTGCCTGCCTCTCTGGCTACTTGTGCTCTCTGTCTGTCAAATAATAAATAAAATCTTAAAAAAAAAAAAAAAAGAAAGAAAAGAAGCTCTAAATTTTAACAAATACTGTCCTATTGTTTTCCTTAAAGTGACTAACTCACCTTGCTCATTTATGAGAAAACGTCTGCTACACTATATACTGAAGTCTGAATAGCCACAGTTTGTCAGTTGTTCTGTCAAATAAAAATGTTGTTTCATGAAAAAAGCTGCTAGTGCAGCTTGCAACTCATTCAACTGTACACGTACGCTCCCTCGAGACAGCCAGCATTTCAGTATGCTGCAGAAGTGCCTTCTGTAACTTCCCATTTCATCCCCTAAGATACTTAAAAATATACACTTAAGGATCAGCTGTGATAAAAGCAATCATTTTGACTGCACTGTCAAGGGCTTTCCTGGTGACAATTTTTTTTTTTTTTTAAGCTGTGACGTACATGGTGGCAGAGAATACAACTACTAACACTGTTTGGTGCCCCTCCACTGTCTCTGTTCTTGCACCTGACATTCTGGGAACACAGGGTCTTCCCTAGACTTCAATGATGTCTCACCTTCTTCTCTCACCATCAGTGACTCCAGTGCTTCTTCTCACTATATAGGAAGCTGCTGCACAGCAAGGGCTGTCCTGATTATGCCTCAAGGCCAACTGAGTTATACCCTCTGTTAATGATGATGACTCACTTCCTTTTTTGAAATGTCCTTCCCATTCTGTTTCCGAAACGATCATAACCTTTTAATATATTACACAAATGCAGCCCCTGATTTAACAGGACCTACACCTTGCGAATCCCAGTTTTGGCCACCCATCCCGTCCCCAGCCACCTCTCACATGCATCAGTGCAGAGGAAACCAGTAAAACTAAATCTGTAAACTGAAATTAACACACAGTCCCTAACTTGAAAATACATGATTTCCCACACCAACCGTGAATACTCAAAAAAGTCCCTGCTGTACCAGAACTCTCATGATGGAATAATGAGCTCTGCTTAGGGGAAGTATCTTGGGAAAATAGAACAATCCGTGAGTCAGGGTGGGCCTCCTGAGATCAGAGGGCAGCATCTAGCATCAGGCTGGTTTAGAAGACAGCAATCAGCAACCCACCCTCCACCCTCTATCTGCTATCCTTACTTTACAAAGGGGGAAGCACCAAGGCTTAGAAGGAACGTGCTCGAGGGCACACAGCTGGACAGGCCAAAACCCATAATGAGACCATTCTACACCAAGAGTTGACAAGCTTTTCCTGTAAAGAGCCAGAGGGTAAATGTTGCAGGCTTTGCAGGCCATATCATCTTTATTGCAACCGTTCAACCCCACCGAAGCTGCCGGAGAGCTGCCCCAGACAACATGTAAACAAATGAGCGTGGCTGTGCTCCAATAAAACTCTATTTATGGGGGCGCCTGGGTGGCTCAGTGGGTTAAGCCGCTGCCTTCGGCTCAGGTCATGATCCCAGGTCCTGGGTTCGAGCCCCACATCGGGCTTTCTGCTCAGCAGGGAGCCTGCTTCCTCCTCTCTCTCTGCCTGCCTCTCTGCTTACTTGTGATTTCTCTCTGTCAAATAAATAAATAAAATCTTTAAAAAAAAACTCTATTTATGGACACCGAAATTCGAATGTCAGATATGTCATAAGCCAGTATGCTCCTTTTGAGTATTTTTCCACCATTTTTAAAGTTAACAAGCGCGGCACTTAGCTGGCTCAGGTGGTGAAGCACGTATCTCTTGATCTATCTCCAGTTGTGGGTTCGATCCCCATGCTGGGTGAAGAGATCATGTACAAATGAAATATTTAAAAATAATAATAAAAGGGGTGCCTGGGTGGCTCAGTCGTTAAGCGTCTGCCTTCAGCTCAGGTCATGATCCCAGGGTCCTGGGATGGAGCCCTGCATCAGGCTCCCTGCTCGGCAGGAAGCCACCTTCTCCCTCTCCCACCTCCCCAGCTGGTGTTCCCTCTCTCACTGTGTCTCTGTCTGTCAAATAAATAAAATAATAAAATAAAAAATAAAAAAAAAATAAAATATGAATTTGTAAAAACCATTCTTAGCTCAGAGGCTGTACAAAAAGAACATGCAGTGGACCTGAGTTGTCGATGATGTCAGAGGCAAACCCGACCAATTACAATAATTACTTCACACAGAAAAAGAAAAAGGAAACCCTGCCACCACAACCCAGATCAACATGGCAGCTAGTGGCCTGGACACAGGACTCTAGGCAGCAAGTTGACTGTTAGGTGTGATGGTGGTCCTGACTGGCCTCACTGGCTCCACCCTCGCCCCCTAGAGTCTGTCCTCCACACTGAGCCCAGAGCGAACTTTGAAAATTTAAAATTAAATCATGGCTGCCTGGAGCAGTTGTTTGGCTCCACTGATGAAGCATCTGACTCTTAATTTCAGCTCAGGTCATGATCTCAGGGTCGTGAGATCGAGCCCCACACTGGGCTCTGAGCTGGGCGTGGAGCCTGCTTAAGATTCTCTCTCCCTGGGCGCCTGGGTGGCTCAGTGGGTTAAGATTCTCTCTCCCTCTCTCATCGCCCCCCCCCCCCAAAATATATATATATATATATATATTCTTAGATGGTGTACCTATAAGGCTCTGTAAGGACTACATTCAGGGCACCTGGGTGGCTCAGTCAGTTAAGCATCTGCCTTTGGCTCAGGTCATGATCCCAGGGTCCTGGGACTGAGCCCTGCATCAGGATCCTTGCTCAACGCGAAGCCTGTTTCTCCGTCTCCCTGCCGCTCTCCTTGCTGTGCTCACTCTCTCTCGCTATCTCTCTCTGTTAAATAAATAGACAGATAAATAAGTAAACTACATTCTCCCATTGTCACTATCACCCCCAATTCCCTACCACTCTGCATCCTTGCTGTTCTTCCAGGAAAACAACAGCACACCTGCCTCAAAGGTTTGTGCTTACACACCCTAGGCTTGGAACTCTCTCGGCCAGATACTTCCATGGCTGCCTCTTGTATCCCTCCCAGGCCTTGTTCAACATCCATCACCTGATCAGACAGGCCTTTCAGGACCATGGCTCACACTCTATAAACCCCCGATTCTGCTTTGTTTCTTCATAGCACTTATCGCTATCTGCTACATATTTATTTATTAGAGTAGATGGATGGCTCATGAGCACAGGGACTCTGCTCTGTTCACTGCCTTATCCCCAGCACCCAGAACAGTCGCAGATATACAGGGGTTGCTCAATAAATGTTTGTTGAGTTTAATGAATCAATGAATGGAATGCCATAAAACCATTTGCAACTGATTTCTTAAAATATAACCTGCTCATAGGTTGAAGGCAACTTATAAATACACACTTTCCAGTCAAAAATGAAAATGTGGGGCACTTGGCTGCCTCAGTTGGTGGAGGGCTCAGCTCTTGATCTTAGGATTGTGACTTGGAGCCCTAATGTTGGGTGTAGAGATTACTTAAAAATGAAATCTTAAACAAAAAAATAAAATGCTATTGTATTCACATGGTTCTTTCAGATGTATAATCATTTAAAATACATGTTGAGGGACTCCTGGGTAGCTCAGGGGGTTAAGCCTCTGCCTTCGGCTGAGGTCATGATATCAGGGTCCTAAGATCAAGCCCCGAACTGTGCTCTCTGCTCAGCAGGGAGCCTTCTTCCTCCTCTTTCTCTCTGCCTGCCTCTCTGCCTTCTTGTGCTATCTTCCAAATAAATAAAATCTTAAAACTAAATAAATAAATAAATACATACTTAGTGACTGCCCATATGCAAGGCATGGAACTACACGTAGTGAAGCACAGAATTTCTGTTCTCAAAGAACTTGTAGACTAAAAGGACACTAAGACATTCATAAGCAACCTCAAGAAAAGAGAGACCATGAGAAGGGACCCAGTACAGGGAAAGATAAAGACCTAAGGAAGTTTGGTTTCCTCCTGAGGGCTCGGTCTTCATTCTCTCATTGTCTCTTCTGTGTGAAATCCCCACTGATGAGGGTACAAGCCCAGAGGAAGGTAATGAATTAACTTGAGGGAGGCCTCCTGACTTGGGAGTCCTGGGTTCTTTCCACCATAACATTTTCCTTTTGATTTTTTCTTTTTTTTTTGCCTGAGAAAGTCAGATGATTGCCTCAATTACACACTTCTCTGTCAGTAGAGTGAAAGCTGAGGAGTCCTTGCTCACAGACAAAGAAAAACCACTTATGTATAACTTTTCCAAACACTCCGAGAGAACCCACCAGTTCATGACTGAATGATGAACGCACACAGAAATGTTTTGCCTATTGCTTCATCTGATTCATCTGCTCAGCCAAAATGCCTGGGTTTCTTTCTTGGCCGTTCATGGGCTCCAGCTTTCTAACACATTTCTTACTCCCTCAAACACACCATCAAGACATAATGCTTAACGTGGTATGATGACACTTGTACCTCTCTGTGGTAAAGTTCACTGAGCTGTACCCTTTAAAGGTGAGCTCAACAGTATGTGACCTCTATCTCGATAAAGTGGTTATATTTTTTAAAAGGTGGTTCTTTCCAAATGTTTGCTATTACAGGTTATTAATGTTAGCCCTTCTATTGATTATTGCTTATTATTATAATAGTCATTATTATGAATAAAGAGTAATGCTGAATTTCATAGTTTAGAAGGAAATTGGGTAGTATCTGTCAAAAAAATTTTTTTAAATTTTTTTCTAAAGGTTTTATTTATGTATTTGACAGAGATCATAAGTAGGCAGTGAGGCAGGTGAGGGGCGGGTCGGGGGAAGCAGGCTCCCTGCTGAGCAGAGAGCCTGATGTGAGGCTCGAGATCCCAGGACCCTGGGATCATGACCTGAGCTGAAGGCAGAGGCTTTAACACACTGAGCCACCCAGGCCCCCTCAAAAAAAATTTTTTTAAACACAGTCCTCTTGATCCAGCTATTTTTCCACCTAAGAGTTTATCAAACATATATACTCATACCAATTTACAAAGATATATGAAAAAGGTAGTTCTGTACCACTGTGCACATTTTTGAAAAACAGGAGTCAAACCAAACTTTCCACAGCAGTGTGGAGCAGGGATGTGGGAATCAAATACCAGGGCACCACTTGCCCATCTGTGAGCCATTTCACCTATCCAAATCTCAGTCATAAAATGGGGACAATAACAACGCCACCTCCCAAGACTATTAGAAGAGACTCAGGTAACAAAATATATGTAAAAACTTAACAAGCTAGCTAGCATGTATTAATAATTAAACAAATATTACTATGAAAGCCATCGCTGTTACTGACAGGACAGATGCTTGTTGACTGAATTGTGGCCCACCCATACAATCAAACACTCTACAGATTTTCAAAAGAATGAGAAAGATTTCTATCAACTGATATGGGAAGAGTTCCAAGATGTTGAGAAAAACGCGAATTGTTGAACAAGATTATAGAACAATCCCGGTTATAAATTTTTAAAAAATATCCATATAACATAAGCCTGGGTGACTCAAGTCGGTTGAGCCTTGGACTCTTGGTTTCCACTAGGGTCATGATCTCAGGGTGTTGAGATCGGCCCCCTATGGGCTCCCTGGCTAGTGGGGAATCTGCTTCCTCCCTCTCTCTCCCTCTGCCCCTCCCCCGTTCATGCACTCGCACGCTCTTCTCTCTAAAATAAATAAATAAAGCTTTAAAAAATCTACATAATATGTATATATAACCTATACACATACGTGTGTGTGTGTGTGTGTGTGTGTGTGTGTGCGTGTTCATATGTGCATTTCTGGAAAGAATACCTAGAAATGGGGTAATGGGATTGAGGAGAAAAGGACATGTTTACTCTTCACTTCATAATACTTAGAACCATACTTTTTTGCAGTGAGCAATTTTCATTAAAAAAAGAAAAGAAAAGAATAACATTGAAAAATATTACTTGCTTACTAAGGGAGAAAAAAAGCACCTTGATTAAAAAAAGGGTATTGACAAAAGAAAGTTTCCACTGAATTCTAAAATTGGCAGCAGATAGAAAACCCTACACATATTAAAAGAAACAGTCCACTGTGCAAGAAGAGAATTTTACTGAGATCCAGGGCTATGTTCAATCCTATCACAGATCTATTAATTACCTGGCTTCTGAAAATATCCACCTTATCTGCAAAGTAAAAGCACTGAGACTTTCACCTTCAGTTTCAAATATTGCTTTTTATTTTTAAAGTACTTAAAAACCTACTGAATTTATATAATAGTGACCTGATAGGCAATAGAAGTAATACAATTGATTTTTAAATTTTCATCACCTGGTGTTTCATTTTGATTATATATTTCATTTTTTAAACTTGGGCTAAAAATAACACTGCAAAAAACTTGAACATCTTTACATCTCTGCAGAGTCTCACTACTGTAACACAAAGCAATACAAATTAAAGATGGAAATTCCAACATGAAGCAACTTTTAGAAATAATTTCTAAAGAACAAATTAAAATTACAGCAAGACTTTGCACGATAAAGAGATTTAAAACTCAAAAGAGAACACTAGGGCTGAGACTGGCTGAGGGGACGGAAGTTCAGAGGCAAGGGACCAGAAAGTAAAAGGGATCAGTACTTTGTATCTGACCCATCCTTCTCAAAGTTCTGACTAGCAGAGAACATCTTTTTATGACACAGGCTAGCAACGCTGAGTGATTTTAAAAGATGAGTATGTTGGGGCATCTGGCTGGCTCCGTCAGAAGACAGTGCAACTCTTAATCTCGGGGTTTTGAGTTCAAGCCCCATTGTTGGGTATATAGATAATAGATAAATAGATAAAGTTGGGTATAAAGAAAATAGATGGATAGATAGGTAGATAGACAGATGAAGTTCAGAAAGAAAAAGGAGTATGCCTGTATGTTAAAATGCCAAAAAAAAAAAAAAAAAAACTCATCTCCTTAGCAGTGTCAGAATGATACTCAATGGTCCTTGAAGACAAACTGCCTGAAAAATCTGTAGTTTGTCTTTCTTATCAGTTAGATAAAACAGAACATCAGCATTCTCAGATTACCAGAACTGGGGCACCTGGGTGGCTCAGTCCTTAAATATCTGTCCTCAGCTCAGGTCATGATCCCAGCATCCCAGGATAGAGCCCCACACTGGGCTCCCTGCTCGGTGGGATGCCTGCTTCTCCCTCTCCCCACTCCCCCTGCTTGTGTTCCCTCTTCCACTGTATCTCTGTCAAACAAATAAGTAAAAATCTTTAAGATTACCACAACTGTCCATAGGTGAAGGTTGTGAATGCATTTACCAACGACCTTTAACAGAAGTCCTCTTGATGAGATGGTGTGGGTTGTACAGAAAGGAAAATGGCAAATGGTCCCTCTCCCACTGACTCTCAAAAGATTCCCTCCTCCAGATCCTTCTCCTCACAGTACCCCCCCAAAGTGAGAAGCAGACCCTGTAGAAAACAAATGGACTCCCAGCTCATGACATGTGGCCAAGCCAGTTAAGCAGGAGGGACCCCACGACCAGTAGCCTTAACTGCTTCACTCAGTAAGACCTCACACTTTTCCTAGTATTGGTGGATGAGTCACTGTTAGGAACATGATAAAGACCCACATATCCACCTGAATCCAGTGACTTCTCACCACCTCCACAGCGATGCCCCTAATCAAGCCCCACATTCTCTCACATGTCATGTCTTACTATTTCTGCTGTTGCCCCTGATAGGCCTCTGCCTCCTCTAGAATCTCATCTAACCACCTCTTGCCCTTAGACTAACTACTAGCCCACATGGGCTTTCCTTCCATTCTGGGGACAAGCCAAGTTCACGGTCATCCAAGAGCTTCTGCTTTTGCTGTTCCCTCTGTCAAGAACACTCTTCCCTTCTTCTTCCAAGGCTGAGTCTTTCTCATCAGTCTGGTCTCCACTCAAGCCACCTCCTCACATCCTGTGCAAGGGGCATTCCTGCTGCATTCTATACCCATATACCCTATTTGATTTCCCTTCACAATCTGAAATTCTTATTTATTTGCTTCCTTTGCCGTCTGTCCTCCCTTTCTACTACCACCACCAGGCCACCAATTCCATGAGGAGGAACCCCATCTTATGTGCCCCTGAAGCCACACTACTGGGCACAGTCACCAGAATCAAAAAATAATTAAAATCTGCTTATGGTAGAAGGTTCAAATGTGCAAAAGCCAGGATGACTTGAAAGTGTCCCCTAACATATTTTCTGACATCAAATATTGCAGGATTGTGTATTTCTATTACATTTCAGTCTATGTTAAAAAAAAAATAGTAAGGCAAAAATAAAGTAAAGCTGCTAGATATTTCTCCAGTACAGTATGGTAAAGATCAGAAGTATCACAACACTTTATGGTGTTTGAAAAAGCATGTCCTCCCACACATTGCTGGCAGGAGTATAAAATGACATCAATTTTTTGGAGAGCAATTTGGAATTATCTATGTAAATTACAAATGCACATGCCCTTTGAGCCTATGTCTTAACTTTCGGGAATTTATCCTATGGACAAAAGCAAAAATAATGTACCCATACAGGATATTCACTAAAGCATTTCTATAGGTGAGACAACATAAATAAATAAATAAGTAAATAATTTAAAGGTTTTTTTAAAACAGTGGAATATTATGCAGCTGCATAAAAGAATCTGGTAGCTCTTTATAGACTCATACAGAACAGTCTTCACGGCATGCTTGCTGATTTAAAAAGCAAGTTTGGGGACAGTGTTATTGCACTGTTTTTGTTATTGTTTTCTTGTAAATATTTATGATATGCTTATAAATACACAGAATGTCTGTAAAATGACACACAAAATACAAACAACTTTGGTTACATCAAGGAAAAAGAGAAAAATGCCCAGGAGATGGAGAAAGACTTGCTTGTGTAGCTTTTAAACTTTAAACCATCATTTGATTATTACCCTCAGAACATATCAATTTAAAAGTGTCATAGTCATACACAAAAAGCTTTCAAATTATTGATTTGGAAGACCTCTCGAGATTTCTTCCAAACTTTGAGATTGTATGCTATTCCAAAATTTCAAAGTTTAATAAAAAGAAATGCTATGCTTGTCTTTATTCCTTTTCCACAATCAGTACTTGATGAAAGAATCATTCTTGGATTTAATAGGCTTTTTTTTCTCATTTCTAGCACAAAATCCCATCCTCCTCAACTAAGAGTTCCACCAGCTGAAGTCCGCGGCCTTACCCCAAACAGCTCTTCAATTTATGCAACAGAAGACATATTCCTGGAAGGTTATAGTCTAAATTGTAACATAAACAGTAGACTTTTATTGTGCCAGAATAATTTTTTTCTAAAAGATGCTGTCATAATAAATAGGATAGGAGAATTTAGCTGCCTTCTAGGGCTTTTCGTCTCCTCTAGTTTAGGAGCTAGGGCATGTTTACATGTAAAAACAACGATCACGCTAGGAAGGATATTATAGATGGCAAATACATAGTACTAATAAGCAATCCCTCAAGAAATTCAGAAGGAAACATCACATCTAAAGTAGGCAGGAAAAGCTTCAAAAAAGAAACAGAATCTGTGGCGCCTGGGTGGCTCAGTGGGTTAAGCCTCTGCCTTCGGCTCAGGTCATGATCCCAGGGTCCTGGGATCGAGCCCCACATCGGCTTCTCTGCTCCGCGGGAAGCCTGCTTCCTCCTCTCTCTCTGCCTGCCTCTCTGCCTACTTGTGATCTCTCTCTCTGTCAAATAAATAAATAAATAAAATCTTTAAAAAAAAAAGAAAGAAAGAAACAGAATCTGAGTTGGGCTTGATGGATGATCCAATTTCAACAGGCAAGGGACTGCAGAGGAAGGAACGTTCAGGGGGTTTGGGAACAAGTGAGCAGGCCAGTCTGGACAAAAGGAGGCTGCAAGTGATAGGAGTGCTCCTAGCTCCTGGAAGCCCACGTAATCAGTCCCTGACACCCGCCTCTATCCTTCCCAGGCCCTGGAATAATTATGAGTCTTCCTAATATTTCCGAGAGTGGTCATTCTTCTACATTCTTACCACCTCCATACAATCCACACCCCCATTCCCACCCTCTGCAAAGGTCTCCAAACTCATCCTCCTGTTTCCCATCTTCCCCATTCCCAATTCACAGTACACAACTCATGACATTTGTTATTTTATATGCATAACCCACTCACCTCAAACATGCCAACCACTAACTACTGCCTACAAAATAAAATCATTCTCTTTCTCAGTCGAGGCCTTCTAACATCTGCTCTCTATCCACCTCTCACTCCATCACTGGACTCACACTCCCTAATATGCAAATTTCATGCCTATGCCCCTGCTGTTCCTTCTACCTGGAAAATACTCCTTTTTATGTTCTCACGCGGAGCACACGTAGTGGTAAAGACTGTGTATACTACAGTTCATATAAATGACACCCCCCACCACCACTGATGAGCAGTGCACAATCTCGGCAACCTTCCAAAAATGACTTGTTTCCATGCTCCTCCCCCACTGTGAAGGCCAAATTGTGTCCCAGAACAACTCAGTTGTGATCAGTTTGCCTCTGATTCCTACATCACCAACTTAACACCATTTCTTTATTTAAAAAAAAAAAAAAAAAAGTTACAATATTTGGAATACCAACAGTGATTTGAACACAGCAGCTACTCCAAAATGATGCTTGCAAATGAAGACAGGACTAGTTAAGAAAGGCAGATTGTGGGGGCAGCTGGGTGGCTCAGTCAGTTAGCATCTGCCTTCAGCTCAGGTCATGATCCCAGGGTCCTGGGATAGAGACCAGCATCTGGCTCCCTACTCAGCAGGGAGCCTGCTTCTCCCCTCTCCCTCTGTTGTTCCCCCTGCTTGTACTCTCTCCCTTTCTCTCTGTCATCTAAATAAGTAAAATCTTTTTTAGAAAAGGAAAGAAAAGGAGGGGAAAGAAAAGAGGGGCAGATTGTGGTGAAACCATAAAGACCCTTAAAGGCCAAGAAAAAAGTTTTGGCTTTATCTGGCAGACACCAAATATAGTCAGATGATCAGAATGATGTTTCAAAAAGACTAATTGCAGCAACAAGCAGCAAGCAGGGTTTGAGAGACTATTGTCGAAGTGCCCGTGTAGAGGCCCTATCAGTCAGAGGGGGCCTATGGGAGGCTCCCCTGTGACTTTCAGCCTCCTCAGCTGCTCACTCTCCTTCAGCTTATCTGTCTGGGATTAGAGGTTGGCTTTCATATACCTACACTTGGGAGAGTGGAGCTTAAAACTGGACCTTTAAGCCAAGAAAAACATGCTTTTGCCTGAAATATCTGGGTATCTAGGAAACAGTTCTGACTTGGATAATTGCATACATATATAAAATACACACACACAAATCAAGCATCCCTCTTCTTCTTCCTTCACTTCTTTTGCAGTCCCAAGAAGTCTAACTCAATTCTTCTGTTTCCTTTGCTAATGTAGCTTGAACTTTCACTAACCTTAGAATTCCACAATTACTAGTGAATCATTTCTGGGCCAGCTATGGCTCATTTTCCTATGGTCCTCTAGAAGAATCAAGGGCACTTATGTATTTAGATATATAAATTCATTTCATTGTACTGATGGAGTACTAAATAAGTAATTCTTCTCTGTAAATCAAAAACTCAGAACATAATGCATTAAACAAAATTAGTTCACTAATGAATTTCCTTTTAAAACATGTATCTTGGATTTCATGCCAAGATATCAATATATCAGTAATGGACTCTGTGGTACTAGACAATTTTATTTACTACCTCTTAGTTTAAAAAACAATCTTCACTCTCCGAAGGAAGAATATTATGTGTAAGTAATGCACTCAACCTCACAACACATATCATTGGAAACATGCACATGTCTAACAGGGGAAGATTATCAGGCACAACCTAATTTTAAAAATGAATGGAGGAAAAATAAATAAATAAAACAAATAAAAATGAATGGAGGGGGCCACTTAAAACAATATCAAAGGGGTGCCTGGGTGGCTCAGTCCATTAAACATCTGACTTCAGCTCAGGTCATGATCTCAGGATCCTGGGACCAAGCCTCACATAGGGCTCCCTGCTTAGCCAAGAATCCGCTTGTCCCTCTCCCTCTGCCCCTCCCCACGCTTGTGCTCTCTCTCTCCCCCTCAAATAAATAAAAAAATGTTTAAGTTAACAAAAAATTTTAAAAAATCAAAACAGTATACAATTTTGTGTTTGTGCCCAAAGAGACTGTCTCCCTTGAAAATCCAACTTTACTGTTTATTCCTCCTGTCAAATATGCAAAATAAACTCACTAGTACTAAAAACACAAGTCTGTTATCTCTATTGAAAGGTAAACACGATAGAAGGAAAGATTCAAATATTTTCCTTGCATCCTAATAAACTGAAAAGAAAAGCTATTAACTACTCCAATACTGTTTCTGGATTTCGGGCAGTTTAAATGTTTCTTCTTTTCCAAGGTAGTGATTTTTTCCCCCTCCCTATACTGAAGATCCTTCTGAAAGTCACAGTGTGTATCTTTGGTACTAAACGATGGACAGGTGCTTTGCTAACTCCATTGGAAAAGAAAAGAGAAAAGGGCACAGACATCCATTATTCAGTCTATCGTTAAGTTAATCTCCTTTATAACAATTCCATTAAAGTACATACTTTGCAAAGTGTATGCAACGTGTGGCCACCATAATTCACCATAACAAGACTTCATCTTTCCAAACACCAGCACAAATTGGCAAAAATTCAAGCTGCTCTTAGCCCAAGGTTAAATTGTTGAGTACTAACAATAAAAGTTTTAGGGACATCCAGTTAACTAGTTGCTATTTGCTCCAAAGTAAACTAAAAGATGGGGGAGGCTTGTTTATCTCTACTTATCCCTCCCCAGGCCTGGCGATTCGCCCTCATGAGGCGAATCTAGTGTATGGACCACAGCCACCTGGTGCCAGGAAAATAGGAGCCGGGAGTGAAGAGCCAACCCGTCCCCTGGCTGGCCTCGCTGGGCCCGGAACCGGCCTGGCTCGGCCTCCCCGAGGCAAAAAGGACGGAGACGGGACCGACGGACGGGACGGACAGAACGCGACAGGACGGACGGGACGGGCAGAGAAGCAGTGCTCCTACCCGGAGGGCTCCCTCCCAGGGCCGGCGGAGTACCTGCTCCGGTCATCCAGGCTGCGGTTGTCGGCCGCCGCGGCGCGCCAGTCCGGCAGGGTGCTGGCGCACAGCACCACCATGGACACGATCACGAACACGACCGACACGCTGGCCAGGATCTGCGCGGCCAGCGACGACGTAGGCTCCTCGAAGGTCCGCCGCATGCGCTCGAGCCAGCGGCGGGAGGGGGCCGCCTCGGCACCGCCAGGTCGCGCCTCGTCGCGGCCCAGCGCGCCCGGCTCGTCCGCCGAGTAGAAGGTGTAGGTGTCGGACATGCGGTCGTCGAGGCGGCGCTGGCAGCAGTACTCGAGGTGCGCGCCCTCCAGGCCCCAATAGATCATCTCGTTGTAGAAGGAGAGCTCGCACATCCGCGGCGCGAAGCGCAGCTTGCCGTGGCCGCGCACGTAGAGCAGGATGAAGCCGAAGGCCTCCGAGTGCCGGTCGAAGAAGTACTCGTTGCGCTCGCGGTCGTAGTCGTCGCACACCTCGAGCACGTCGCGCTCGGAGCGGCAGCCGTGCAGCCGGCTCACGCGGCGCAGCGGGAAGTCCTTCAGCAGCTCCCGGGACAGCGAGTACCGGGCGCCGCCCACGTTCAGCACCACCGAGGCCGCCCTGCTGCGCCCGAAGGTCATGGCTGGCCACCCCGAAGCCCCGAGGCCCGAGGCCGCCGCCGCGCGGGGCCTGCCTGCAGTTGGCCGACGGGGGAGCGCGCCGTCGGGGCCCGCGGACCGGCTGGCCGGCTCTCGCTGCGGGCTCTGCTCTTGCCCTTCGCTGCCCCGGAGACCCCTCGGCTCCAGTGTCCTCGGCAGCCTGGCGTTGCTGCTAGCGACGCTCCCTCGGCGCGGCGGCACCTGCAGGTGGCCGGGGAGTCCCCTCAGGCGCCAGCGCTGCGCGCCCACTGGTCGGGATCAAGGCTGTCAGCGCCCGGGGATGCCCCCCTGCGAGGCCGGAGTGTCCTTTCAGACCGTGGCGCGGCCCCCCAGCCCCCGAGGGGCGCGGGCGCCGGGAGGAGGCGCGGGTGCAGGATGGCTCCCCGTCCCCGGCGCTCCCTCTGGCCGCGGCTCCAGCAACCGCCCCGCCGCCGTCCAGAGGCGAGAGGCAAAGTGAGCGGGTTCGGAGGCGGCGGAGAGCCGGCTCCGCGAGGCGGGGGCGGGGCCTCCTCGCGGTTCCCCCTCCTCGCCTCCCTGCTCTGCTCCGCTCACCTCCCTCCGCGCGCCGCCCTCTTCTTCCCACCCGCGCCCGCACCTCCCGGGCTCGCGCGCCTGGGATTCCCCGGCGCCCCGCCCTGGACCTCGGGCTCCCCGCCTCGTGACGCCGTCCTCCCCCTCCCCTCCCGCCCGCCGCGGCCAAGAGGGGTCCGGGAGCCCCGGGGCGGGGGGGAGGTGCGAGGAATGGGGAGAGGGCAAATCCCCGCGGCCAAGGTGCCTGCTTCCGCGTGCCGCCCCGGGCCATCAGGGATGACTTGGGCAGCTCCCGAGGGCCCTTTTAACAGCCCCCGCCCCCACCCCCAGGAAGGCGACCGGAGCGTGAGGAGGGATGAAGACTGGGGTGCAGGATTTGAGGGGCGGGGACAGACGGCGTTTGGAGAGCTTTTTCCAGAAACTATCCGTAACCCAGCTCGGTTTCTGAGACCGCCCTAAGGGATTTCTCAGAGAAGGCACCCCAGCGATTGGTTTTCTTGCCGATTTGCTTTTCTTCTCGCGGCGCGGAGACCCACGTACCGCGTGCTCCGAAGGCGGCCGCACACCCCAGTACCCAGGCTCGGTGTCGCCCTCCCGTCTGTCCTCCCGAGGGGGAGAGCGGCCCTAGCCCCTGCCTTCTGGGGCGCGGGTCCTAAAAGGGTGTCTACGCGTAGCGCGCCTGGACCACCCCCCCCCCGGGACGCTTCCCGTAGAGTGGGGTGAAAGTGGGAAGAATCGCTCTGCCACTGGCAAGAACTAAATTTTCCCGTAGCCTTCGTCTGCGTCCTCCTTTTCATAATGTCTTGATTTCCCCTATGCACCCCAGAGCCGGCTGCAGCACCGGCTCTCGGAGCTCGAAAAGCCCTTTAAGTCTGCTCAGAGCGAACTCCCCTGCGCTCGGGTCTACGCCCAGGGAGTGGGTTCCACTGGCAGGGGTTATTTTAAACGACATTCGACATCCGACACCCGCAGCCCAGCCCGCGCCTTGCCCGCCAGAGGCGAAACAGGTGAGTTATAAGGCAAACTATGTTAAATGCAAAACAAATGCTGGAAGAAAAAATAAGGGTGGGGTGGGATGGGATGCGGTCATCTGACCTCAGAGTAACCCAGCTGGTTACTGGGAAGGGTTTTCTTCGCCCTTCACTTTCCATAATTTTGTAGGATTGTCCCATGCCCACTAGAGGTCACCATAAAGAGTCATTTTGCTTTGATTCTATTGCGGATTCCTAGCTGAAAAGCAGACACCTAAAAATTGAAGTGCTGTCCCTCTTCTCAAAGTAAAATCACTCTGGGTGGTTTCTTAAAGAATGGAAATATCTATGTGTTGTTTATCCCTGGGCTTGGATAACTTATCTTAAGAGCACTTAATGTGATTAAAAGCTCAAAAACAAAAGTTGTGTATTTGCAAAGTAGCTACTAACCCAGGAAAACATCCTGAAGGAAATAAGTTTCAAGATAGCGTGGAAGGAGGTGATGGTCATGAGCTGGCAGAGAGAAAGGGCAGAAAAGCATTCCAAATAGCCGAAACTCAGATGTAAAGAATTAAAGTCTTTAAGGAAAGCTAATGCATTTGCTTGGCTCGGAGGACCCGGATCTCCACAGCAGAATTTAGATTCCAAAGTATAAGTAATGGGATGCCGAAGGTTTTAATAATAGAAATGGCTTGATGAAAGCTTTAATCAGAAAGATTCTTTTGCCGTTTAGTTTATTCTATGGAGAAGACCCATTTTTGCAACGTGGGAATGGGAACCCCTTCCCCAAATCTTTGTACATGAGGAAGAGTCAGGTCTTTCTTTTTTTTCTCTCCCCGCCCCGCCCCCCTTTTTTGAGGAAGGGTCTGTTTTGAGAAACAGGGAGACCAAGGACTCAGCAGGGCTTGAAATGGATTTGTTATAGGATATGAGGATGGAGAAAAGTTTGCAAATGTAAGCGGAGAAAAGAGCCTGGCTTCCCACCAGCGAGAGCCAGTTCCTCGGGGAGTTGTTAAAAATACTTTCTCGAAGCATCTCAGCAACAGAACACAGAACAACTATTTCGTTGATTATTTGCTCCAACGTTATTTATTTCCTGTGTTCCCTATCTAAAATGCCTTTAAAGTCTGTTGAAGAAATGTCACTTTTTAAAATAAATTTGAGCTTAGAAAACAAATTAATTTGATGATAATATAATTTGTGCCTCCTGGGTATGTTTTCATAAAAAATTTTTAGAGAGATAGGTTTAAATAACTTCATTTGTTTCAAAGTAATATGTTTATTTGATTTTAATATCATCAACCACTACTACAGTAGCAATACCCAAATCATGTTCTTTTTTTTTTTCCACCAAAAAATCCTCCTTAACACGGAACAGCAAGATGCAGAAATGATTGGCTTGTCTCAATATAATCCGGTTTAGAAAGTATTCTTAAAAACTGCTCGTAGAATTATTAAAAATTCTATTCCTTTGTACTTTGAGAAGATTATATGGAGAATTATTTCATCTAAATTCTTTTCTGGATTCTGGATGACGTTTGGGGCCTTCATATATAAATCTTTAGAATGCATTAAAATTTAAAGGCACCAGGCAGAATTTTAGAGTTTGAAAGAACCGGGAGATTTTCTAGTCTCAAATTATCAACCTTTATTTAGGCAGGAGTAACAAGTTTTCTGAGATGCAACTGTAACTGGAGAGATGTGGCTTGGTTTCCCTTAGCAGCATCGTGGTCAAGACCAGGCTGCAATGAGGTTTTCTAGTTCCAGACCCCAGTTCCTCCATCTGCGGGGCCTGCCTTGCGGCCACAACCTTCCATCTGATCTCTCACCACTAGGCAGCTCTTCTGTTCATGTTCATCAAGCCGTTCCTCAAGTTCAGAGCCTAAAAGGACTGTAGATCTGTAGAATTACAAAGTGTCCGAATAAGGGACTCCAAACTGGTTATTAGGTCCCTCCCTAGATTAAAATTCTGGCTACGCAACTTATTGGCTAAGTGACCAGGAACAAATTCTTTGAGCCTCAGTCTTCTCATCCATAGAATGGAGGTAATGAGACTATATCACGGGGTGGTATGAGGGTTGAATGAGGGGATGTGGGGGTGGTATACGGCTCAGTGAATGATACTGACCAAATCACACTCCGTGTGCACTTCCCCTAGCCCAGTCAAGCCATGCCCCTTCTCATTCCTGGGTTCTAAGCAAATATAAGTCCATGCATCTAAGGATGGGACCAGTCGCAAATAGTAACCCGAGACATCAAAAATTCAGTGAAAAGTTGTGACCCTCATGCTGCCAAGTCTGGCAGAACACACATTCTTCCATCGCTTTGCATTGCACTACCGGTTGAGCTCAGGGACTCTGAGTGCCCTGTCCCAAAGCTCAGTAAGTTGAAATACCTTGTGGGCACTATCCATCTTTGCTGCTCACTAACCCACTCTGCTTTAAAAAGCCCTGGCCCTTGGGGCCCCCGGGTGGCTCAGTCGGTTAGGCGTCCAACTGCTGATTTTAGCTACAGTCTTGATCTCAGGATCACGAGTTCAAGCCCCACGTTGGGTTCCACACTGGGTGTGGAGCTTACTTAAAAATAAATAAATAATAACAAAAATGGCAAGCTCTCACTCTGCCGTTAATTCGTGTTTCTAATTGTTTATGGTCCCACCGGCTTATTTTCTCCCCATCGGCAGAAGCAGCGGAGGCTTCAAAAAGTCGGCTTTTTTCACGGAAACGTAGCCTTCCAATGTCTCTGATTTTATATAAATGACTCTAACGACTTCGCCTCCTATGCACAATTACTCAAGTAGAAGGTAAAGCTGCAGCTTTTAATAACCTGCCCTCAGAACCATCCCAACAAATGCACCCCATTCTTAAAGGTAAGAAGCCAGCAGAGAGAGTCACCCCTATCCTATACCAAGGCCCTTGCCTTATTCTCTGCTCCAGGGTGCTTTATGCTCTTATGAAAGCCAAAGGAACACTATCTTCCTTAAATCTCTGCTTGGAGAGGGTCGCTGTGTAATCATTACAGGGGAGGCAAAATTTTACCTCTCCTCTCTTAGAGTTTTCGACTGGGCCTGTGAATTAGGTTGATGTGTCAGATTAACAGAGAAAGGCATATACATTTATTTAAGTTTTATGTGACCCAGGAGCCCTCCTGAGGAAATGAAGACAAGAGAGAAGTGGCAGAACCTAAATGCTTTTGTAGTGGGTTGAGCGAAGAAAGGCAGTTGCAGAAAAGTAACTAACATATATGGGGAGGTGAAAGGAAGATAGGAATTCTTTTGACAAAGTCTGCTTGTACAGAATTCTCTTAGCCTCAGCTTCTGAGAGATGATAACAATGGTACTTAACCTCCTAGTACAGGGAGGGTATCTTCCATGTGGAGGTTCATCTCCTGCTTTAAGGAAGAAAAGGTGGGAGGGTCGGAGCACGCTTCTTGTACTTAATGTTTTTGTAAGTGCTTTTAGCTCAAGATAATCCTTATGCCAAAGTGGCATATTTGGGGGTGGCTTATTCTACTACCCTTCATCGTTAAAAGCAAAAACCTTTTTGGTGCCATTTACGGAATGGCCCTTCTCCTTTATCTCCACCCAACCCTCACTCCCGTGCTACTCTGCTGGATTGTGATGTAAAGGTCCCTTCTCCCCACCACCACTCTGCATCCCTTGCTCCTTACTGTGACTAAGAGCCCTTTCTCTGTGGCACCACAAGCTCAGCTTTCCATAAAAACGTCTTACTGTAACCCTCATTGTCCAGATGAGGAAATGAGGACCCACAACTACTAGGAAGCACTACACCCAGTACCAAAACCCAAAGTCATGTGAGCTCTCTTACCTGCCATGCTGTCTCACCACTGACTCCCTTCTCTGCAAAGTATCACATACCCCCGGAGGAGGGAGGGGCGTGAGGAACAGGGTAGGTTAATCCAGAGACAACATAATGACAGATCTTGAATGGGGGTCATTCTATAAGATAACTGATCTTCAAAAAGTCACTTTCAGGGACACCTGGGATCAAGGACCCACATCAGGCTCCCTGCTCAGCAGAGACCCTGCTTCTCCCTCTGCCTCTGATGCTCCCCCTTCTTGTGCTCATGCTCACGCGCATGCTCTCTGTCAAGCAAACAAATAAAATCTTTAAGAAAAAGTCACTTTTATACCCTGAAATATTTAAGCAGGAGAGGATATGATGTCTGATATTTGCTTCAAAACAATCAAGGCCGGGGCAAGTGGATTGAGGATGTAGATGAAGCAAGATGAGCTGTGAGTTGATAATTATTGAAGCTGAGTATGGGAGTTCCTGACATTAATCTCTCCCTCTTTGTGTTTATTTGAAATTGTCCATAATACAAAAACAAAAATTTTAAACTTTGAGCTTCATTTAAGCTTATTCTTAAATGTTGACAATTATTCCTTCAGACCAGACCTAAATGCACTTTTTCACAATGTCTATCGTAAAGAGGCCCTCTCAATTCTCCAGAATATAAAAAAGCTCAGCACACATTTGACCATGTCTATTAAAACTTTAAATGCAGGGGCACCTGGGTGGCTCAGTGGGTTAAAGCCTCTGCCTTTGACTCAGGTCATGATCCCAGGGTCCTGAGATACAGCCCCACGTTGGGCTTTCTGCTCAGCAGGGAGCCTGCTTCCACCTCTCTCTCTCTGCCTGCCTCTCTGCCTGCTTGTGATCTCTGCCTGTCAAATAAATGAATAAAATCTTCAAAAAAACAAAAAAACTTTAAATACAGGTGTGCCTGGGTGGCTCAGTGGGTTGGACCTCTGCCTTTGGCTCAGGTCATGATCTCAGGGTCCTGGGATCAAGCCCTACATCAGGCTCTCTGCTCAGCAGGGAGCCTGCTTCCTGCTCTCTTTCTGCCTGCCTCACTGCCTACTTGTGATCTCTCTCTGTCAAATAAATAAAATCTTTGAAAAAAAATTTTTAAAAAACCCACAACTTTAAATGCACATACCTAGTAGTCCCGCAATTTAAACATCAGCCATTTATCCTACAAATAAATTCATGTACTTTGTAAAGACGTACATTTAAGGATTGTTGCATTGTTTTCAATAGCAGAAGTCTAGAAACTACCTAAATGTCCACAATTAGGAAACTGGTTATTTAAATAATAGAGCATGTCCATGAACCTAATACTGTTGTTCATACAGGTTCATATAGAACCATTTCTAAGTCAGGGTACCTACCTGGCTCAGTTGGTGGAGCATGCAATTCTTGGTCTCGGGGTTGTGAGTTCAAACCCCACGTTGGGTGTACAGATTACTTAAAAATATTTTTTTAGGGGTGCCTGGGTGGCTCAGTGGGTTAAGCCGCTGCCTTCGGCTCAGGTCATGATCTCAGGGTCCTGGGATCGAGCCCCGCATCCGGCTCTCTGCTCAGCAGGGAGCCTACTTCCTCCTCTCTCTCTACCTGCCTCTCTGCCTGCTTGTGATCTCTCTCTGTCAAATAAATAAATAAAATCTTTAAAAAATATATATATATATATTTTTTTAGGGGTGCCTGGGTGGCTCAGTGGGTTGGGCCTCTGCCTTCGGCTCGGGTCATGGTCTCGGGGTCCTGGATCGAGCCCCGCATCGGGCTCTCTGCTCGGCGGGGAGCCTGCTTCCTCCTCTCTCTCTGCCTGTCTCTCTGCCTACTTGTGATCTCTGTCAAGTAAATAAATAAAATCTTTAAAAAAAAAATATATATATATATATATATATTTTTTTTTTTTTTTAAGTTACTAATGGGGCATCTGGGTGGTTCAGTCGTTAAGCATCTGCCTTTGGCTCAGGTCATAATCCTGGGGTCCTGGCATCGCCACATCGGGCTCCCTGCTCAGTGGGAAGCCTGCTTCTCCCTCTCCCATTCCCCCTGCTCATGTTCCCTCTCTCTGTGTGTCTCTTTGTCTGCCAAATAAATAAATAAATGAAATCTTAAACAAAACAAAACAAAACAAAAGTTACTAAGTCAAATTGCTAAACAAAGTCTAGGTACTACACTATGAGTTAAATTATTCCTACTTTATACTTAAGATACATGTATATAAATACGGATAAATGATAAGGCTTCTGAAAAGATACATAAAATAAAGTTATAGGTGATTCTTCCCTGCTCAAGGAACTGGGAGAGTAAATGGTTAGAGTAAATATGAGACCTACTTGTTACTGGTTGTAAACCTTTTGTCTTTTTTTTTTTTTTTTAATGGAGTTCAAGGATTATGTTTGCAGTTTTTAAAAAACTAGTTTCTTTTTTTTAGTCATTAAGTAGCTGCCTTCAGCTCAGGTCATGATCCAGGGTCCTAGGATAGAGCCCCACATCAGGCAGGGCAGGAAGCCTGCTTCTCCCTCTCCCACTCCCCCTGTTTATATCCCCTCTCTCAGCTGTTTCTCTCTCTCTCTCTCCCCCTCTCTCTCTCCCTCTCTCTCTCTGTTAAATAAATAAATAAAATATTTTTTAAAAAATATTTTTTTAAAAAGTTAAAAAAAAGAAGAAAATCTCAGCACATATCCTCTTATCAAATTCTCTTTTCCCTCAGGCCAGTTCTTGCTGTGTCTTCCCTCCTCTGCTCAGTTACATCTGGGGCCAGGAACTTGCCGCTCCCTCTGCCTGGAACATTCTGACCCAGAGCATTATGTGGTTGATTTGTTCTTTCTCAGGTCTCAGTTCAAAGGTCATTTCCTTGAAGAGGCCTTCCCTGACCACCCATGCTAGCCTATCAACCTACTTTCTTATTCCCTTATCACTGTAAAAAAATCATCTTGTTCATTCACCTGTTACTTGTTCATCATCTGTTTCCCCACCAGACTGTGCTCACTCCCTCTGAGAACGGGGACCCTGGCACTGGTTCACAGCAATGTCCCCAGCATCTAGGAGAGTACTAGGCTCCTTGCTGAAGCTCAGTAACTATTGAGTGAGGAAATTAATGACTATTACTGCTGATTAAAAAATAGTATTCTAAATAGAGTACTGAATTGGCAGTATCCGTATATAAGTAACAGTGAAGTTAGAAATGACCAACGTGAGGGGTGTCTGGGTGGCTCAGTCGTTAAACATCTGCCTTCGGCTCAGGTCATAATCCCAGAGTCCTGGGATTGAGCCCCTCACTGGACTCCCTCTTTGGTGGGAAGCCTGCTTCTCCCTCTCTCTCCCACTCCCCCTGCTTGTGTTCCCTCTCTCCCTGTCTCTCTCCCTGTCAAATAAATAAATAAAATCTTTAAAAAAAAAATGACCAACTTGAAAAACCCAGGCTCTTTCTGAAAAACCACTTCAATTTTGTTAAATGGTTGGCATACTGGCAGAGAAGATCTTGGCATGGTTTTCCCTGGATGTACAGTGTATGCCAGCTTCCTAGCATTAAAAACACTGCAGAAGTCCTACTCATTTAGCAGGCCCCAACCATGGGTCAGCCCCAGAGTCCCATCTTAGCAGGTGCTTTTGTTAGGAAAATTCCTGGAATTGGCTTTACTTGTGTCCCGATGCCATCATCTACCTATATCTGTCCCTGGAGGAAGGAGATATTGTGGAAGTAGACCACAGGCTTCAAGGGAAAAAATAAATAAATAAATAAATAAATAAATACTGGCCATGATTGAATTAAACACTTCAAAACTATTACCAGAAAAATAAATAAAACTATCCAGAAGGGACTGAATGTGGATGTGGATCCAGGAGGTTCTGTGTGTCTTGACTCAGGGAACTATAGAAAATATGGGGAGAAATGTAAAAAGCTGTTGCCCTCATGGTAGACTGACATCTCAGAGACCTTACTGCCGGACTGGGTGTTCCAGTATGAGCTAGAGAAGGTTGCCAGCAAAGCACGCTTTGAGCCCAGACAGGAAGGAAGTGGGAGAGCCAAGCAGAGAAAGAGGGATTCCCCCCTTACCACATCACAGGGCAGATTCAAACAGCCCAAGAAAGGATTCTACACACAAGAAAAATCAAAGACATTTTCAAAATGAATGGAAGTTCCCCACTGTGTTCTATCCATTCTGCAAAGAAGAGGGCTGCCTTTATCAACATTAATGAACAAAAACTAACTAGTTTAAGAGTCTGCTTTGAAAAACACCTGCTGTCCTTACCCTTCTGTCCCCGTAACAATCTTATTTCCCTGCCCCACAACCCCAGCCCTCCTCCCCCTTATGCCCAGTGCTATTATTTCTGTCTCAGAGAAAAGATTGGGGCTGGGGTTGACTGAAACAAAGCGTATGGTATTCCTGGAAATGATCTTCTCATTGTAGATGCAACCAAAATAGCATTGACTCTACATTTAATAATTGATACCCTCTTCAACGGCAATTGCATTTTTCTCTAAGGTACAGGATTTAAAATAGGGGCTATTTTTTCTCCAGTTCTTACCTGGAGATAGAAATCATCCAGTTCTGGTTTGTGTGATCCTGTACCCTTCTATGGCAAAACCCCAGCCTCGGTTTTCCCTAAGACACGTTTTCCCAGGTTAGCAAAAAGGATGCTTTTAGTGGAAAGCTGGGAAATACAGCAATCTGGAAGATTTACAGTTTTTAAAGGAGGCTTAGAGCAGATGCAATTAGGTTGCTATAAGCCTGTCCAAGGCCTGGGTCAGAGAACAGAGGCTATGGCTCAGCAAAAAATGCTAAAATGTATTGCCGGCTGTAACGCCATGTGGCCAAGTGACATCAGATCCTATCTTCAGATAGGCTCTTCCTATGCCTGCAAGGGACCTTGCCCTCTGCTTAACATTTGCTAGTACTTTCAGTCTTCCGAGGAGGATTTTTCCTTTCTAGAGGAAAGTAATCACAAATAAAAATCCTCGGAGGAAAGGAACACTGAGAAGCTTTTTATACCCGTCCACTAGCTTCTATTGTGATGGATGAAACTGCAGGAACAATTAGAGTAAATGTCAGTGTAAATCTCCAAAGAAAGAAGAAAATAGGCTTACCAAGTTTCATTGGACAATGCCAAGGTATTATCTTCTCTAGATGTAGTGCATATTTAACTTAGTGTCAAGGGATTATGAGCAAACGCTCAATGACTATCCCAGTGGTCTATCTCGACAGTGACAGATTCTTACAGAAAGGGAGAAAATGCGAATATAACTTCCACTGAATCAGCATTCCTCAGGGCTTTCAATTTAGAGTTCACTGTGATTTCTCCCTAGTAACGAAGTCGAGAGTGATATTTATATACTATATAGATTAAATATTGCTGAGATATCACCTTGCTTCTAGGACCCTCAAGGAAACCAGTCTGAACGGTGCCACTCAGTTGATTGTCCCAAAGTGTGAAAATGCAAGGTACATGAGTAACGTTGCCACTTCATTTGATTCAGTCACTATGGGATCCTCTAGAGGAATGTTCACTCTGACCTGACTTCTAACTGGCTAAGTAATCAACTAGGCACATAGGAAAGGCTGCTGTCTCCTGTTACCCTCTCAGGGGGCAGGCAGCCCATTTTATCTCAGCCTTAACAAGTACCATGTTAGATGTTTAAGTGTTTTTATTTTTTTATTTTTATTTATTTTTTTAAAGATTTTATTTATTTATCTGACACAGAGAGAGATCACAAGTAGGCAGAGAGGGGGAAGCAGGCTCCCTGCTGAGCAGAGAGCCCAATATGGGGCTCGACCCCAGGACCCTGGGATCATGACCTGAGCCGAAGGCAGAGACTTAACCCACTGAGCCACCCTGGCGCCCCTTAAGGTGTTTTTAGATGTTAAACTGTAGTGATGTATATGGCAAAAACCAATTTAGGTCAGAGGGATTTTAAGGACAAAATGAGAACTACTTGGAATACAGGTCCCTGTACAGAATTTGACTGAGAAAGGATTTTGCAGTCGTTGAGCTTCAGTAGGTCAATCTTCTTGGTTTAATAGGCATCCTTACAACTGAACATTTCAGGGGCGCCTGGCTGATTCAGCCAGTTAAGCATCTGCCTTGCGCTCGGGTGATGATTCCAGGGTCCTGGGATCAAGCCCTACATCAGGCTTTCTGCTCCGTGGGGAGCCTGCTACTCCCCCTGCTTCTGCTCTCTCTCTCTCTCAAATTAATAAATAAAATCTTAAAAACAAAACAAAACTGAACATTTCCAAGGCTAAGAAAAGAAACTTTCTGAGGGCCACTAGAGAGAAAAAGCAGTGACCACATACTGTAAAAGGGATGGGTTCTACGTTAAGGAGGCAGTAGCTTCCAGATATCACCTAGGCAAAGGTAACACTACACCTAAAGCTATCAAGGAATTCAGCTCCATGAAAGAGTATAACTAGACTTGTAAGGACCGTCAGGAATAGTCTTTGGATAGCTTTATTGGACAGAGAAAAGAGTAGAACTTTCAGGGCAAATAAAGAGAGACCACCCACCCTACGCCCCCCCCCCCCCCCATAAAAGAAGGAAAAGAAGAGAAAGCAGGACACAGGAAGGTCATTAAAACATTTGGAAAGTTAGGCCTACCTGACTTGAAGCCCAGACCATGAGCACTGGAATCAGTAAGCTGGGAATCGGGGAGAATCTGAGAGGGCCAGAGAAGTGCCAAGACAACCAGGCTTCCCAAGCTGGTCTGAGAGGCAAATGGGAGCTCATTTCCAGGAAGGCCAGGGAAAGATCTTAGACGCCCATCAGACCAGCCGTGCAGGCCTCCCTCCTTCCCCTCAGGCTGACTGATAGCAGTGAGGGTTTGAAGAATCCCAGGTCTACAATAAAGAAAGTTGGACAAATCGTGGTTATCTCAGGACAAGAAAATTGTGCTGTTAGCTCACCATTTTTTGTGCTGTTTGTAAAAAGTCTGTGCTTTCACATTTTCATTTATACATGCGTATGTGTGTTTATTTTGAAAGCTCTTTCTGAAGAAGCTCGGTTTGTGTTTGTTAAACTGAAGGGAAAGGGATTTTTGGCCATATTTGAGTTTCAGGGTAGTAGCCACAGAGACAAATTATTAAAAAAAAAAAACAAAACATAAATATTGCTCCATCTTTCTTTGATCCAGGTTTTTTTTTTAAGATTTTATTTATTTATTTGACAGAGAGAGATCACAAGTAGACAGAGAGGCAGACAGAGAGAGAGAGAGAGGGAAGCAGGCTCCCCGCTGAGCAGAGAGCCCGATGTGGGACTCGATCCCAGGACCCTGAGATCATGACCTGAGCCGAAGGCAGCGGCTTAACCCACTGAGCCACCCAGGTGTCCCTGATCCAGGTTTTTTTAAAAAGTATTTTTATTTTAAAAATTTAAAATTTTTAAAGTATTTTTTAAAATATTTTTATTTCTTTATTTGACAGACTGATCACAAGTAGGCAGAGGCAGGCAGAGAGAGAGGAAGGGAAGCAGGCTCCTGCTGAGCAGAGAGCTTGATGTGGGGCTCAATCCCAGGACCCTAGGATCATGACCTGAGCCAAAGGCAGAGGCTTTAACCCACTGAGCCACTCAGGCACCCCATGATCCAGGATTTTTATGAAGCTCAAAAAATGGACATGTGTTTATGAAACTCAAGCCTTTTCTGGCTTAGGGTCCCAACTCAACCAAGCTCCCTCTCTCCTTCCCCAACAGTGGTTTTACAGAATTCTAATTTTTACAGGCTTACAAACTCAAGGCAAATATTATAGTTTTACTTTGCAAAATGGCAATCAATACCCTTACATTAGGAAGGAAATGGCTGCAGGAGCTTAAGTCTGGACTTGAAACAGTAAATGTGACTGAAGAATCTAGTGATGGAAACCCATGGACATCAGTCCAAACAAAGACCATGGAAGCACCTTTAAATGTAGAGAGAAAGCAAAAGAGAGAATTAATATCAAAGTATACAAAGAAACTAGGGAGCCATAATGGAAACCAAAGTAGGCCTTTGCAAAAGTACAGCACACTTTATCTTAGGTGAGGAAATAATAAAAGTTGAAAATACGGTTGAGTTGAGCACACCCAGCGCCCAGATCTTGGTTTCTAATACCATTCTCCGGTAAAAGGAACCAAGGCTCCTTGGAGGAATGGCTGAGTCTAGGACCAGGCAAGAAATATACACAATGAACCTAGAGTATCTTGTAGCATCACCAAGTTAGGAAGTGCTAACAAAACGAAACCACTGCCATGAGGGCAGTGTGTCAAATCTACAGAAAAGTCAACTAAAAGGCTTTCCAGTGGTGAACACTGGAACAATTTGAACAAAATGGTGAACCTCACCACTGATACCATGTTAATAGCAAGTACCTTTTGATATGAGGTGATGAGAATGGCACTTTACCTCTCTGGTCTTTTCCCCCACATCTTCCCCAACCTGGCTCTTCTTCTGCCTGGCCTTTCTACTCTAACATCCCAGCTTCCTAGCTCTGGCCTCAAGTCCATGTCTTTGATAAACACTGCTCCTCCGTCCTGGCATCTCCTGGAACTGACAAACCTCTTAGTGGCATCATATCTCTGAGAGTTCCTCTGGTAAGCAGCCCATAAGATGACCCCCAGTGGTATCTCGGGTAATCACCTCCCTTTGAGTTTTGACTGGACCTAGTGAGCCACTTCTAATAAATAAAACACAGCCAAGGTGAAACAATGCCATTTTCAAGATCAGGTTCCAAAAAGACTACAGCTTCCATCTGGGACATTGTCTCTTGCTCTCTCGTTTGCTCAATCTGAGGGAAGCCAGCTACCATGTCATGAGCTGCTCTACAGAGAGGCCCATATGGCAAGGAGAAGATGTCTCTGTTCAACAAATAGTCAGAGAGGACCCAAGGCCTGCCCACAGCCATGTGAGTGAACTCAGAGGCAGATCCTATCCCTGAGCCTTGGGGTGGCTGTAGCCCCAGCCAGCAAACTGACAGCAGCCATGTAAGAGATCCTGAACCAGAGCCACCCAGTGAAGCTGTGCCCAGATTCCTAACAACAGAAACGGAGCTAATAAATGCTGTTTTATCTTGCTGAGATTTCGGGTAATTTGTTACACAGCAGTTAGTAACCAATAAACCTCCTGAACCCTTGTACCACCTCTGTGGGTAACTCAAGCTGGGTGAGCCCAATGTCCCACTTGGAAACCAGGTATCATCACGCAGGGCCATGAATGAGAGTTCAAAAGGAATGAATGGTGCTCAAGAGTAGGCAGAACCCTTTCCTTCTCGTTAATTCAAGCCAGTTTGGGAGTCCCTTTGTCCGATTGGCTAATCTAAGCTGGCTAGTTGCCAGATAATTGTATCCGATGCCTTCTAAAACAGCTGAGTCAAGCTGTCCAAGTTCTCACACAAATAGCTAATTTCCTAATCTTTCCAGCTGTGTGACAAAGGCTGACTGAGCAGTCTTCCTAATTTTAAAACCTACTTGGGAGACAGAGAGACAGTTAATAGCCAGCCTCCCTTCTTCACTTCGACAAGCAAGATCATGAAGGGTCACTCACTGAAGAATATAAAATATCTGTGTCTCCTGTTTGTGTCAGAGCACAGTGGCATCTCCAGGAAGGTTGGGACAGGTAAGTTGTGGCTCTTGGTATGAAGTTTGCAGTGGAATAATGTTTTTTTCCACCCACTTTCTTTCTTTCTTTCTTTTTAAAAAAAAATTTCATTTATTTACTTGAGAGAGAGAGAGAGCATGAGAGGGGGAAGGTCAGAAGGGAAAGCAGACTCCCCACTGAGCAGGGAGTCAGATGCAGGACTTGATCCCAGGACTCCAAGATTATGACTGGAGCCAAAGGCAGTCACCCAACCAACTGAGCCACTCAGGAACCCCACTCCACCCACTTTCAAGAGAAGTGGTCAGCCTCTTGGAATAGGACATCTAGGCAAACTACTTAGCAATACTGGAGGCCGCATACTTCTGGCTCAGAGAAGGGCAAGAAGCCAAGGTGTGGTCTTAGTGGTGGAATGGAGATTGGACTGAACTTCTGCTCATCCCTCGGGTCCAAGCACAGGCAGGACAAGGCAGAAGATCCGGATTCTCCAGAAGCACATATTCCCACACTTACAGTGGGGGTTCATCAGACCCTCAAGGTACTTGCCAGACTCTCCTGGGAAATTTGTAAAGCATGAAAATAACAAGTTGGGACCCTGCCAAGATTACAACTGCCTAGTGTGTGTTCCAAGCTATATGCATTTTTGAAAGCACCTCCAAGGCTCAGCGACTTTGAAGAGCCCACCCTATTGCTTAGTGGCTACACCTGCCCAGCTAGGCTCCAGCACCTAACAAACAGAAGCTTCTAAGACTTCCTAAAAGGGGATATGGTCAGGCATTTGAATGATAATTCATGGGACAATTTTCCCTTTTCTGGAAATGTCCAAAACCCTGGGCTGGCACCCAGGGGTCTTGTCTGTGTTTTTCCTCCCCATTCCTGGCTGGGGCTGACTGATAGGAGATGACAGCTGGGCCAGCCTGGGACAGCCACATTCTGTTGTCTGTCGATCTGGAGCATTCAATGAATCAATAACAACCAAGCCCGAGGGTTTTGGGAGCTGAATCCAGAGTATTGCCCTACAGAAAATGTCCATGAACCAGCTGCTGAGTTCCCTGTAGCTGTGCTAGTTCCTGTTCTTCCTGAGACTTAATACTTAACTCCTTTCTGTAAATTCTAGGGAGTCACCCAGAGAAGCTTCCCGCTAAGCTCTCAATAGTATTTTCTTATAACTAAAAGAAACTTGACAAACACAACCACATGTATTTATTGGCAACATATGTGTAGGTACTGTGCTAGGTTCTGGGGATTTAAAATGCAAAGTGAATTTTTTTTTAAGATTTTATTTTTATGTAATCCCTACACCCAACATGGTCCTCAAACTCACAACTCCGAGATTAAGAGTTGCATGCTGTACCAACTGAGCCAGCCAGATGCCCCACAAAGATGAATTTTTAATAGGTCTTTATACTCAAAGGATTCATAGTTCAATCTCTAGTCCTTGAACTTGGCTTCAAATTTCTAAATGTGGGCTGACACGAGGTCTCTTCCTACCTCCCCACTGCTAGAATCTGGACAAGGTGATGGCCCAGCTTCAGCCAGGGAAATAAGACTGTAGGAGATGGAGGAGCCACAAGAAGAAGGAACCTAGCCCATTAATAACCTCAAGACACAAAGTATTGACCTAGACACTCCTCTCAGACATTATTCAAAAGAGAAACCAGCTTCTTTGTTCTTTAAGTCATTGAATTTGGGGATTCTCTTCAGAAAAGTAACTCAGAAACCTCCTCTCCCCACAAGGAATACAATCAACTCTCTAGAAACAGAGGCACTGTGTTGTGGCCTGAGATGGCCATCCCAGACTATCTCTTCAGCCAGGGCATGCTGACTCGAGCAAAGGTGACCATGGTCCTAGGCTTGAAGCTTTTCAAGCCATCTAACACTCAAAACAGTTCCTGGGGTTTGCGGGTCATTCCTCTAGTCTGATTCCGCTTTCCTTACAAATCCCCTTTGGTTGGCCTCCTGAAAAAAATCTTTGTATTCACCTGAAATGGTTGCAGCCCTTGTCTTGGAAAGTTTATGACCCTCTTCATCCCTGTGTCTCTCTTCACATACCCCGATCTAGATTTATGCTAGAGATAGATGTCTCCAGTCTTTGGGTGGTGCTATCTTGTCTCAGTATCCAGAAGCACTAGGCCCTAAACACTTGTACTTGGGGGGTACCTGGGTGGCTCCATCGGTGAAGCCTCTGACTCTTGATTTCAGTTCAGGTCATGATCTTGGGGTTATGAAATCAAACCCTGTGTCAGGTTTCACGTTAAGCACAGAGTCTGCTTCTCCCTCCCCTTCTCCTCTGCTCCCTCTCTCTCTTTCTCTCAAATAAATAAATAAAATCTTTAAAAAAAAAAAACCCACAACTTGTGTTTGGGCATGGGTAAAAGACAGAAATAAAACTGTCTGGTTATTTTAAAAAAAGGTTCCTGCGGTAAGGCCTCCACCTTCCAGGCCTGAAAGCCAACTTGTGGGGAGCCAATACTATATGACATCATTCTGAGTTACCAAAGCCTGAAGTACCTGTGGGTCTCTTGAAGGTGAAGCATCATGGCTTCATCTAGTCCTATTACTTTTTTTTTTTTTTAAGGTTTTATTTATCTGAGAGAGAAAGAGAGAGAATGGACAGGGGGAAGGGTAGAAGGAGAAGCAGATTCCCTGCTAAGCAGGGAGCCTGACATGCAACTCGATCCCAGGACCCTGAGATCATGACCTGAGCTGAAGGCAGGTGGTTAACGACAGAGCCACCCAGGTGCCCCATCTAGTTCTATTACTAAAGCACTTCAATTCCAACCTCTCTTTTGCCACAGAGAAAGAACTGGATGTCACAGCTCTCCCAGGGAGTCAGAGTACTCAGGGACTCCAATGCCACCTAAAGTCCATAGCCAGATAACCCCATCTAGACCTAGGAATCATTGCCCAGAACCAACATGAACACCAATCAGCTATCCAGGAGCTTTGTCACCCAGACACAGTCCCAGGGAAAGGCAGGTGCAGAGGTGGCTGCCTGCCTTTGAAGCTGGTTGTTTGCCCTCTCCTTGTATTTTTCAAATACTCCCTAAGACACAATTCTTGTTGAAGGTGAACCAACAGGCACCTGGTTATGCTCATTGTGGAGCCTCGTTAAAACTGCATTGATTAAGTAAATGATTGCAGGTGGCTGTTTTTTAAAAAAAATCTTGGGGCTCTTGGCTGGCTCAGTTTGTAGAGCATGTGACTCTTGATCTCTGGGTCAAGAGTTCAAGCCCCACATTGAGCATAGACCTTACTTAAAAAAAATCTTGGGTGAGGTCGCAATTCATGGCTTTGCCTGTGCCTCTCACTTCCCTAGGCCTCCAGGGTAGCGCCAAGATGATTAATGCCTTCTTTGGGACTTCTCTTGGCCCTGCCAACATTCACTGCGCTCTGCCATGCGAGCCCAGACAAATGACAGGCACCCTGAGGGCAGCTGCATTCACCCTCATCTCTGGGCCCCTTGGAAGATGTGCGCTGTTTCCGAACTCCCCCTATGTCTGGGCCACGATTTATTTTGTTATTCTTCCATTCAACATTTATTGAGAAATTCCTGTGCGATAGGCATTGTTCTATTATCTGAGAGTACAGCAGCGAACAAAATGAAGTCTCTATGGTTTAGGAGCTTATGTTCTAATGGAGAAATGGAAATGATCCATAAAAAGTAAATCCAGGAGCCACTAACTGACTCAGTCAGTAGAACAAGTGACTCTTGATCTCAGGATTGTGAGTTCAAGCCCTACATTGGGCATGGAGCCTACTTAAAAAAAAAAAAAAAAGTAAATACAAACATTCTATACCTGACCAGTACTCCCCAAAACTGTGAAATAACGTTTAATGATATATTTTTTAAAGAAGGTATATAGGGTCACATGAATGGCTCAGTCAATGAAGCATCAGTGACCTTCGGCTCAGGTCACGATCCCAGCCTCCTGGGATTGAGTCCCGTACCGGACTCCCTGCTCAGCAACAAGCCTGCACCTCCCTCTCCCAATCCCCCTGCTTGTGTTCCCTCTCTCCCTGTGTCTCTCTCTCTGTCAAATAAATAAATAAAATCTTAATAAATAAATAAATAAATAAATAAACAAACAAATAAAGTAGGTATATAATAGGGGCACCGGGGTGGCTCAGTCAATTAAGCATCTGCCTTCTGCTCAGGTCATGATCCCAGGGTCCATCAGGGAGTGCGTTTCTCCCTTTCCCTCTGCCCCTCCCCCCATCCGTACTCCCCTAAATAAATAAATAAATAAATAAATAAATAAACTTTTTTAAAAGTTAAAAATGGGGCACCGGGGTGGCTCAGTCGTTTGGGCACCTGCCTTCTGCTTGGGTCATGATCCCAGGGTCCTAGGATCAAGTCTCACATCGGACTCCTTGCTTGGTGAGAGTCCTGCTTCTCCCTCTGCTTGCTGCTCCCACTGCTTGTGTACTTTTTTGCTCTCTCTCTCTCTCTGACAAAAAAAAAAAGATAAATAAAAAGTTAAAAAAAAAAAGTAGGTATAATATAATATGTTGGGTGAAAAATGCTATGAAGAAAAAGCAGGGTTGGAGCGCTCTCTATTCAGCAGAGACCTTAGTGAAGGAAAGGGGTTAGGTGTGAGGATTTTGAAGAGGGAAAGAGAAGTGCAAAGGCCCTGAGGCAGCAACATGCTAAGTGTGTTGGAGGAATACTAAGGAGGCCTGCATGGCTTTGTCTCCTGTTAGTCATTCCCCTTCCTTCCTTCTTCTCTCTTTCCCTCCCTTTCTTCCTTCCTTCTCTTTTTTTACTAAAAAATTATGTTGAATGTTCATTCATAGAAGAACAGCTGGATGTGATCCTGAGAATATGTTCGTATGCAGCTATGAGCCCCTTAAGGCATAAGTCCTCTTGACCTCTGTGGTGTTACAAATAGACAAAGATAATACAGGCTTGAAGAGCCCAGGGAAGCCATGTTGACTCAGGCTTCAGTATTCTTAAATATTTCAAACCATTTTTCTCTTTGTTTCTTCCTTCCTTTCTTTTCTTTTTCTTTCTTCCTTTCTTTCTTTCTCTTTCTTTCTTTCTTTTTTTAGAGAGAGATCAGGGAGATAAGGGGGAGGAGCACGGGAGAGGAAGAAAGAAAATCTTTTTTTTATTTTATTTTATTTATTTATTTGACAAAGAAAGAGAGATCACAAGTAGGCAGAGAGGCAAGCAGAGAGAGAGGAGGAAGCAGGCTCCCCGTGGAGCAGAAAGCCCGATGCGGGGCTTGATCCCAGGACCCTGAGATCATGACCTGAGCCGAAGGCAGAGGCTTTAACCCACTGAGCCACCCAGGTGCCCCAGAAGAAAGAAAATCTTAAGCAGGCTCCACACCCAGCACAGAGTCCAATGCAGGGTTTGATCTCATAACCCTGAGATCATAACCTGAGCTAAAGTCAAAAGAGTCAGACGCTTAACCGACAGGGCCAGCCAGCCACTCCAGCCCTCAGTTTTCTTTTTCACTAAAAAACAAAAACAAAAACAAAAAAACTATACACACACACACACACACACACACACACAGTTTCTTAATAAAATAAATAAATAAATAAATAAATAAAAATGTCAGAATTCTTCCATAGAGTCCCAGGACTTCTTTGCTTGTTAGGGCATGTTCTCAGCCAAAGTTCATTATGCCCAGATTCCATCACTACATGTTAAAGATTCATTCTTGGGGTGCCTGGGTGGCTCAGTGGGTTAATCCTCTGCCTTTGGCTCAGGTCATGATCTCAGGGTCCTGGGATTGGGCCCCACATTAGGCTCTCTGCTCAGCAGGGACCCTGCTTCCCCCCCCCCCTTCTTGCCTCTCTGCCTACTTGTGATATCTCTCTCTGTCAAATAAATAAAAATCTTTCAAAATAAATAAATAAAGATTCATTCTTCCACGAGATCTCTCCTTGACCTCATGACTTTCCAGGCAGCACATATCTTTGAAGTGAGCCAAGGAAATTACCTATTTCTCTTATAAAAGGAGCTTAGTTTTATAAGATAGACCTGGTCATTTGAATCCTGGCTTTATCACTGACTAGCTGTGTGATCTTAGGAAGATCACCTACCCTCTCTGAGCATCAGTTTTTTTTTAAATCATCTCAGTCATTTTCAGGTTTTAGGTTTGTTTTTTTTTTTTTTAAGTAGTGGAGCCATCTAAAAAATGAATTATTAGGCAAAACCTTAATATATGAATAAATAAAAGAGGCTCTGTTCAGGTTGAGGGGAGTTTGGGGAGTTCTATCCTCTAGGGAGTTCTCTCCACTAAGCATCTTCTCTACTCCCCTTATATTCTAGTCCAGGCAGCCCCCAGATGATCTCCATAAACTAGGAGCTTCAGAGAGTGCTGTCTGAAAATCAGAGCTCTATCCACAGGAATTAGTACAAATGTACCAGCCCTGGGCCTCAAACCCTCCTGCTCCAGGTCCTTGCCTGTTCTTGGATGCCAAGAGCCATACGATAACCTCATATACCTTTTGGGCAACTGAGAGCCAAGGGAGAAAGCTTTTCTGCACCTGATCTTACCCTGTGCTCCAGTTTTTATTTCCAATCTGAGAACTTGCCAGTTTCCCAAGTGATTAACATCAAGAGTAACCTCACTCATCAGGCGATTCTGCCTCCCACGCTTTCTGTTTCCTTTGCAAGATCTTAACTCTTGGCATTTGGAGTGAGACTGCCAGTGTGAAGGATCAGCCATGTATCTGAGGAGCACTAGACAAACTTCGCACATCTGAACTTCCCTTTCAGACATCTGGGGTTGTCAAGGTTAGGCACAGAAGAGAGATGGGGCTGGACCATGACTATATGGACCAAGAGGTAAAGAAAATCTAAAAGATCCAAGAGCACTCCCCCAAAAAAGAAACCAATCCAAAGAGGGAGAGAAGCAAAAACTTCAAGATGAGATTACAACCAGAGGCAGATTACAACCAGCAATTCCTAAACAATTGCTCCATCCAATATGGTAGCCACTAACCATATGGAACACTTAAATGTAGCCAGCCCAAACTGAGATGCACCATAGATATAAAATATACACTGAATTTCAAAGACTTGGAACAAAAAAAGACTGTAAAATATCTTTTAAAATATCTTTGTTTCTTTGAATCTTTTTTTTAAAAGATTTTATTTAGTTATTTGACAGAGATTGCAAATAGGCAGAGAGGCAGGCAGAGACAGGGGGGAAGCAGGCTCCCTGCTGAGCAGCGAGCCCGATGTGGGGCTCGATCCCAGGACCCTGGGATCATGACCTGAGCCGAAGGCAGAGGCTTTAACCCACTGAGCCACCCAGGTGCCCTCTTTTTTTTTTTTTTTTTTCTTTAAGTAAACTCTTTGCCCAATGTGGGGCTCAAATTCATATGCCCAAGATCAAAATCACATGCTCTAATGACTAAGCCAGCCAGGAGCCCCAGGTGTTTTATTAATAATTTTTATATTAACTATGTTTGATCCAATACAATTTATAATGATTCTGTTTATATTGATTACATTGACTATGTTGAAAGTTTTGTATATTTTGTATATTTTGGGTTAAGTAAACTCTATTATTAAAATTAACTTTACCAGTCTCTTTTTACTTTTTTTTAATGTGGCTATTAGAAAATTTTACATTGCATATGTGGCTCACATTATTGGATCCTGGTCGTCCAGACTCTAGGCCCTAGAGAGACCTCCTCAGGTGAGGAGACAAAGAAGCAGGGAACTTTCCATATGGAACCTGAAGTCTTGTCCTCAGTAAAGAGGCAGCAGTTAAAAGTAACACCCTCTCAGCCTCCCTCCTCGCAGAAGTAGCTCAGGTGGATTCACTCTACCTCATTTGCTTGGTGAAGGCCCTAACTAGTTTGGGAAGATTCCAAAGGTGGGGAGCAGATTCCCACGAGGAAGTACCCTTAACTCACAGTGGGATGGAACTGGCCCCATCATTGACTCCTCCAATATAAACCAGTATTACTTGATGGATGATTAGGTTTAGTTGCATGTAAGACAAAGAACCCAAATAACAGTAGTATGAATAAGACAGAACTTTCTTAAGGAAAAAAAAAATTCTTAAGTTTATTTATTTAAGTAATCTCTACACCCAACCTGGGGATTGAACTCACGACCCTGAGATCAAGAGTCCCATGTTCTTCCGAGTGAGCCAGCCAGCCACCGCAAAAAAATTTTTTTGAGAGACATGAACTTCTGCCTTGTTGTGCTACTTTTGGGGGGACTTAGTCTGTTATAGGTAAGTGAACCTAATGAGAAGTGCTGAACGGATTTGTAACAGCTGTCCCGGACCACGAGGCAATGAACTAATGAAGATAGAGCAGAAAGATAGATGGAACCCAGGTCCTGAACGACAACGGAGTTATCACTGGTTTATTGTCACAGGGTTCAAGAAGGCTATTAGAATTCCAAGTTCTAGACAGAAGAAAGGTGAAAAGGGGAGGGAATAAGATCTTTTCTTTCTCACTAGAGAGGTTCCTCAAAAGTACCACAAAATACTTCTACCTGCATTTCATTAGTCAGACTGTCACATGGTGCACCAACGTCAAGAGAGAGTGGGAGGGGTGCCTGGGTAGACTCAATAGGTTAAGCAGCTGACTCTTTTTTTTTTTTAAGATTTTATTTATTTATTTGACAGAGAGATCACAAGTAGGCAGAGAGGCAGGCAGAGAGAGGGGGAGGGAAGCAGGCTTGCCGCTGAGCAGAGAGCCTGATGTGGGGCTTGTTCCCAGGACCCCGGGATCATGACCTGAGCCAAAGGCAGAAGCTTTAACCCACTGAGCCACCCAAGCGCCCCAGGCATCTGACTCTGGATCTTAGCTCAGGTCTTGATCTCGGGGTCGAGGGTTTGCCCTGCTCCAGGCTCATGTGGAGCCTACTTAAAAAAGAGAGAGAGAGAGAATGGGAAATGCCTTTGAGAAAGATGACTCGCTACCTTCAATAAAGTCAAGGTTCTGTCACTAAGAAGAGGAAAATGAATACTGGAGCAAGCAACACATCAGACCCCCAGAGGGGTCTGGGGACGTGTTGATAAACTGTGTCATCCTGAAGGGACCCACGGAATGGTCGTGCAGCTTCCAGCATGGGCGTGTAGATAAAAGGCCATAGGGCCTCAACCCTCCAAAGATCTCCCCCTTGGCTTCCCCAAAATGGAGAGGGTATACAGCAAATCAAGTCTATGCACAGAGGCCGAAGACCATCCATCTCTCTGGCGGCAATCCTGCCTCACGGGCAATCGGGTGATTCGTGGAGTGGTCCCTCGTGGCTCACTTTTGAGCACAGCACAGGGATCCCAGTCAGTGGCTTTATTGGCTCATGTAATCAAACTGCGGGAAAGGCAGGGGCTGTGGGCCTCGCTCAGGGAGGGCTGGAGTCAGATGCTCAAATCAAACCCTCTGCATCCATCTGCGTTTTTCCTTCCTGCTGCTGACCTGCGGGTGCTGCCCAGCTGGGGATTTGTCAACCAAATCAGTCTCATCTGGTAGCACCCATCTACCACTAGAAAGGAGCTGTGACATCCCTCCTCTCTCTGGCTGGCAAATTTTAAAATGCCAGAGAAGGACTCGGGATGGTCCAGCGTGCATCGAACATCCTGTCCAGTCACTCACGGGGTCGAGTGGGATGAAGGAAGAGAAAGGATTCAACTGGGGTGGACAAAATAATGCCCTTTACAGGGGTGCCTGGGTGGCTCAGTGGGTTAAGCCGTCTGCCTTCAGCTCAGGTCATGATCCCAGTCTCCTGGATGGAGCCCTGCATCAGGCTCCTTGCTCAACAGGGAGCTTGCTTCTCCCTCTCCTCGGCCTGCCTCTCCCCCCGCTTGTGCTCTTTCTCTCACTCTCTCTCTGTGTGTCAAATAAATAAATAAAACCTTTTTTAAAAAAGATTTTATTTATTTGACACAGAGAGAGAGAGAGAGAGATCACAAGCAGGCAGAGGGGCAGGCTGAGAGGGGGGTGGGAGCAGGCTCCCCACCTAGCAGAGAGCCCGACGCAGGGCTCCATCCCAGAACCCTGATACCATGACCCAAGCTGAAGGTAGATAGAGACTTAACCATCTGAGCCACCCAGGCGGCCCAATAAAACCTTTTTAAGAAACATAATGCCCATTACAGCCAAGAGTGGGCATTACCTTTCTAGAAACCTTTGCCGAAATGAGAAGTGAAAATGATGTAAGCAGAACAAGTATTTTCCCTTTATTGTGAAATCTCCCACGCCCAGCTTGATGTGGGCCTTTTCGTTTTAGCCATTCAAAAACGCTGCAAAGCACCCATTTTGTACTGAACTCCTGTAACCCTTCAGTAGCCTTTCTTTGGTCATTGGAACAGTTGATGAGTTTATAGCGTTCACTAAATCCATTTCAGTCCTCAGGATTTACTTGAGCCTCTTGATAGGATTTAGGCATTCCCCAAGTCTTCTCAGTAATACCTATTCTAACCACTTCTCCCGTCCGGGCCCTCGGCCGATGGCTGCTGTAGATCCCTCTGTGGCTGTAAATAACAGCAGTCCGCTCAGATCAGCTTGGGCCAAAAGGAAGACAGAAGCCATAGATCCAAAAAACAGACCTTGGGAGGAAAATCTGGAAACAGAGGGTGGTAAGGAGCCAAGGCAGCCATTTTCTCCATTTTTTTGGATGTGTTTTCTCTCTGTCTCTGTCTCTCTCTCTTTGAGACTACACTGATATCCCCTGCCTTATTCTGCTTTCTCTGCAGATGAGCTACCTCTGTCCTCATAGAAGAAGATAGCTGACCTCCCCCTGCCAAAATTCCAAAACATGCGTGTGCTCCTAGATCAACTACACAGACTCCCAGTTTCCTGTCATACTTCCACCTTGTTGAGTAATTGAGTCGGGGGTGTTTCCCTTCCCCAATGACAAACATGGCCCTGGTCCCAGCTTTCTCTGTGGGGGGTGGGAATGTGGGTGAATTATCAGAAAATGTAGGTCATGGGCTTATGTTGTTAGAATTTTCTTGAGAACTTCCTGTTACAGATCCTCAAATGCGAAAAGAGAGATACTGAACACCAAAGACCACCCTATCCATCTCTTTCCTGGCTACTTGGCAAGAGCTGGTAGTTGACAACCAATTGGTATCTAACCTTGAGCAGCCCATCCTTTGATCAATGTCATGTTTGTTTAGGTCTCATGGAGAGTAGAAGCCTCTAGTACCCCAGGTCCAGGTGAGGATTGCTGCAGAAAACAGCTTGGTCATGTGACCATCAAGATTTAAAAAAAAAAAAAAAAAATCCCAAAGAGAGTTATCCTCAAGTGAATTCACAAATGGATTAACTAATATCACTTGATTTATGGATTTGTGATATTGTAACAAGAAGAGACACATACCCAAGAAGTGCTAGATTCTTACCTCATTCTACAATATTCCCCTTAGTGATCCTCTCTACTCGTATAGTTTAACTGTCACCTCTATAGAAAAGACTCATAAGTCTTTATCATAGCTCTCTCTGCTACACTCAGCTCTAGATATCTATTTCCACCCAAGCCCGATAGGGCCATAAATACTCCAGATTCATTATGACCAAAACAGAGACATCTTCCCCTACAAATTCATGCTTACCACATAACCAAACAAGCACTCAAAGGCATTTCCCTCTAACTAGGGCTGCGTTTCCTGGAGTCCTCTCCTCTGGCCCCTATCTCTAACCCCACAACTGCCCCCTTGGGTTAAGCACTGTTATGTCTTGTCTGGACAATTGCAGTGGCCTCTTCACTAACTTCCTTACTTATTCTCCATCCTCCAGTTCATTTTCCATGCTAGAATCAGATTATCTCATTAAAAACATAAACCTGATATAGCTCTCTGCATAAAAACTCCCTGATCACCTACAGAATAAAGCCCAAAGTTTCTTAGCACTCAGGACTCTTGATTTTTTTTTTTTTAAGATTTCATTTATTTATTTTGAGAGAGAGAGCATTAGAGAGAGAGACAGAGAGCAAGCATGAATGGGGGGCAGAGGGAGAAGGAGACTCCCCACTGTGCAGGCAGCCCAATGTGGGGCTCAATCTCAGGACCCTGGGATCATGACCTGAGCGGAAGGGAGATGCTTAAACCACTAAGTCACACAGGCACCCCAAGACTCTTGATTTTCTAGTTTTTGCTTGTCCAGCTTCATCTCCCAGTAGGCACCAGGCATTACCACCTCCTCTCCCTCCACGATATTGTCAGTTTCTCACCCTTCCCAGTACAAGTATTTGCCGACCTAGATGCCAGAATGTACATTCCAGAACAATGAGCAGAAACGTAATGCGCAGTAATGGGGTTAGGCACAAGTGCCAAGGGAGGCCAGAGGAGCGTCCATCCACCCACGCGCTTGGGGAAGAGTTCCTTCTAGCCCCAAGGAGGAATTGCCAGGTGGAGTCAAAGGGATGAGGGTCAGCAGATACAAAGGCCGGGAGATGGAAGGAACACAGGTGCAGCTTTGATGGTGTTAAACTTCCCATTGTCGGGTAGCAGAGCTGGTAGAATCCAGGGAGGGCGACTGGGGACTGGGGGGTTGTAAACCCAGATTAGGCCACAGGGGATACCGGGGAGCATGTTAGGGGCGTGGCTTCAAGGGATTTGCAAGACAAAGAGATCCATCTGGAAGGTAGAAAGAACTTAAGAAAACTCAAGGCTTTGTCACTATTTCAGGAAAGAGAAATACTCTAGGGGACCACCAGGGCAATGATGGCCATGCTCCAGGGATGGAGGGGAGCGCAGGAGTGCCCAGACATGTTGGAGTTCATAAAGGGGAGGTGAGGACGTGTGCACACAGGGAACGATGTCAAGGAGGAATCGTATTATTTATGTGTGGAATTTTTGAGCATAATGCCTGTCTCGTTACATAAAACATGTAAAGCTGTGTGCCTGGTGTCTGGTATGTTTTTGAGAGGGTTTGAAGTTCACAAACCATTTTCAATAGATTGCATGTGATCCTCAGAAGTTTGGGATACAAGAGCTGTCGGACACTTTACAGATGTGAAGATGGAAGCCGGAGGGTTTCAGCTTCCCAAGTCAGTGAGGTGGGGTGGAGTTGAGATTCCAGACCAGGCTTTGGCACCTGAGACCTTTCATCTTCACTGTTCTCGAGACAGTTAGGACGACTTCCAAGCAAAAATTCTGGTGATCAAAATTCTTCTAAGCGGAGTGTCTGGAGCTTGCCACCCCAGAAAAACTCCTAGAAACGAGGGAAGGACTGGGCATCATGGTAATCACAATGACGATGGAGCTACTTAAAGAAGGGTCCCTGAGCCATTCCTGAGAAGGTGATTGGTGGGTTCTGGAATTCCTTCGGGAGATAACCTGGTGGGGGGAGGGAGGGAAGGAGAGAAGGAAGGCCTTATAGTTTTAATAAAAAACCATTAAGTTCAGCTAATAGCAATGACAATGGAGACGCTGGGTGATTGCAGGCACTTAAATTGTAAATGGGAACCAGGGGGACACCTTGGAGGTCTCCATTGTTACATGCTAATGAAGTGGCTCCACTCACACAAAGGCGGCGGGGAGATTAGTGGAGGGTGCGGCCCGCTCCCACATGGGGTGAGAAGTCTGTGTGGGATGCTGGCAGTCCTGGGCCCTGCATTAGAATGTCTTCCTCTCTCCTACTTGGCTTTGTGAAAACTGAAGCAATACCCTGTACTTCCCTAGACTTCTGTCTTTTTGGTTTTTTGTTTGTTTGTTTTTGGTTTTGTTTTTTTTGTTTTTAAGTAAAATGTATATAATCAAGTCTAAGGGTAGCAACCGCTTGCAGCCTAGCCTGGCTACCAGACTTTGATCATCTATTTTCCCAGTCAAACCAAAAAGAGACTCCTATTTTGTAGATCTAGGATGGGGCCTGGAAGTCCAGGAAAAAAGAAAACTAACAAGAAAAGAAAGAAAGAGAGAGAGAAAGAAAGAAGAAAACAAATCGCCCGTGGTTCTGACAGTCAGCCAGGTTTAGAGCCCTTTGGAACAGTGGAGGGACAGGCCCCAAAAACCATGGTAGTAACATGTGTGATGAGGGTCTAGTGCCTGGGGGTGGGGGGTCAGGGAAGAGGGAAAGCCAGTCCTGAAAACGTAGGTGTGGAGGTCAAGGCTGAGTCAAAGCCCGCGCCCTGCTCAAGGAGCTGGTGGGTTGGGTACATGAAGAAGTGTGGGACATGAGATTGGGAAGGGAAAATTAGGGACGGATTTTATTTATATATTAATTTGTTTGTTCATTCTTAAAGGTTTTTACTTTTTTAAAGGTTTTTTTTTTTTTAAGTAATTTCTACACCCAATGTGGGGCTCAAACTCACAACCCCAAGATCAAGTGTCACGTGCTCTACCGACTGAGCCAGCCAGGTGCCCCAGGGGCACAGATTATAAAGAACTAGCCTTGAATATTGCGCTAAGGAATCTGGACGTCATTGCAGAGATACTGCAGAACTCGTGAAGGTTTTTTTTTTTTTTTTACTCAGGGTTTTAACTCACCACCCTGAGATCACCACCAGAGCTGAGATCAAGAATCAGGTGCTTAACTGAATGAGCCACCCAGGCCCCCCCAGTGGTTACTTTTGTAACATGATACCTTGATGGACTAGCGGATGAGAAGTTTGGCTCACTCTTTAAATTAATGAGTATTTCTAGATAATCTTCTGGCTGCCAGGTGCTGTTTTGGACCTTTAGAAGACATCAGTTGAGGGGCACCTGGGCGGCTCAGTGGGTTAAGCCTCTGCCCTCGGCTCAGGTCATGATCCCGGGGTCCTGGGATCGAGCCCCGTATCAGCCTCTCTGCTCAGCAGGGAGCCTGCTCCCCCCTCTCTCTCTGCCTGCCTCTCTGCCTACTTGTGATCTTTCTCTCTCTGTCAAATAAATAAATAAAATCTTAAAAAAAAAAAGAAGAAGAAGAAGACATCAGTTGATTGAACAGACAGATGGACATACATGTTCTTGAAGAGCTTACATTTTACGGGAACAAACAGATAACAAGCGAAATATGTGGTATTTCAGATGACAACAGAGCAAGAGAAGGCAATATGCGGTGTTGGGAGTTGGGCAAAAGTTACAATTTTATTTTTATTTTTTTTAAAGATTTTTATTTATTTATTTATTTGACAGAGAGAGATCACAAGTAGGCAGAGAGGCAGGCAGAGAGAGAGAGGAAGGGAAGCAGGCTCCCTGCTGAGCAGAGAGCCCGATGCGGGACTCGATCCCAGGACCCCGAGATCATGACCTGAGCCGAAGGCAGCCGCTTAACCCACTGAGCCACCCAGGCGCCCAAAAGTTACAATTTTAAATAGTATGGGCAGGGAAGGCTGAACCGAGAAGGTGGTGTTTGAGCTAAGATGTTAGCAGGTGAGGGAGAGAGTTTGGGGATTAAGCAGTGTTACAAAGGCCTTGAAGCAGATGAGTGTGTCTGGGAAGGCCAGGGAATAACCAGGAGAAAGGTATGGTTGAGCTGCAGTGGGCTAGGAGAGAAGAAAAAAGACCAAAGCAGAGAGAGAAGGATAGAGGTATAAATCAGGGGTAGGATCCTGTAACTATTGTAGGGATTGTAGGGATTCAGTTATTCCTTCCTTCTCTCTCTCTCTCTCTCTCTCTCTTTCTCTCTCTCTCGTAAGTTCATGAATAATTCAGAAAGCAAGTAAATCTAAGTCAATCAGCGGGTTTAGAGCAGAATATGAAGAAAGCTCTTAAAACCATCTCTCACTTGGACTATTAAAAAAGCTTTCTTGTGGGGCGCCTGGCTAGCTCTGTCGGTAGAGGATGAGACTCCTGATCTCAGGGTGGTGAGTTTGAGCCCCGCCCTGGGTGTGGAGAGCACTTAAAAATAAAATCTTAAAAAAAAAAAAAAAGCTTTCTGTAATAACAGGACTATTAAAAAAGCTTTCTATAACTGGATGTAGGCAGGCCAGGTCCAAAGACCCAGAGGGGTCCCACAGGACCAGCCAAGAGAGTCCCTGGCTTTGCACAGGATAGAAATCAAACCTGAGCCAAGAGGAAGCTGTTTATGGAAGACGGTGAGTGACAGAGTATAGCAGACGGAGTGTCTGGGAGACTCAAAGGAAACGAGAGTGAGTCTCTTCATCGCTTGGGACTGGGGATTTATACTGGAAAGGGGTCCACGTACGTGTTTCTTCAGGAAACGAGGGTAGGGTCTGATCAAGAGCAAGTGAACGGCAGGTCTTACTCTATAAATTACCAAAGGTAGGGATACTGATGCCAGTGTCCACGGAGATTTGTTTGAGCCTGTTCTCCTGGAACATGTCTGAGATTTAGTTCTTTTTAGATGTCTTCAGTTGTTTGGGGGCCTAGGATAAAACTCAGAATGATTAACTTTCTTGCCTCCCCCTTGGAGTAGGAACATAGGTTCTTTGGTTTATTCAGATGCAAGGTGAAATATAGAACATGAGTAAGTGGGGGCGACTGGGTGGTTAAGCATCTGCCTTCAGCTCAGGTCCCAGAGGATCCCAGGGTTCTGGGATCGAGCCCTGCATCGGGCTCCCTGCTCGGCGGGAAGCTGCCTTCTCCCTCTCCCACTCCCCCTGCTTGTGTTCCCTCCCTCACTGTGTCTCTCTCTGCCAAATAAATAAATAAAATCTTAAACAAACAAATAAACCAAGTAAATGGCTAGGGGACAGAGCCTTTCTAGAAATGGAGTTCCAGGAAACCTGGATGGCTCAGTCGGTTAAGCATCCGACTCTTGATTTGGGGCCAGGTCACAATCTCAGGGTCATGAGATCAAGCCCCCACTTGGAGCTCTGCCCTCAGCAGGAAGTCTGCTTGTCCTTCTCCCTCCTCCTGCTCGAGCTCTCTCTCCCTCAAATAAAGAAATAAATAAAATCTTAAAAAGAAAAAAAAATAAATAAAATCTTAAGAAATAAAAACAAAATGGAGTCCCTTCAGCTTCCCTATCCCACTTGCATTAGTCTTGCCCTTCTCAGATTTGTCCTCCTTGCTGCTCCTGAGAGGTATTTCTAAGATGGTTGTCACATCCTTCTTTGCTTAAAACCCTCCAGAATCCAGGCGCCTGGCTGGCTCAGTCAGAAGAGCAAGCGACTCTTGATCTCAAGATTTAAGTTTGAGCCCCACACTGGGAGTAGGGATCACTTAAATAAATAAAATTTCAAAACAAAACAAAACAGAAAAACCCTTCAGAGTCTCCCTGTGGTCTCCACAGAAAAAAGTTTCATCTTAGGGGCACTTTGATGGCTCAGATGGTTAAGCATCTGTCTTCAGCTAGAGTCTGCCTTTGGCTCAGTTCATGATCCCAGGGTCCTGGGATTGAGTCCTGTATCAGGCTCCCTGCTCAGAAGGGAGTCCACTTCTCTCTTTCCCTCTGCCTCTGCCCCACTGCTCATGCTCTCTCTCAAATGAATTAAAAAAAAAAAAAAAAAAAAATCTTTAGGGGCACCTGGGTGGCTCAGTGGGTTAGCCTCTGCCTTCGACTCAGATCATGATCCCAGAGTCCTGGAATCAAGCCCCACATCAGGCTCTCTGCTCAGTGGAGAGTCTGCTTCCTCCTCTCTCTGCCTGCCTCTCTGCCTGCTTGTGATCTCTGTCTGTCAAATAAATAAATAAAATCTTTAAAAAAAAGTTTCACCTTAGCCTGGTGTACATAGGCATTTATGATCTGGTATCTTCTTGGCTCTATTAAGTTTTTTGTTACGTTGGTTTGGTTTGATTTTTTTTTTTTCCTTTTGGTTTCTTTGTTTTGGGTTGTTTCTTTGTTTCTTTGTTTTTGGTTTTTGGTTTGGGTTTATGTAAGCTAAAGACGGAAAAAAAAAGAAATGTGTTATTAAGGGAGAGGACTGTCTCATGAATCCAGGGGTGGAATGAGGATATCCCTCAGAAAGGCAGAGGAATCAGGGGTGCCCTGGAAGGTTGGGGAGGTTTTCTGCCTTTCCCTCTGGCTCAGTGTCTTTCCACACTTCTCTGCAGAACAGACTGGTTGAGTCTTGGGTGGGTGCAAGGGAAAGGGGTGCAGTCCTGATACCCAAGAGAAGTGAAGGTTTCTGGACAGATAAACTTGACTTCAGGAAGTTCTAATCTATTATTTTTGTGTCTATGTTATTCATTTTTTTCCTCTTAATTAAAAAATGTTTTTGATGAAAATTAAAAACCTTCCCATTGTTAAAAAAACAAAACACTTCAAGCAGTATGGAAGTACACAGAAGAAAACTGAGCTATTTTTCACGCATCTCCAGTTCCCTGCCCCCAGAGCCAGAGGTAAGTACTGTTGGGTGTAGATCGTCCCAGCCCGTCTTGAATACATTTATATATGCCTATATATTTACACTACAGATATCTAATTTGTGATTCTTTTTTAAGTAGGTTCCCCAGCCCCACTGCCGCTGGTGCACCAGCTCTCTCTTTATCTTTATCTACTATCTTTATAGTAGGTTCCCTTTTTTAAGTAGATTCCAACATGGGGCTTGAACTCAGGACCCTGAGATCAAGAACTGAGCTGAGATCCAGAGTTGGACACCTAACCAACTGAGCCACCCAGGCACCCCGAATTTTGTTGTTTTTTTTTTAAATGTAATTGTACCATATGTGTTTTAATCAGCCTGTCTTATTCACTCATATTTTGTAGTTTTTTAAGGGGGGGGGTCAGTTTTTTCCTACTAAATTTCTTATACACTTAGGGTCAGAGATAGATGGCAGAAGGAACACAAGGCCTATCTTTGGGAGTCTATAAATTGTGGTCAGTTCTTTTTTTTTTTTTTTTTTAAGATTTTTTTTTTTTAAATTTAGTTGACAGACAGAAATCACAAGTAGGCAGAGAGGCAGGCAGAGAGAGAGGAGGAAACAGGCTCCTCGCTTAGCAGAGAGCCTGATGCAGGGCTTGATCCCAGGACCCTGGGATCATGACCTGAGCAGAAGGCAGAGGCTTAACCCACTGAGCTACCCAGGCGCCCCAATTATGGTCAGTTCTTAGCCAGCATTTCTTCTCAAGTTGCTTAATGTTTACCTTCTTTACATTTTTAAATTTTATTTACTTATTTATTTAGTAATCTCTATACCCAATATGGGGCTTGAATTCATGACCCTGAGATCAAGAGTCTCTACCAACTCTACCAACTAAGCTAGCCAGGTGCCCCTGTTTACCTTTTTATTTTATTTTATTTTATTTTATTTTATTTTAAAGATTTTATTTATTTATTTGACAGAGAGAGATCACAAGTAGACGGAGAGGCAGGCAGAGAGAGAGAGAGAGAGGGAAGCAGGCTCCCCGCTGAGCAGAGAGCCCGATGTGGGCCTCGATCCCAGGACCCTGAGATCATGACCTGAGCCGAAGGCAGTGGCTTAACCCACTGAGCCACCCAGGCGCCCTTATTTTATTTTTTTTAAAGGTTTTCTTTATTTATTTGAGAAAGAGAGAGTGAGAGAGTGTGAGAGGGGAGAAGATCAGAGGGAGAAGCAGACTGCTCATGGAGCTGGGAGGCCGACACAGGACTTGGTCCCAGGACTCCGGGATCATGAGCTGAGCCGAAGGCAGATGCTTAACCAGCTGAGCCACCCAGGCACCCCCTGATTACCTTTTTAAAAAAAAAAATTATTGTAGTTTGCCACCTGTAACTCTTCAGTTCATTTTTTTTTTAAGATTTTATTTATTTATTTGAGAGAGAGACAGTGAGAGAGAGCATGAGCAAGGAGAAGGTCAGAGAGAGAAGCAGACTCCCGCGGAGCCGGGAGCCCGATGTGGGACTCGATCCTGGGACTCCAGGATCATGACCTGAGCCGAAGGCAGTCGTCCAACCAACTGAGCTACCCAGGTGTCTCTCTTCAGTTCATTTTTAAAAGGCCTGGGCAACCTCAGTCCTCAGATCTTCAGATCCTCAGATTTCTCAAGTTGGGATAATTCTAGGTCCTTAAAAATCTCCGAGTTCACAACATCTGGAAGTCTCTCTCACAGTTGTGAATAACCACCTCTTTCAAGTTCTTAAACTTATATAACCAGTTCTCTTAGGAGCTCCAAAATCTTTATTTGCTCTTCCCTGAAAAGAATTTTCTGAGGGGTCATGGGAGGAGAAGAGGGAGAAGCAGACTCCCCACTGAGCAGGGAGCCCAAGGCAGGACTAGATCCCAGGGTCCTGGGATCATGACCTGAAGGCAGACGCTTTAACCAACTGAGCCACCCAGGCACCTCCCGAAAAGAATTTTCTAGGGCCGGGTGACCTCATTCTCCAAGACACATGAGGCCTTAGACAGCCAGGATTCACTCCCTTCCTTCCTTCCTTCTTTCCTTCCTTCCTTCCTTCCTTCCTTCCTTCCTTCCTTCCTTCCTTCCTTTATTCTTTCCAAGATTTATTTATTTTTATACAGAGATAAAGAGAGAGCTGGTGCACCAGTGGCAGCGGGGCTGGGGAGCCAGGGCAGGGGAGAGAATCTCAAGCAGACTCCTGTTGAGCGTGGGGCCTGGGGCTCAAATCCCCAGACCCAGGAGAGCAGCCTCCCCTGCTGAGGCAGGAGCCCCGTGGAGGATCTCATGATCCTGAGATCATGACCTGAGCCAAAATCAAGAGTCGGATACTGGGGCACCGGAGTGGCTCAGTTTGTTAAGCGTCTGCCTTCAGCTCAGGTCATGATCCCAGGGTCCTAGGCTCGAGCCCTGCGTAGGGCTCCCTGCTCAGCGGGAAGCCTGCTTCTCTCTCTCCAGCTCTCACTCCCCCTGCTTGTGTTGTCTGTCTCTCAAATAATAAATACAATCTTTAAGGGGGGAAAAAAAGAGTCAATACTAAACCCACTGGGCCACCCAGGTGCCACAGACAGCTGGGATTTCTGAAGGGTCCTCAGGCAAAAACAGTGCTTTTCCTCATATTTGGGTCATTCTTGCCTTTCCCAAGTATGTTAGACCATTTAGGCTGCCACAGTATGCCATACACTGGAAGTTTATAAACAACTAAAATCTATTCCTCACAGTTCTGGAGGCTGGAAGCCCAAGTACCAGCATTGTTAGGTTGTGCTGAAGGCCCTCTTCCAGGCTAAGACTTCCTACCATATCCTCACTCCAGGCTAATGCTCTCTAGGGTCTCTTTTATTAGAGCACTAATCCCTTTTGGGGAGGCTTCACCTTCATGACCCAATTACCTCCCAAAGGCCCAACCTCCTAATACCATCATGTTGTGGGTATTGGGATTTCAACATACAAATTTTGTGAAGACACATTCAGACCCTAACAGTAACATAAAAGTTCTAATGCAACTTAATCAATAAGCTCTGATTTATCCCTTATTGTCTTAAATATTTCTCTCAGTTGAAATTAAAAACAAGTCTTGGGGGCGCCTGGGTGGCTCAGTGGGTTAAGCCGCTGCCTTCGGCTCAGGTCATGATCTCAGGGTCCTGGGATCGAGTCCCATATCGGGCTCTCTGCTCAGCAAGAAGCCTGCTTCCCTCTCTCTCTCTGCCTTCCTCTCCGTCTACTTGTGATCTCTCTCTGTCAAATAAATAAATAAAATCTTTAAAAAAAAAAAAAAGAAATTAAAAACAAGTCTTATAGGGAGACTGCCTCCTTCATAGGATGGCAATATTTTAGCCCATGCTCTATTGTCAGTACTGCAGGTCTAGAAACTTCATGTATTTATGCCAACCTAACTCATAGGAGATTGTTACATAAATCAAAATGATAATATATTAAATTTTAGCCACTACTATACTTCTTACTTAAACACAAACATAATCATGTGATCTCCCCTATTGCCTATAGGCACCATAGGATTAGGTCAAACTCCTTAGCACCCTGGACTTGAACCAAGGTTACAGTTGGTTCCCATATAACACATGTGTCTTTCTTTTCTTTTTCCTTTTCTTTCTTTTTTTTTTTTTTGAAGATTTTATTTATTTATTTAACAGAGAGAGAGAGAGATCACAAGTAGACAGAGCAGCAGATAGAGAGGGGGGAGCAGGCTCCCGCTGAGCAGAGATCTCCCCATGCGGGGCTTGATCCCAGGACCCTGAGATCATGACCTGAGCTGAAGGCAGAAGCCTAACCCACTGAGCCACCCAGGTGCCCCTTCTTTTCTTTTTTCTTTTTTTCCTTTCCTTTCCTTTTCTTTTTTTCTTCTTCTTCTTCTTTTTTTTTTTTTTTAAGATTTTATTTATTTACCAGAGAGGGAGAGAGCACAAGCAGGAGGAGTAGTAGAAGGAGGGGGTAAACAGACTCCTCCCCTCCCCTCTTCCCCACACCACTCAACCACTCCTTCCCAAACAGGAAGCCCAACTGGGGGCTCCATCCCAGGACCCTGGGGTCATGACCTGAGCTAAAGGCAATTGCTTAACCAACTGAGCCACCTGGGCGCCCCCATGTGTGTACTTTCTATATGTTGCTCCCTTTGTCTGTTATATCCTTCCTGACTCTTTACCAGGCAAAATCCTTATTTTAATTGAATGTCCAGATCAAATATTAGCTTCTTTTAAAGTCTTCTCTGGCCAGCTCTGCCCCTGCAGCAGGCCATTTTAATTGCTCCCAATTCTGAACTAATATGGCCCTTATCTTATTAGATTATACCTCATCATATATTCACAACTGCCTCTTCCTTTGGGTAGTGAATACCCGGAGGACCAGAATGCCATTTTATCCATCAAGGTAACCCAGAACATAGCACGCTGGCTAAGCACAAGACTTTCCATAAATGTTGAACTGAATTGAACTTATTCATATGTATTTTCTGCAATTATTTCCCTCTCTTTCCTAAATTCTTATAAAAATTAATTTTGAAAATGTCAGCCTGTCTCAGCTATAATGGGAGGAAAAGGGAGCGTGTTCACACTGGGACTGAGAAAATCACATCCCTGGGGGCCAGGGATGGTGACTGGTATGGAAATACAATTGAAGGACCCCGCAGGGAGGAAACAACAGTGAGAAGAGCCAGACCAAATGACCAGTGTTTCTTTTCACCAGGAAATTTCCTTTTCAGATCTCATCTTTGCTCAGATCTGGAGATTTCTGTTTTTTTTTTTTTTTTTTTTTTAAGAAAGACTTTGAGAGAGGATGAGAGCTAGAGAGAGAGAGAGAGAGCACAAACAGAGGGAGAGGGAGAGAGAAGCAGACTCCCCACTGAGCAGGGAGCCCAACACAGGGCTCCATCCCAGGACCCTGAGATCATGACCTGAACTGAAGGTAGACGCTTAACTAACTGAGCCACCCAGGCACCCTGATTTCTGTATGTTGTAAATAGAGGACCCAGCTCCCCTGTGGGCTCTCTGCGAGGGGTCTCCTCTGTGTTAGTGTGCAGGTGGGTAGATGTTGGCTTCCTCACCTGGGACCTGTCTCTGGTGGGATAGGAAGAATCAAGACAAGAGCACTGTTCATGATTGCCTGACGCCCAACCGCCCTCTTTCCAGCTAATCAAAAAGTAAGTGCAATAATGTGGGAAAATGCAATGGAACAGATCTTAATGGACCAGGAAGAGGAGTCTGGAGAAAGAAAAAGCAGCCAGAAGCATGAACCCAGCCTGACTTTATCCTGGTGTCTCCTAATCTCATTCCCATCGTGGCTCAAACTGTTCGCCTGCTTCTCCATCTCCCCTCCCCTACTCCGACTCCCAAGTCTCCCACACACCCTTGAGATTGGCTCCAGAGAGGACTAGGGAGCTGACTGTGGAGGAGCAGGGGCTCTCTGTCTTCTCTTATGACCTGCAGGGTGTTTACGAAGTCCTCAGCCTTGAAGTCATTTGTGGCGCTCTCTGCCTTAGTGAAGAAAAATGAATTTTGCCTCAATTCCTGATTCCTGTTTAAATATTTAGTTTAATCAGCCCAGGCCCAAGTGCCTTTTCCATTTCCCCTGGTGCCTGGGAGCCATGCTGACACCAGTGTCATAAAAAATGCATCTGATCCCAGGAACATGCCACCAGCAGGGAGTCACACCATCTCTCAAGTCTCAGGGCCTGCCCTCTGCAGCAGCCGCTTTGGGAGAAGCTGGACTAGAACAGAGAAATCCGCCTTGAGCCTGAGGACTTCTTCTCGAAGCTACTCGTGTACGGAGTCATTGTGTTGTCCCCACGGCAGCCCCAATCCGAGGACCACGCGGGGGTGCAAGGGTGTGTGTGTTGGTGGGGAGAGTGGGAGGAGCAGGAAGCAGCAGGCCCCACAGTCTCCGAACTCCGCCTTCCTGGTTGCTCCAACCTGGTGGGGAGACTTCAGGGCGTCTTAGAACAGGTCTGACCTAGATTCCGTGTGAATGTGGAACCAATGATCCAGATGCCAAATTTAAGGAGGCAGCTGGGTTCCAGGGCACAGGAATAAGGAGACTCCATGAAATGCTAGAACCTTCTGTTCTCCCTCCACCTCCAGAATTCTGGCTCCTAACATGGACTCCACCTTCTATTCCAAGTACACAGTCCAAATTTTACCCCATTATACCAGAAGCCCGGAGGGAAAGTCAGGCCTTCCAAGGGATGTACACTTTGTCTCCTCTCATGGGAAGGAACCCATGAGGGGATTTGGCTGGACAAGCCCTGGGTATTCTTTGCCAAAACCTCAAAAAGATTAAACTGCCCCCAGGTGCCCTCTTTTTGGAGCTAGCCCCTCAGTGCTGTGATCTGTGCAATTAGATGGGAAGCATGGTGTTGGTCGTCATTAATGACATGGTCTGGCCTGGCTTTGTAGAAAAAGCTCCTTGGGGCAGCTCTGTAACACTCACGCTTTTTTTTTTTTTTTTTTCCTCCAAAACTCTGCAGAGGATAAAAGGAAACATAAACAACGATTTATTTATCCAGAAGTTCAAAGTATAGCTTTGAGCCCTTTCACATATTCTGTGCTTTTTGAAATCAAGAGTGCAAATAAACGTCCCTCGGTCTCTTCTAGAAAGGGCAGCTGCTATAAACCTACAGATAAAGAGAAAATGAGCTGATGAAAAGAGCAAGGTCTAGTCTCCATTCTCCAGTCTGAGGGTTTCATAAGCCCCCCTCCCCGCCCGCCCCAGGAGTCATCTACTCTGTAGAATAACTAGGGCCAGAACTCTGCGAATTCATTTTGAGCTGTGTTGGTATGGGGAGAGTCAGGAGCCACCGAATGAAAGATGACAAGGGAGTTGGTCCCAATGACCGGCGCCCTGTCAAATCCAGTGGTCATCTGTAGCAGTGATTTATCACAGTGGAACCCCTCCCTTATTCACTTGGTTTCTGGGACCTGTATCCTCTAGTTTTTCTCCCACTTCCGTCACTACTCCCTCAGTGCTTCTCCTCTTCTGGTTTATTACAAGTAGTTCTCAATCTTGGCTATATATTAGAACAACCAAAGATTTTTTTTTTTTTTTAACTGAAAATCAGGATCCACTCCACACTGATTAAATCTGGATCTCTGGAGGTAGGGCTTGATATTGTAGTAGCTTGTCTGGTGCAGCCTGGGTACAGAACATCCTAGCAATGCTGGATTTCCGGTTCTGGTTTCTGTTGGCCTCTCCATCTACTCTCTCTCAGCTGATCTGACCAGTCCCCAGCTTCATGGATTGCCTACACAGATTTGCATTTTTAGCCTGGGTCTCTGTGCTGAGTGAGAGAGCCCATATCCACTTGTCTATTTAACACCTCTGAACAGATATCTACAAGCATTCAGAAGTCCATTGGTTTTGTCCTCTCATCTCCTACATCCAATCCTTCAGCAAGAACTGTTGGGTCTGCCTTAAAAATGCATCTCCTTTGGGGTGCCTGGGTGGTTCAATTGGTTAAGTATCCAACTCTTGAGTTTAGCTCAGGTCATGACCTCAGGGTCATGAGATCGAGCCCGGCGTCAGGTTCCATGTCCAACAGGGTGTCTTTTAAGATTTTCTCTTCCTGGGACGCCTGGGTGGCTCAGTTGGTTAAGCAGCTGCCTTCGGCTCAGGTCATGATCCCAGCGTCCTGGGATCGAGTCCCACATCAGGCTCCTTGCTTGGCGGGGAGCCTGCTTCTCCCTCTGCCTCTGCCTGCCATTCTGTCTGCCTGTGCTTGCTCTCTCTCCCTCTCTCTCTGAAAAATAAATAATTAAAAAAAAAAAAGAGATTTTTCTCTTCCTCTCTCCCTCTGCCCCTGCCCACCTCTGTCTCTCTCCAGTAAATAACTAAATGTTTTTTAAAAAGTATCTCCAGACGGCGCCTGGGTGGCTCAGTGGGTTAACCCTCTGCCTTCAGCTCGGGTCATGATCCCAGGGACCTGGGATCGAGTCCCGCATCGGGCTCTCTGCTCAGCAGGGAGCCTGCTTCTCCTCATCTCTCTCTCTGTCTGCCTCTCTGCCTACTTGTGATCTCTGTCAAATAAATAAAATCTTAAAAATAAATAAATAAATAAATAAAAAGTATCTCCAGGGCGCTTGGGTGGCTCAGTCACTAAGCATCTGCCTTTGGCTCAGGTCATGATCCCAGGGTCCTGGGATCGAGCCCCGCATCAGGCTCCCTGCTCTGCCAGAAGCCTGCTTCTCCCTCTCCCACTCCCTCTGCTTCTGTTCCCTCTCTCATTGTGTCTCTCTCTGTCAAATTAAAAAAAAAAAATCTTTAAAAAAATAAAACAAAAATTAAAAAAAGTATCTCCATTGGCTGTGAAAACTACAATTCTATTCCCAACATTTGTTACCTCCTTCCCCCTTAAACTATGTTAGTCTCCTACCTAGTCTACCTGTTTGTATTCCTCATAGTCTATCCTCCGCACAGCAGCTCAAGTGATCTTTCTTTTTTTTGTGTTTTTTTTTTTTTTAAAGATTTTATTTATTTATTTGACAGAGAGAGATCACAAGCAGGCAGAGAGGCAGGCAGAGAGAGAGGAGGAAGAAGGCTCCCCGCTGAGCAGAGAGCCCGATGCGGGGCTCGATCCCAGGACCCTGAGATCATGACCTGAGCCGAAGGCAGAGGCTTTAACCCACTGAGCCACCCAGGCGCCCCTTTTTGTGTTTTTTTTTTTTGTTTATTTTTGTTTTTAAGTTTCAAAAGGCTTTATTTCAGGCCATGCTATTACACATGGCATTGCTTACAACCAAGAAACTTTTTCTTAAGTTGAAAAAATGCAGTAAGTGCATCCCATACCCATGGGATTCACTGGTCTTACTATGTGCCCCCATTATGAAGATGCAATTCACCCAAAAGACTAGGTGAATGGTCTGTGAAAAGCTATCACAGTACTAGAGCTAAAGGAGAAAAACAGCCTACATGATTAGGTAATGTCTTTTTTTTTTTTTTTTAAGATTTTACTTATTTATCTGTAGACAAGATAGAAAGCACAGGTAGGCAGAGTGGCAGGCAGAGGGAGAGGGAGAAGCAGGCTCTCCATTGAGCAGAGAGCCCATGAGGAGCTCAGTCTTAGTACCCCAGGATCATGACCTGAGCCGAAGGCAGCTGCTTGACCAACTGAACCACCCAGGGGCCCTTGGTAATGTCTTATATGATTTGGTACAAAACATTTCGCATTTATTTATTTGTTTGTTTGTTTATTTATTTATTTATTTATTTATTTATTTATTTATTTAAAGTAATCTCTACCCCCAAACATGGGGCTTGATGATTTGGTACAAAATTTTTTAAAGTGGCCAGTATATGTTGCCATTTTCCCCATAGCCATTAGATACAGGTCTCAGAACCACAGAGAGAGTTAGAAGTGGTCTCTTTCACTATTATACCAAATGAAACACAGCAGGAGTTTTGGTTTTGCATCATCGTAAACTTTGGTTTGGAGGGGCACCTGGATGGCTCAGGAGGGTAAGCGTCTGACTCTTGGTTTCAGCTTGGGTCATGATCCCAGGGTAATGATGTCAGGGTCGTGATCTCAGGGTTGTGAGATTAAGCCCTGCGTCAGGCTCCCTACTAAGCAGGTAGTCTTTCCCCCTCTCCCTCTGTCCCTCCCTGTGCTTGTGCTTGTGTGCCGTCTCTCTCAAATAAATAAATAAATCTTTGAAAAAAAATGTTTTGGATTGGCGAGTCTTGAATTCCTAGTATCCATCTGATGACACCAGAGAACACAATCATGCTTTTTTTAAATTTAATTTTTAATTTTTATTTATTTATTTTTTAAAGATTTTATTTATTTGCCAGACAGAGAAGGAGAGAGAGGTGCACAGCAGGGGGACGGGCTGGCAGAGAAGCAGACTCTCTGCTGAGCAAGGAGCCTGACTGGGATTCAGTTCCAGGTCCCTGGGATCATGACCTGAGCCAAAGGCAGACGCTCAATCAACTGAGCCACCTCGGTGTCCCAATCTTGCTTTTTTAGAAAAAGAGCTTTTTAAATTTTTTTTTTAAATTTTTTTATTTTTTTCAGCATAACAGTATTCATTATTTTTGCACCACACCCAGTGCTCCATGCAATCCGTGCCCTCCACAATACCCACCACCTGGTGCCCCCAACCTCCCACCCCCCACCCCTTCAAAATTCTCAGATCGTTTTTCAGAGTCCATAGTCTCTCATGGTTCACCTCCCCTTCCAATTTCCCTCAACTCCCTTCTCCTCTCCATCTCCCCTTGTCCTCCATGCTATTTGTTATGCTCCACAAATAAGTGAAACCATATGATAATTGACTCTCTCTGCTTGACTTATTTCACTCAGCATAATCTCTTCCAGTCCCGTCCATGTTGCTACAAAACTTGGGTATTCATCCTTTCTTTTTTCTTTTTTTGAAAAAGAGCTTTTTAAAAAAAATTTATTTGAGAGTGAGAGAACGTGGGGGGAGGAGGAGGAGGGAGAGAGACAGGCAGATTCCCCACTGAGTGAGTAGCCCAATAGGGGCTCAATTTCAGGACACTGAGATCATGATTTGAGCTGAAATCAAGAGTCTTCCACTTAACAGGCTGAGCTGCCCAGGTGTCCCAACAATCATGCTCTTTTGAATTGGAGGTTATAACTATCCCCCTTCAATTTTGTGTTCCTCAAGTAATCTTTTAAGAAAACATAAATCGGTCTCCCTCACTCCTGTGTTTAAAATCATCCAAAATCTTCCCATTATATTTAGGATAAAATCCCAACTCTTTACCATGGCCTAGCATGCCTTACGTGATCTTGCCCCTGCTCACCTCCCTGGTCTCATTTATTCACACTGTCCTTCCTAGGTCATGATCAGGTCAAGCAGAGTCTTGATTTGGGGAATTCGCACTTGCTATTCCCTTTACCTGGAATGTTGCTCCCCAGATGTCCCAGTGGTTCATTCCATTCCATCATTTAGGTCTCTTTTCAGTTCTTAATACATCTGAGAGGTCTTTCCTGATTACCACCATCATTTTTTATTCCCTTATCCTGATTTATTTCCTCTAGAACATTCATCATTCTATACTAGCATATCTATTGATTTCTTTACTTGCTCATTGTCTGTCTTGCCCAGTAGAATACAAGCTCCAGGGGAACAAGTGTTTTGACTATCTTAGTCACTGGTATGTCCTCAATGCCTTCAATAGTGCTTAATACATATTTGTTGAAGGAAAAGGGCACTTCTGTAGACAAGCCTTATATTTTTGGTAACCTCTACCATACTACCCACCATAGAAGTATGGATTGGGATCTCAGGGGCCAGAAGGCTTTCTGACAAAGGAACCCAACTGAGAGGTTAATTGGTGCACCACCATGTTGGTAATTGACTGCTGCTACTGGGAATGTGTGACATCCTTCGGGTGTGCTGGTGAAGAAAAAATGTTGGGATGCCTCCACTGGTTCTTAGCTGGGGATCATAGCATCTGGTGGTTCTTTTCTGTTAGTACTAAGCCAACCGTGACAGCTAGGAGGAGAGACAGACCAAGAGCACAGCCAAGCTTTGTCTCCAGGGTTTGGACAGGACTTAGATGAAGTGGTATTGGATCCCCCTCTTTCTTTGCGTGTCTCTCTTTTCTTCTCTTATGTTATGTCCCTTAGTCTCTGCATAGAGTGTTCAGTGTTTTCTGGCTGAATCTATGTTTACTTAAAATTGAGTTGTGGATACCATCGGTATTAGTTTCCCAGGACTGCCATAACAAATTACCACAAATCGGGTGGCTTCAAACAACAGAAACATATTTCCACACAGAGAAATCAAGGTGTCAGCAGGGTTGATTCCTTCTGAGGGCTCTAAGGGAGAATCCATTCCATTCCTCTTCCCCAATATCTGGTGGTTGCTGGCAATCTTTGGCTTCCTTGGCTTATGACCAAGTAACTCCAGTCTCTGCCTCCACTATCATGTGGTCTTTTCCTCTTCATTTTGTGTCTTCTGTCTCTTATAAGAACACTTGTCATTGGATTTGGGGCCCTTCCAATCCAGGATGATCTCATCTCTAGATCCTTGACTTAATTTCATCTGAAAATACCCTTTATCTAAGTAAGATCCCATTCAGGAGTTTTAGGTCATCACACCTTTTGGGAGACCACCATTCAACTCACTACACCATCTTAGAGGCAAGAAGGTAAGGTAGGAAATAGTCAGGTTTGCTTTTTCAGACTGTATCCCTTCTCTTTTCCTGTTTTTTTTTTTTTTTTTTCCTTTTTTTTTTTTTTTCCTGGCTTTCCTTTCCTCTTTCCTTCTTCCCAAACCTGGCTGCTTTTCCAGAGCTGGGAGCAGAACTCTCTATCTGAGAATTTCACTCACTGACCCTTGTGAGATGGGCAGCCCTGGGCATTCTTTGTCTTCACTGTCTGTCTTGGTCAGTGACTTGTGTTGCTCTCTGCCCATGCCCTGCCTGTTTGCACATTTGGACCTGGACTCTGATCTCCTGAACCTGGACCTGCTAAACCTGTTTTTACCAAAGCTGAAGGACTCAGGGAACCTGCTTCTTCCCCTGGGGCCAGGGTTTGGTTTACTTCTTAGACAAGACAGTCAGGGCTCTGTGCAGATGGTGACACAGAAGTGGATATTTCCAGTGCAGATCTCTCTCCAAGCTCTAGGCCTACTCATCCACCTCTGTCTAAAGAGGAAACATCTATTTGGATGTTTCCAAAAGCACCTTGAACATAATCCATTTAACACTGAATCTGCCAACTATCCTTCCTCCCCCAAATTCCTTCCTCTACAATATTGTATTTCATTTTTAAAAAAAATTTTGAAGATTTTATTTTCTTCTTTAAAGTAATCTCTACACCCAATGTGGGGCCTGAGTTCACAACCCTGAGATCAAGCGTTGCACACTCCTGCAACTGAGCCAGCCAGGTGCCCCAGTATTTTCTTTAATTAATTAATTTATATTTTACAGTTTATTTATTATTATTATTATTTTTTTTAAATAATCTCTACACCCAATATGGGGCTTGAACTCACCATCCTCAGATCAAATATCTCATGTTTTTCCTACTGAGCCAGCCAGGCACTCCCTCCTCTGCAGTATTTTAAACTCACTGCTTCATATCTTTTCCCATTGACTTACTCATAACGTAGTGTTACCTTTTCACGCCCTGCCTCCGCAAAGTCACCCGATCCCATAGTCCCTGCCTCCGAAGTCTTTCTCAAATCCTTCTACTTTTCTCACATCCCAGTGCCTCTACCCTAGGTCAGGCCATCATTCTTCTTACTAAACTGCCAACTGATCTGCTGTCTAGACTCTCTGCCTTGTCTAATCCTCTTTACTACAGCCTGAGTCATTCCTATAAACACTCCCTGTTATACCCCTTAGACATTCTCATTGTCCCTTAGAATTCTTTCTCCTGACTCCATACCGGGTACTGTCCAGCCATCAGATTCATAGTGCTAGACAGGCTAAAAAAGGGAAGCACTAAGATCAATTAGTTCAAATTTTCTGGGGTTCACCCTTGTCCCCATTGTGACTTCTGGTCCCTTTTCTGCTGCCTGGAAGCAGTATTGTCACCAGAGTAAGAATCTCCTGTGGATACCACCCAATGTCTGAGCCAGTTCCCCTTTGAGGGCATGAGAGAACCACGGAACCCTAAAATGCACACTTCCAAAACCAAGACCTTCAGGGATTGGCTCTGAGTTTCATGTTTTCAACACAGGGATGGATGGAAGGAAAAGCTCCCTGACCTGAGAAGAATGTCTGTCTTGGGTTTCCTTTCCTTCAAAGGCTCCTTGCTTTAATTCTTGCCGTCCTACGCTTACCTTTTTCCTAGGATACACTCATCCACTTTAAAACCCAGGACCTCCTTAGAATAGCTGAGACAGGCTGGCCTTTTTCCAAAAGAATTTTACTACATAAGTTAATGAAAGAAAAGGAAAAAGAGAGAGAGTGAAAGAAGAAAGATACAGTCTTTTATCCAAAGCCTGGCATCTACTTTCAGATTAATTACATTCTACACTCCCCTGACCCACCCCCTCCACCCAAGTTCCTTTCCTGAGTTCAATTATCACAAAGCTTCCAAACTCTATGGCCATCTCCATAGATCCTAATGAAAATTTCTCTCCTCAGGGATGCCTGGGTGGCTCAGTCGGTTAAGCGGCTACCTTCAGCTCAGGTCATGATCCAGCATCCTGGGATTGAGTCCAGCGTTGGGGGTCCTTGCTGGGCAGGGAGCCTGCTTCTCCCTCTGCCTGCCACGCTGCCTCCCTGTGCTCTCTCTCTCTGACAAATAAATAAATAAAATTTTAAAAAAACAAACCACACAAAAACCAAACAAAAATGACTCCATCCTCAGACTGACAAAAACCAACTCTGTCCCATCTACTGCTTTCTTGACCATCCGTTTCTCTTCAGCTAAGTGGTGGGATGCTAGAAATTGACACAGGAAGGGTCTGGGCCCTTAGGTAATCCCTTATCACGATTCTTCAATCACAACAGCCATGTCGGGAAATTTTACCCACAGGAGGCTGGATTTGCCCTGGGATTTCTGGCAAGGTCTGAGACACCTCTTCTTTAGCAGTGAGGATGGCTGGAATAGAGAGAAGGGAACTAACATGTAGAAAGTTCTTAACATGTGCCAAATTCTTTATATAATTAAATTTTTAGCATCAGCTTTGGCCCTAGGTGTCAATCCCTAATCATATTTTGAAGAATTTGAGGCTCTGAGGGGTTGGAGTCTTGCTCTAGGTCTTAAAGCTAAACCGTCAAATTAGGAGTGAAGTTTGGGTTGGTTGAGGACATGGTTGTGACCTGAATCATGCAGCCTATGGAGATAGAGGTGCCTTTGCTGTCTTTGAAGGTTAAGACTTTTCCACCTTTTGTCTGATTTGAGGATTTCTTTTAACCTCCAAAATTCACTGAACTCCCACATGGCAGTTCCCCTTTGATATTCAGAGGTATGTAAGTTTCATAGACAAAGTACCTCGCATTCAGCTCAGTACCTAGATCCCTAACGATATCGAGCCCGTCATTCATTGGTTATTTATGCTGTCAGATACTGAGCATGTCCTATGTAGAAGTCACTGGCCCAGGAGCTAGAGGTAGAAGAGGTTGAATATACAGAATCTGGAAGAAGGAAAGGCCCTGGGTTCTGGTGCCATCATCCTTCTTGCTTCTCCCCACAAGTCTCTGAGGCCTTTCCTGGGGGGCTTCTGGATAAGGCTGCTCCTAAGGGGGAGGAGGTGGGTATGGATGGAGGGAGTTTTCTTGGCACCTTACGCCCATTTACTATAGTGAGTACAGTCACCACAAACACCTGGTAAGGTGCACAAAGCTGGGGAAATGAGACAGAAATACAGAACTAATAGAAATAGAGAAATATTTTGAAGGGGAGAATTTGTTCATTTACTTGAAAATAATTGACAAACCAAACCCTCTTAAGCTTGTGATGCATTTCTTCGTGGTTTATGGTTTTCAGGGGGCCTTTTCACTTGGAGAAATTCTTCTGGGTTTAGAAAATGCTAGACCAGAGGAAAGGGCAGAATTATAATCCTAACACTGCTACCAGTTTGCTGGATGATTCCCGGAGAATTATTCAACCTATTTATGTGTCAGCACAGAAATGGAGAGAGCGATGTCAGATATGTCACAATATGTTTTCTGTGGGATCTCCAGTAAAAGGATTATGATAAACAACAGCTATTCTGTGTGCATAACAGAACACTTCTGCTTTTTTTCCCCTCTGGTTCAGAAGAGCTGACACAGGCTCACATTGTACCCATGGCATAAAACCCTTGGGAATTTGAAACTTTATGGAGTTAATAAAATCAACAGACACCTGTTATTTGCATAGTGCTCTATGCTGAATGGTTTATAAAGTATTTTCATATATTATCACAACTGATCCTCACCCCACCTGCAGAATGGAACTAAAGTTCCCATTTTATACCTGAAGAAACTTGGGTCACACAAATCATCCAGGTAATTCAGGCAAAGGTGACTTATTTTATTTTTTACTTTGCCTAAACTACATAGAAAATTATTCTGGTCACTTTAATAATTTGTGATAATGGACCATCACAAATGCCATCGCCATACAAACAAAACACAATCTTCTTTTCTAGGGACATTGCCCATCCTTGCACAGACCCCACACCCAGAGTCACCAACATGTAGCTACTGTAAATCACCAGCAACTCCAAACCCAGCCCACAACAGTGAGGGATCATCTTTTCCAGGATCATACAACAATGTCTGGGAGTAGTTTGGAATGGATTGGCTTTTTATTTTTTTTAATTTAAAACAAAATTTTTAAAAAGACTTATTTGAGAGTAAGAGAGTAGGCACAGGAGAGCATGGGGGTGGGGCCAGCAGGGGAGGGGAGGGGTAGGGGTAGAGAAAATCCCAAACAGGCTTTCCACTGAGCATGGAGCCCACCGGATCCCAGCCCCTGAGGTCATAACCTGAGCCAAAATCAAGAGTCAGATACTCAACTGACTGAGCCACCCAGGCGCCCTGGGTTGGCTTTTTAAAAAAGGTGTCTGCGTTCACTTGGGGGATTGCCAACGAAGATTCAACTCAGTTTGGTTTTTTGTTTGCTTCTGTGAGGGAATGGAGGCTGAGAACACAGGGAATGCTTAGAGAATTAGCATGGGAAAATAACGATTTAAAAGCTTTAGGCACATAACTAATTAGTCCATCAATAGCAAGGTGACTGAAACTATCTGCCCCTTTGTGTGTGTGTGTGTGGGGGGGCGGTAATGGTAAACAGGTAGGGACTTGCTCCCCTATTGGCAAAAAGGGCCGCTTGTCCTGGCGGGGCAGCACCATACATAGGCCTCTAGAGGCAAGGCCTCAGCGTGTGCGGGAGTGTGTTCTGTTCAGCCCAGTTTTGGGGTGAACGCTGATAGATCTGTCAATGCAGTTGGGGTGAACTTGGGAGGGGCTCAGTTTTTCTAGACTCGTCCCAGCAGGGTCTCTTCCCGGTGAAGCTGGTAGCACCTGGGGTCCTCCTGGCCCCAGGGTATGCAGGTTCCAGGCCCTCCGCATTAACATCGCCGTGATGAAGGTGCTCTGCTGCGTGCACTTATTTGTTTCCAAGTGTTTGCCCCAGGCAGGCACCCACGTGCTCGAGGTCTCGCATACAAGGGCTCCCCAGGGACAGAGCAGGGAGTTAGACCTGTCTAGGGGTCGCCAGGTGACAGGGTACACTGGCGGGGGCGGTATGGGCTCGGGAGAGTCTGAGCTCCTGCCCCCACCCCAATTATCCAACAGCTCCTGATCTGCGTTCGCCAGTACAGGCCTCCGCTTCGGCCACGACCCTTGCCCTAGGGTCCTCCACTTCCAGCGAGGGCCCCCGAACCGCCGCCCTCCCCAGGTCCCCGCAGGCCCCGCAGCGACCTCCCCCGGCCCGGCCCTCACGGCCGTGCCGGCCCGTCGCTGGGGGCGGGAACCTACCCCCACCCCGCGGCGTCCCCTCCCCTTCACTTCCCCCTCCCCTCAGTCCCTCCCTCCCCTCCCCCCCCGTGGCGAGGCGGCGGCGGCGGCGGCGGCGGCGGCCGAGGCTGAGGCTGAGGCTGAGGCGGCGGCGGCGGCGGCGGCGGCGGCGGCGGCGGCGGGCGGGGCTCGGCTCGGGCTCCGCGGGCGGGCGGGCGGACATGGCGGCCAACATGTACCGGGTCGGAGGTAGGAAGGCTCGGCCCGACCCGGCCCGTCTGGGAGCGGGCTCCGGGAGTAGGGGATCCGGGCGAGTTCACCTTAACCGCCGGGAGCGGCGGGCGCCCGGGCCGAGGGCGCAGGGGCGGGGGGCGCCGGGGCCCGCAGAGGGGGCCGGGGCTCCCCACCCTCGCCACCCGCCCTTCCCCCGACCGTGGCCCGCCGGGGGCCGGCGCCCACCCTCCCCCTCCGCTCCCACCCCCGCTCAGTTTTCTAGGGCCAGGCCTGTACGTGGGGGGGTGTGAATTCTCAGACGCCCCCTTCCAGGACGCCCCCATTGGGTATCGGCCGTCGAGCCCCCTAATAGGGTGGTCTTTCCCCGCGTGGCTTTCAGGCAGTGGGGGGTTGGAGGGGGCCGGGGAACATCCCCTGGCTCTACTCCTCCCCTTCAGTGGGAGTGTGGGGTGGGGGCGATGGGGGCAGAGCCGGGGGCACAGCTGGACAGGCCTGTTTGCGGGGACAGGGCCCTGCACCTCTCCTTCCTCACTCCCCCTCCCGTTTCTTGCCCAGCCCCCCAAGATGGGGCATAGTGGGGCCGGGGCACTGCAGCCAGAGGTGGGGAGTTGAGCTCTGCCTGGACGTTTGCTCTGGTGACTGCCTCCTTCCCAGCCTTCTGCAGAAGAGAGAAATAAGGTCAAACAAACTTTCTCCCTACTCACGACGCCCTCCTCCCTCTTTCTTGGTAAAATAATAATTCAGATAAGTGGCGTGTTTGTGTGTGAGACTTGCTCTTCTCTGCTCATTAGCTGAGCTCCTGATGGATGGTGGTGGGAATGGCCTGGACAAATGAGGCCAGTTTGCAGAAGAGAGACTGGAAAGAGCCACTAAGATAGACAATAACAATGCAGCCCAGCCTTTCAAATAAACACACAGTGGGAAGTTTCCAGGGAGCCTATTACATGAGAGGAAAAGCCACACTTGAAAATTTTTATCTTTTTTAATTGAAAGCCTGCAGTGATTTCTTTATAACAGGACCCTAAATGGATCTGGATTAAATTTGGTAAAAGAGCCTAACAAAATCCCGATATCATCTCCAGAGAGTTCTTTCAGAAAGGGAACCCCCTTTCATGCCCACCCCCCAATCATCCCAAATAGAGCTGTGGAAAAGTTTGTCAATGTGTTTCCTCTCACCTACTCTGCTCACCTGATTTTTTTTTTTTTTAAGTTGGCGTTTGAAATGTACTTTGGGCTGCTAAGCTTTTCAAGATGCTCTGAATTTGTCTTAGGTCAATAGTTTCATGTGAGAAGCATACTCCAGGGTAAATTGGATTGGAGGGAAAAGATGTGGAAGCAGTTATAGCATGAAAGACATGTTTAGTCAGCCCTGACTACTTGGTGATGAGAAGAGTCTTTTTGTTTATTAGTAAAGAAGTGATGTGTGGCTCAAAATACTGGGAGAACTTGATAACACGTTAATTGAAATGAAAATGCCAGGAAAATAAAGGTCTGTGAATAGTAGGCAGATGAGAAAATATATTAAAGTTGTATTGCTTTTCCCCGGGAATGAATTACGCGCTTCATTTTGAATGTGCATTGCCTAATAGAGAAAGTCATAGATTGACAAATGTGAACTTTCTGTTGAAAAGATTAATAAGCTCTTTACTTCCTTTAATTACAGATTATGTCTACTTTGAGAATTCCTCCAGTAACCCATACCTAATCAGAAGGATAGAAGAACTCAACAAGGTATATATACACTGAGTGTTCAGGATTTTAATATTAAAAAATAATTGTTTTCCATTGAAGGGTAATTAGGTAAAGGGCATAAGGGGTGATTTTACTTTCATTCCTAGACTCTTTGAAAGTAGCGATTGCAGAGTAGACAGTCATGCAGAATTCTGAATATTCTATTGCTTTGTATAATTACCTATGATATTAAATGTTACGAAGTATTTAACATCTGCAGATTTCCTCTGATTGCTGAGAGCTTCTCAAGGCAGGGCACTCCTATAATTCAAACCCTTTTTACATTTAAAGTCATAATTGTTTTTCTCCCTTTTTGGTGGATTATTGTTTTCCTCTTCTAGCTTTAGAAGGAGGAAGCTAGGAAATAAACTATTAAAGTGAATTTATAAAATTTTGGATTAGACTGACTAATAAGAATACAGTTTTGGTATAATGTAAAGTAGCTTCCTACTTTAGGCCTTAAGTAAATAAAACTTTTATATTAAGGTTTGTTTCTGATTGCTTGTGTCTAGGACATCAGAAACATTGTGACTTTGCAATAGGTGAGCTTTTATAATGGGGGCATATGAAAAGTCATAAACAGTATGAACCATGGATTACTAATGGTGCTCTGGTTTCCTCCCAACCAGCTTTGAAGGTTATTTTTATAGCTTATGAGAATTCCTAGTGTTAAAATGTTGGGGGCTGTCTAGCTATACATTTCCCCCAAAGTACCATGTAGAGATTGGGCCAGTTCTGAGTCCCAGGAAGCAAAGTCTGATTTAGGGCATTTCTAGTTTATGAATGCTGAGTTTTGTTTGTTTGTTTAAGATTTTATTTATTTATTTGATGAAAGAGAGAGAGAGAGAGAGTGTGTGTGTGTGTGTGTGTGTGTAAGCAGAGGGAGTGGCAGGGAGAGGGAGAAGGAGGCTCCCCGCCGAGCAGGGAGCCTGATGTGGGGCTCTATCCCAGGACCCTGGGATCATGACCTGAGCCAAAGTCAGATGCTTTGCTGGCAGAGCCACCCAGGCATGCGATGAACCCTGAGATCTTGATTTGCTTCTGGAGAGATCCACATGGACCTTGCATTTATAAAAATTCTGTTGTATTTGAGACCACCACCAGCAAATGAAGAGAATGGCTTTAGGATTAGATCAGTCTGTGGGTGGAAAATGTTGGAGCATTATTCTGATCTTCTCTTTTATGTTATTGACGTATAAGAGTGTAGCAACTTGAAACTGTTTATCAGTTTATTTAGAAAATTAATTAGGATACAAAGAAAAATGTTGGCCTATAAGATATATTCTCTGGCTGCTCCCTGTCCCTCTGACCTCCATTCTTACTGCTCTCCGCCTTGCTCATTTAGCTACAAGCACAGTAGACTCTTGGCTGTTTTCACATGCATATACCTTAGGGCCACCAAGTTGTTTCTAATCCCCTGCGCCTTGCTCTGCCTTGCTCTTTTCTCCATATCATTTATCACCTTCCAGTATACTTCGTTATTGTGTTTATTTTCATTGCCCATTTTCCCAGACTAGAATGTAAGCTCTGTGTGAGGTGATCTTTGCTGTTCACTAGTGCATCCCAAGTGCCTTAGAATAACTGACAGGCACATAGTTAAGGCGTTCAGTAAATATTTGTTGAATTAATGAATTTCTCAAATGTCTGACGTTAATGCTTGCATGTAGCTTTACCGTTTACAAAGTATTTTGATTCATTCATTTTACAGATATTTCTGAGGACCTGCTACCTGCCAGGCATTTTTAGATATGTGCTTTTAGGAATTCAAGGGTGAACAAAAATAGGTCTGGTAGTGGAGACAAGCATCAGCCAAATAATCCCACAAGTAGAAGGAAAATTGCAGCTGTGCTAAATTTGCAAACATCAGATCATGGTGTTCTGGAAGCATATGATCTGGGGATTCATATTTTTACTTTTTTTTTTTTGAGCCTCAGAATAACCTTAAACCTTTAGGATAGATGCATCATGGAGTTGTGAAGGACACAGTGGTTAAGTGACTGGGTTGCACATCTGGCTTGAACCTGGCTCATTTCACACTCCTTTATCATTATATTACTCTTCACTCCAGAAGTATCCCTCACTTTCCATCCTCACCTTCTCCCTGGCTGTCTGCTTTCAGCAGAGAGTCCTTAATATATTAATGGTTTTATGCAGGCTGGGGAGGACTGAATTATGAGAGAAGAGTCTGTACTTTCAGATGGTAGCAGTTTGAATGAATGGATTATTGGTGAATAAGATTGGCTAAATACTAAATATTTACATAGGGCCATTAAAAAAAATTATTTATTTATTTGGAAGCAAGAGACTAAGCGAGAAAGAGAACATGAGCCAGGGGGAGGGGCAGAGGGAGAAGCTGACTCCTTGCTGAGCAGGGAGCTTGATGTGGGGCTCCATCCTGGGACTCCAGCATCATGACCTGAGCCAAAGGCAGACGCTTAACCGACTGAGCCACCCAGGCATCCCACACATAGGGACTTTCTTTCTTTTTTTAAAAAGTGTTTTATTTATTTATTTGTCAGCTAGAGAGAGAAAGAGATAGTCCAAGCAAGGGGAGCAGCAGGCAGAGGCAAAGGGAGAAGCAGGCTCCAGACTAAGCAAAGAGCCCAATGCAGGACTCGATCCTAGGACCCGAAGGCAGATACTCAACTGACGGAGCCACCCAGGCGTCCAATAGGGCCTTTATTTCTGAAATAATGTGGAAAAGATATCTCATTTTAAATAATTCATTAAACAAATATTTATTGAGTACCTGTTATGTACCAGGCACTAGACTAGGCTCAGATATACAGCAGTGAACAATATAGACATGTTTTCTGCCCACACAGGGTCCCCATTCTCATGGGGGGTGGGTACATGAATAGACAAGTTAACAGGCATAAAGAAAATAGCAAAAATGATGTTACCTTTTTTTTTTTTTTAAGATTTATATATTTACTTGAGAGAAAAAATATGAGTAGGGGGAGAGGCAAAGGGAGAGGTAGAGAGAACCTCAAGCAGATGCTGTGCTGAGGAGGGAACTTGACTTGGGACTTGATCTCATGACCTGAACCAAAACCAAGAGTCAGAAGCTTAATAGACTGTGCCACCCAGGCATCCTGATGTTAACTTTTAAGAAGGACATAAACAAGAGCCTTGACTTAGGGAATAGCAGAGGTCCCTTATTTTGGATAGAAAAGGAAGGGATTTCAAGGACATTGAAGTTGAGGCCTAAAGAATAAGAAAGAGGTAGCCATGGGAGAGAGACCACATCAGTGTTCCAGATAAAGGCCCTGAGAGGATCAGAGGTTAAGTTGGCAAAGTGGGGAAAGTTAACATGATGGGAAATCCAAATAATGAATTTAAGAACACTTGATATATTCTAATCAAGCCAGGATAGGAAAAGACATTAACCTAGAGGCTCCTGGCTGGGTCATTTGGTAGAGCATGTGATTCTTTTTTTTTTTTTTTTTTAAGATTTTACCCATTTACTTGACAGACAGAGACCACAGGTTGGCAGAGAGGCAGGCAGAGAGAGAGAGGAGGAAGCAGGCTCCCCGCTGAGCAGAGAGCCCGATGTGGAGCTCGATCCCAGGACCCTGGGATCATGACCTGAACCGAAGGCAGAGGCTTTAACCCACTGAGCCATCCAGGCGCCCCGAGCATGTGACTCTTGATCTTGGAGTCATGAGTTTGAGCCCTGCATTGGGTGTAGAGATTACTTAAGTCAAAAAAATTAAAAAAAAAAAAAAAAAAAAGAAAGGACATTAACCTATTTTATTAACTATCTTCTTGGAGTTTATATATTTTTAGAAATCTCTACACCCAAAGTGGGGCTTCAGCTCAGGACCCTGAGATCAAAAACCAAATGCTCTGCTGACTGAGCCAGCCAGGAGCCAGGTGGCCCCTGTTAATTATCTTCTGGATAGAATGTGTTTTTGTAACAGAATTCCTAGGATAAGCTGTCAGTCACCATTGTTATAGACAATTCACTTTTTTTTTTTTTAAGATTTTATTTATTCATTTGACAGAGCATAAGCAGGGGGAGCAGCAAGCAGAAGGAGAGGGAGAAGCAGGCTCCCCACTGAGCAGGGAGCCTAACGACTTGGAGATCAGGGCTCAATGGCTCCATCCCAGGAACCTGGGATCATGACCTGAGCTAAAGGCAGATGCTCAACCAACTGGGCCACCCAGGTGCCCCCAAAATTCACCTTTACAGAATGGATTCTGGTTTTTAAAAAATCCTATTTGAAATGTTACTTGTTCAGGGGCACCTGGGTGGCTCAGTGGGTTAAGCCTCTGCCTTCGGCTCAGGTCATGATCCCAGGGTGCTGGGATCGAGCCCCACATCGGGCTCTCTGCTCAGCAGGGAGCCTGCTTCCCCCGCCCCCGCCCCGCCGCCTGCCTGCCTCTCTGCCTACTTGTGATCTCCATCTGTCAAATAAATAAATAAAATCTTTAAAAAAAAAAGAAAAAGAAATGTTACTTGTTCAGTTTGAAAGCTGGACTACAGTATTTCATTTTTTAAAATTACAGTAATAGCTTTTTTAAAAAGATACTATTTTTAAGTAATCTCTACACCCAACACGGAGCTCAGATGCACAACCTCGAGATCAAGAGTTGCACTCTCCACCAACTGAGTCAACCAGATGTCCCTGGTAATAGATTTTTGTCTCAGTTTTATTCCCTAAAAGTTTTGGAAACTTTTAGGTGCAAAAGTAAGTATCAGTTGATGAGCACAGTTCAATGTTGATTATCTTGTATTCCCTTTTTTCCTCTCTCCTAATTTGTACTCAGATATTATGAAGGTGATCTTTTGGAGGATGAATATAAGATTAAAATTATGAAAACAACTTTTGGTAAATTTTATTTAGTCACTGTTTAGGTTGGGTGTTCTTGTAAAGATTGTGTCTTGCATGCATGTGAGAGAAAGCTGTGGGCTCATAGTAACAATATAGTTTCAGGAAGTTAAGCTCCAGAAAAAATTAGCATGTTACTTGCTATTTTTGTTTTGTTTTTGATGCGTATTTTGTAAAACTTGTTTGTACCTTCATACTCTGTACATTTTATTGGTCATCTGACTTGTTCTGAGATTCATTTTACTGTTTTGTGCCTTCTGTCATTTTGGTTGGGAGAGGGGAGTCACTAATTTCTTTGAGTGTTTGATGATACCCTCTACCTCTATCTGCATTTGCACATAGAGGAATTTGCACATAGTTTCAGGAGATTCCCTCATGAAACCCAAGGTAAGACACCTCCTCCCACTTGGGATCTCTTGGGGATAAGGACAGAAATCGGGAAAGGAAAGTCACTTTTCCCTTGTTCTTTACTTTAGGCAAACCATGCACTTTCTGAAATGGAAAGTGTATGTGTAGTGGGTTTTTTGCTTTGTTTTTGTTTTGATAATGTTTCCTAAGTTGGGATAGAAACCGACATGAGTGAAAGGTTGACTAAAATGATTTTAGGGGCACCTGGGTGGCTCAGTGGGTTAAAGTCTCTGCCTTTGGCTCAGGTCATGATCCCAGGGTCCTGAGATTGAGCCCCGCCTCTGTCTCTCTGCTCAGCAGAGAGACTCCTTCCCCCTCTCTCTCTGCCTGCCTCTCTGACTACTTGTGCTCTCTCTCTCTCTCTGTCCAATAAATAAATAAAATCTTTAAAAAAAATAAAAAATAAAAAAAATGATTTTAGAGCTTAAGAAAAACCCCTTATCGATAGAGGATATTTTAGTAAATGTGCTTGACAGAATAGGGATTTAAGAGGCTACAACCTGGGGCGCCTGGGTGGCTCAGTGGGTTAAGCCGCTGCCTTCGGCTCAGGTCATGGTCTCGGGGTCCTGGGATCGAGTCCCGCATCGGGCTCTCTGCTCAGCAGGGAGGCTGCTTCTCTCTCTCTCTCTCTCTCTCTCTGCCTGCCTCTCCATCTACTTGTGAACTCTCTCTGTCAAATAAATAAATAAAATCTTTAAAAAAAAAAAAAAAAGAGGCTACAACCTAAATGGAGAAAAGAACATGGCAAGGAAATTGCTGTCATTGTGGCTTCATCTTTTTTATTTTTTTTAAGGATTTATTTATTTATTTGAGAGAGAGAGAGAGAGAGAGAGCTCCCATGCCCCATGAATGGTGGGGAGGGGCAGAGGGAGAGGAAAAGAGAATCTCCAGCAGATCCCCTGCTTAAAACTTTTTTTAAATTTTAAGATTTTTATTTATTTATTTGACAGAAATCACAAGTAGGCAGAGAGGCAGGCAGAGAGAGGGGTAGCAGGCTCCCTACTGAGCAGAGAGCCCGATGTGGGGCTCGATCCCCGGACCCTGGGACCATGACCTGAGCCGAAGGCAGAGGCTTTAACCACTGAGCCACCCAGGCACCCTTCAGGCACCCCTTTTAAGGTTTTAAGTAATCTCTCCATCCAGTGTGGGGCTTAAACTCATGACTCTGAGATCAAGAGTCGCATGCTCTACCAACTGAGCCAGCCAGGAACTCCTAACCTAGGTGTTTAGAGCGGTACATGGCAAACTATTTGTGCTGAAAGATTTTTAAGAAGATTCACTATCTCAAACTGCTTTTATAAAGTAAAATTAAAAAGAAAATAAAAAAATGAAGTTCACAAGTCTTCTTTTTCTTTTTTCTTTTTTCTTAAGATTTTATCCATTTATTTGACAGAGAGAACACAAGTAGGCAGAGGCAGGCGGGGGCAGGGTGGTGGGGGAAGCAGGCTCCCCGCTGAGCGGAGAGCCCGATGCGGGCCTCGATCCCAGGACCCTGAGATCATGACCTGAGCCGAAGGCAGAGGCTTAACCCAGTGAGCCACCCAGGCACCCAACAAGTCTTCATTTTTCATTATTAGGTTCAGTAGGTTAAATTTTACCAAATGCTCTAATACACATTCTCAATCTCTGTTCTCATTTCATTATGCAGCAGGAGTTGTAGACTGGGCCTTGGACCACAGTTTGAGTAGCTTAACTTTAGAGGCATGCTTGAAAGGGTGTGTGTGTGTGTGTGTAGGGAAAGAGGAATACTGTAGTTATAAAATACTTAATAGCTAAGCGTGTGCATCGTTTAGAAGAGACTGTTTATTTTGAACTATGCCCCTCTACCTCAAGCAGGTTTAAATAAGAATTTAATTAGTTTTGTAGAGTATTCCTAGTGGAGGAACTCACTAGAGAGGTAGGGAAAAATATGCCTTTAAATGCTTGCTTTGAGTTTTGAACATGCTTTTGTCTTAAAACAGAACTGATAAAGAGCTTGTAATCATAGTCATTTGATAGATTTTATTTACAAGAAATACTAGCCTGTTCATTTATTAGATTGCTGGATCATTACTTTTGGAGGATGTATTTGATCACAATATTGTGAAATATAGAAGCACTTTGGTTAGGATTTAATATGATTTCAATTCAAAGGGACAATATTTCTCCATGACTATTTCTCTGCTGCTAAAATACTAAATACTGCTAAAATACTGCTGCTGAACTTCATAAAATCGACACATTTACTGCAGCATATGTATATTCTTATTTCTTTATGTCTGAATATATCCGTAAGTCCAGAGAAATTCTGAAAATTTGTTCTCAAATTTTTTGGAAAACTGGAATTTGACTGTAATCTATGTGTTTCTACAAGGAACTTGGTAATGAATGATTGACCTTGAAAGTTCTCAGAATTCATAAGGAATAGGAGAGTAGGAGCCTGGGCCCCAGCTGCAGTAAATTACAACCTAACTGAATATTGGTTCTATTCTAGATGGTAGTCAAAAATAAATAAGAGCTTCAGTGTTCCTATCTCAAAGTTTTTAATACTTTCACTTGTGAAGATAAAGAAACCGAGAATATTGACTATTACGGATTCATAGATGTACCTGGGCTGGAGAATGCTTTTCTGAGTGGTCTGTTCCATTCTGGGCGATGGCTCCCCGCATTCACAGAGCTTCACCATCATGTTGAGGAGGGGGCTGCGTGATTTTACTCTTAGCCTATGCTTCTGGGAGTGGGTTTGGAGGAGATATGTTTAACTGTCTTAAATAAGTTACATTGTGGCTTTTAAGATTTGGGGTACTAGCTCCTCAAGGCAGATCAGATTTCACTCTCTGGCTCATTAAAGCGATCTGATCACTTTAGTTTAATTAATGCCAGTAAGTTATTGTATGTTTGACATTTCGGTTTCACTTGAAACCTTTGCAAATGCTGCTTATCCTCATTTAAATTTTTTAGCTCTCTGATTATCCCGCAGTTGGGGTTGGCACACTATAAATGAGAGTGTTCTTATAATTGTATTGTATTTAGTTTTGTTTTATAAACTATTTGAGTCTACTATTCAGTACACATAACTTTTATTTTTCTTATTTCTTAGACTGCAACTGGCAACGTGGAAGCAAAAGTAGTGTGCTTTTATAGACGACGAGATATTTCGAACACGCTTATAATGCTTGCAGACAAGCATGCTAGTAAGTTAATTGTCTTTTTAATTATTTTTGGAAAATTAAAAAATGTTTTAAGGTTTTTGTTTTCTGTGATAGGAGAAAAAATACTTTTTGTATCACATGTAGCTTTTTGCTTTCCCATTTGTCTTCCTCTTAGTTTAGATGGGAATAATTTTTTGGGTGGTGCTCAGTTTTTAGTGTGTATTTTCTTAGGTTGCACCACATGTATATTAGTCAATACATTGAAATAGAACTCTTTGTAAGTAGGCTTCCGCAGACAATCAGGGTAGTGTTTTGCCATCTGCAATTTTCAGTGGTGGTTTTGAAAAGATTTAAATATGAGGACATTTGTACTTTACTGGTATTTTGGAGGACATTTTTCCCTTTCTAAAGCAACTGGGTAATAGTTACATTTTAAAAAGTTCTAATTATTTATTATATGCATATAGAATTAGGTATGTATGAGAAAAAGGTTTGCCAGAAAAAGAAGTGCAAAGTGATATTTAGATATGGTGAATTCCTGTAGATAGCAACTCTGAGCCCTTGTTTGTAGATTAACCTTTATTTTATGTTTTTCCCCCATTCAACAGCTTTGACATATTTTAGCTCCTTTTGTTATTTTTTTATTTTAAAATTTTTCATTTTACTTATCTCTTAAAAGATTTTATTTTTAAGAAATCTCTGTACCCGGGGCACCTGGGTGGTTCAGTGGGTTAAGCCTCTGCTCATGTCATGATCCTGGGTCCTGGGATCAAGCCCTGTGTTGGGCTCTCTGCTTGGTGGGAAGCCTGCTTCCCCCCCGACCCCCGCCTGCTTCTCTGCCTACTTGTGATCTCTGTCTGTCAAATAAATAAATACAATCTTTAAAAAAAAAAAATCTCTGCACCCAACATGGGGCTTGAACTCACAACCCCGAGATCAAGAGTCACATACTCTGCTGACTGAGCCAGCAGGTGTTCTACCCCTTTGAGTTTTTTTGTTTTTTTTTTTAAAGATTTTATTTATTTATTTGACAGACAGAGATCACAAGTAGACAGAGAGGCAGGCAGAGAGAGAGAGGGAAGCAGGCTCCCTGCTGAGCAGAGAGCCCGATGTGGACTCGATCCCAGGACTCTGAGATCATGACCTGAGCCGAAGGCAGCGGCTTAACCCACTGAGCCACCCAGGCACCCTACCCCTTTGAGTTTTAAAATGACAAACCGAATCATAAAGAAAAAAAAAAGTGATTTAAATTTTAAGAAAGAAGAAATATGTGGAATATGAGTACTTTATTTTGAAGCCATTTTCATTCTACAAAATATATGAGACTAGGACCATATGTATGTGTCTTTTTCAGTTTGACACTGATTTGTAATTCTCTGGTCTTGTAGATCCTGAAGCTTTTGAAGGTTTTGGTAAGGGAGGCTATCATGTGCACAGGTTTGTTCTGTGTCTGATAATCACTTCTCCACTGGATCACTGGTTTGATCAGGCAGATTGGTTGTTGCATAAGTTAAATTCCTGCTATATTTTCTGCTGTAGTTCATAGTGTTTTCTTTTTTTTAAAGATTTTATTTTTTTATTTATTAGAGAGAGAGAGAAAGTGTGGGGGCGGGGCAGAGGGAGAGGGAGAGAGAATTCCAAGCTGACTCCGAGCTGAGTGTGGAGCTCAAGTCCAGAACCCTAAGACCATGACCTGAGCTGAAATCAGGAGTCAGACACCTAACCACTGAGCCACACAGGTGCCCATGTCGTTCATAGTGTTTTAAAATTTCTTTCTATTTTTTTTTCTTTAGAAAGAATGATATGAGTTCCATAATATTTATAATTTATATATTGACAGATTTAGGGCATTTATATCTGTCTATCTTGTGTGAGACCAAAATACTCCTTTTTTTTTTTTTTTAAGATTTTATTTATATATTTGACAGGCAGAGATCACAAGCAGGCAGAGGCAGGCAGAGAGAGAGGAGGAAGCAGGCTCCCTGCTGAGCAGAGAGCCCGATGCAGGGTTTGATCCCAGGACCCGGGATCATGACCTGAGCCGATGGCAGAGGTTTTAACCCACTGAGCCACCCAGGCGCCCCCCAAAATACTCCTTTTTCAAATGACATACTAATCAGTTATTTTAGCTGTAGCTAAAGTTTATGAATTCAGTGTGTTGTAATAGTGGTTTTGCAAAATTATTTGGATTTTATTTACCACTTACAACATAAGCTTAAGAAAAATAAAATGTCTCGGGGCGCCTGGGTGGCTCAGTGGGTTAAAGCCTCTGCCTTCGGCTCAGGTCATGATCCCAGGGTCCTGGGATCGAGCCCCGCATCAGGCTCTCTGCTCCTCAGGGAGCCTGCTTCCTCCTCTCTCTCTGCCTGCCTCTCTGCCTACTTCTGATCTCTCTCTGTGTCAAATAAATAAAATCTTTAAAAAAAAAAAAAAAAGAAAAAATGTCTCATTAATACTCATATACTTCTGGATTTAATTTAGCTTTTAATGTAGCTTCTAAAGTTGCTGCAGCAAAGGTAGTGTAGTATAAAGATTGTTAGGGGGTCTGCTGACTGTTCATGGAAGCTTGTAGATGTAGAAAATCAGAATTGATTAGGCTCTTGGTATTGACTCTTAGAAACTAAATTTAGGAGATTTAAGAGTCAATCAAATAATGGCAAGCATGTAGTTTAGAGAAAGGCCTGGGTTCAGATTCTGCTTTGCTAGTTTGCTGCTTTGTCTTGGGAAAATTCTTAATTTCTTATTTCCATTCTCCTCATGTGTAAAATGAGATTGAAAAAAAATCACCTCATTTGTGTTATATATATATTTTACCAAAATTAGAAAAAATTGTGCCAGCATTGATGTGAGGATTAAATGATCTAAGGACATAAATAGGTGCTTAATAAACATCAGTTGGTTTTTCTACCTCCTCAGCAATTTGTAGATGACTTCTTTGGGTGGATTACATCTGTCTGCATTTGTCAGTTTCTTCCATCATTTACTGAGTTTACTCTCAAAGGTGGCGTCGGAAGTATCTTACTGTATTTCCGTTTGGTATTGACCAAAATTTCAGGTGGGGAGAATAAAACTGCTTGGATAGTTCTTACTATATAAGAAGGTTTTAAAGGAGGATTATTGGAGAGAGAGTCATACATTGGAAAGATTTCAAAGCTGAACTCCTGGGTGTGGTTGCCACTTAATTTTCCTGAGCCTCAGTTTCTCTGTTTAAAAACCTTTCCATTGTGGACTTCTTTAAACCTTTTTATTACAGAAAATTCCAAACATCCAGAAGTACAGAGAATAGTATAATACCCCTGATGTTTCCATTACTTTTCTTTAATAGTTATCAACAAATGACCAATTAACTCGTCTGTACCCCTTCACATCCCCCTATTTTGAACCTCATCAGCGATAACTTACCATTTCATCTGTTAATATTGCAGTATGTATTTCTAAAAGATACGGTGTCATTCAGAGTGCCAAGAATATACAGGGAACTCCCGCATACTCTTTATCCAGATTCAGCAATTAACATTTTGTCCTATTGACTTTATCATTCTTTTTATATGTATAAACTGAGTTGTTTGAGAGTAAGTTGGAGACTTCAGTTAGCTTTTCCAAATGCAAGGAAATCGTTTTACATAATCACAGTAGAGTGAACAAGTCAGGAAACCTAATATTCACACAAAACCATTATTCAGGGTTACCTGGGTGGCTCAGTCCTTAAGCGTCTGCCTTCTGCTCGGGTCATGATCCCAGGGTCCTGGGATCGAGCCCTGCATCTGGGCTCCCTGCTTGACAGGAAGCATGCTTATTTCTCTCCCGCTTTTCCTGCTTGTGTTCCCTCTCTCACGGTCTCTCTCTCTCTTTCTCTCTGTCAAATAAATAAATAAATAAATAAATAAAATCTTTTAAAACAAAAAACAGGAATGCCTGGGTGGCTGAGAGGGTTAAAGCCTCTGCCTTCGGGCTCTCTGCTCAGCAGGGCTTCCCCCTCTCTCTCTGCCTGCCTCTCTGCCTACTTGTGATCTCTGTCTGTCAAATAAATAAATAAAATCTTAAAAAAAAACCCCACAAAAAACCCCCCATTATTCATAGTCCTTAATCAAATTTCATGTACCAGTGGTGTTCTTTATAGCTATATATGTTTTTTCTTAGTTTATAGTAAAATCCAGACTCATTGTACTTTATTGTTGCTTCTCCTTGTTATGGAACCAGTTTGTGTCTTTGTGTTTTCTGACCTTAATATTTTTGAAGAAAACAGGCCAGTTATTTTGTAGAATAATGCTCAATTTGTGTTCATCTCATGTTTCCTCATGATTAGATTCAGGTTATGTTATGTTCTTTTTTGCAGGCTATTTTTTTTTTTTTTTTTTTTTTTAGGGATGCCACGGAAGTCATGTTGTGTCCCTCTCAGTGTATTGTATTAAGAGGCACATATTGGTTTGTCTTAATATTGGTTATGTTAGGTTCGATGACTTGGTCAAGGTGGTGTCCCTTTGTATTTAGTAAGTTCTTTTGGGGGGGATACTTGGCAACTATGTGGTCAATCTTTAACTTACTCATTTTTCTTTGATTATTTAGGATTCTGTAAACAGTATTATCAAATATCTACTTAGTTTTCATGTTTTTTCTTTTATAATTTTTTCTTTTTTATAGTTGTTTAAATCAAGATCCAAATAAGATTAATAGGTTATGATTGATTGATAGTACTTTTCAGTGTTTTTTTCCTTGTCCGTTCATTTTTTTAATTGATACATCATTCACATAGCATGAAATTCATTCTCTTGAAGTGCACAATTGAGTGGTTTTTAGTATACCTACAAACCTCTGTAAGTATTACCACTATCTAATTTCAAAATGTTTTCTCCACTGCAAAAGGAAACCAGTTACTTCTCATTCCCCCTTCCTCCCAGCCTCTGGAAGCCACCAGTACACTTTCTGTCCCTATAGATTGTCTCTTCTGGACATTTCATATCAAGGAATCATATAATATGTGCATGTGGTTTTGTTTTGTTTTGTTTTTTTTAAGTAAGTTCTGTGCCCTTCCTGGGGCTTGAACTCAGGAGATCCAGAGTCGCATGCTGTGCCAGCGGAACCAGCCAGGTGCCCCTAATAAAAATAATTTGTGTCTGTATTTTAAAAATTTAGCATAATGTTTTCAAGTTTTTTCCATGTTATTGCCCGAATTCCTTCATTAGTTTTTATAGCTGAATGATATTCCATTGGATGGATAAACATTTTGTTTATTCTTCAATTGATGGACAATTTGGGTTGCTTCACTTTCTAGTTATCTTGAATAACTAACTATTGTGAACATTCATGTACAGATTTTTGTGTGGATATTGATTCATATTCCTTGTCTCTGTCCCTCAATATTTGAAGATAACTGGTTATTCATTCTGTAGATTCCTTTGGTCTGGAGTTGTTTTTTTATCTCTGTTGTATCCTTTACCATGTTTTTTCTGTAGATGGATAGTTAGGTTCAGATTCTAGACGATCTAAAGTCATAGGATTTTTTGAGGGGAGAGGTGAGGTAGTGGGTTCAAGATTACTTCTTGAGGTAGTGCTGTGCACTTCTTTTATGAAGTTCATAATGTATTGTTGCCTGTTTCTCTCTTTTTTTCCGTTAACATTTTACTTCAAAATAATTTTTAGATTTACAGAAAAATTACTGAAAACATTACCGAGAAATCTCATATGCTTTTCATCCAAAATATTCACATTTTACTCTGTTTGCTCCATTATATTTACTCTATTTGCTCTAGTAAGTATTTATTCTGTTTTGAGCCATTTGAAAGTAAGTTCAAGACTTATTTCCCATAATTCCTAAAGATACTTCTGTGTATATCTTTTTTTAAAAAAGGAGAGTTTCTTATCTAACCAAGGATGATGGTACACTAATCTAGATTTATTCAGATTTTGCAAAATTTCCTACTAATGTCTTTAACAGCAAAGAGTAAAAACAGAATTTTCATCTTAAAGATTTTATTTTTTAGCAATCTCTACACCCAATGTGGGGCTTGAACTTAGAACCCTGAGATCAAGAGTCACATGCTCTACTGACTCAGCCAGCCAGGGGCTCATAAAAACAGAATTCTTAAATTATCTTTTTGTAATGTTATCATTTGACTTTTGTAAGGTAATTTCATGAAAAGCCACAGTATATACTTTGTTTTTAAAAGCAATGTCGAGGGGCACCTGGGTGGTTCCGTGGGTTAAAGCCTCTGCCTTTGGCTCAGGTCATGATCCCAGGGTCCTGGGATCGAGTCCCGAATTGGGCTCTCTGCTCAGCGGGGGGCCTGCTTCCCTCTCTCTCTGCCTGCCTCTCTGCCTACTTGTGATCTGTCTCTCTGTCAAATAAATAAATAAAATCTTAAAAAAAAAAGCCATATCAATTCTCTTAATCTATTAGAAATGGAATTTTGGGGATGCCTGGGTGGCTCAGTCGTTAGGCGTCTGCCTTCGGCTCAGGTCCTGATCCCCGGGTCCTGGAATCAAGTTGTGCATTGGGCTCCCTGCTTGGCGGGGACCCTGCTTCTCCCTTTCCTGCTCCCCCTCTTATGTTCCCTTCTCTCACTGTGTCTCTCTGTGTCAAATAAATAAATAAAAATCTTTAAAAAAAATGAAATTTGGCTTAAAGAAAATACGTCAGTTTCAAATGAGCATGGCTCTCAGGAGTGATAGGGTTTCAGAAGTGAATTTCATCAGTACTCTTTATGGTCTGCTTCTCATGTTTTAGATGTTTTCTGACATGTTGTATATTTTTATATTGTGATTCCTAAAATGTAAAGCTTTATTTTTTATTTATTTTAAAAAAGTTTTTTGCAAAAGATTTATTGATTTATTTGAGAGAGAGAGAGAGCGTACACAGAGGGAGAGAGTGAGGGAGAACCAGACTCCCTGCTGAGCAGGAATCCCGATGCAGGTCTTGATCCCAGGACCCTGGGATTGTGACCTGAGCCGAAGGCAGACGCTAACTGACTGAGCCACCCAGGTGCTCTAAGATCTTGTTTTTGAGGGGCACTTGGGTGGCTCAGTCAGTTAAGTATCCAACTCTTGATTTCAGCTCAGGTCATGATCTCAGGGTCATGTGATCAAAAGCCCTATGTGGGGCTCCATACTGAGTGTGGAGACTGTTTAAGATTCTGTACCCCCCCCTTCCCACTAGCACCCTCTCTCAAAAAAAAAAAAAAAGTATTTTTAAGTAGTCTTTATACCTGGTGTGGGGCTCAAGCTTACAACCCTGAGATCAAGAGTTGCATTGTTTCTGGACTGAGCCAGCCAGGTGCCCTCCCCGCTTTTTTTCTCTTTTAAGATTTTATATTTTTAAGTAAAAATTGTAAAGCTTTAGAAAATTAAATTTTGAGTCACCTGCTGCTGTATTTAACCTGTCAGGCAAAAAGTAAAGTGTTTACTATACTTAACAGCTTTCTTCTTTCATTAGAATTTTCTTCCTAACTGCGCACCTGTTGTCACTTACTGGGGGCTGAAGTTAAGATATAGGGAAAATGAGATGAATGAGAATAGTCATTTTCTGATGAATGTTCATTCTTTTTGCCTGTGTGTTTCCACTACAACACGCACACACTTGGGGCTTTGTTGAAGAAGAAAAGGAAGGAAGAGGGCACCTAGGTGGTTCGGTTGTTAGGCATTGGCTCAGGTCATGATTCCAGGGTCTCAAGATCGAGCCTCGCATTGGGCTCCCTGCTTCTCCCTCTCCCGCTGCTTGTATTCCCTCTCTTGCTGTCTTTCTGTCAAATAAATAAAATCTTTAAGAAATAAGGAAAAAGAAAAAGAAAGGGAAGGAAGATGGGGAGATTTATTTATTCCTTCTCAGAATTATAAAACCAGAATTAGCTCTTGGAGAGAACTGGGGAGAGACTGATCCTGCCTATCTTAAGTCCTGTTCATATTGTTTACCAAGTTATTGATGGTTCTGGCATTTTTGTGTTATTATTTTGACTAGAATCAGAAAGTAGTGTTGACATTCTTAATTAATTAATTATTTTTTTAGTAATGTCTACACCCAGTGTGGACCTTGAACTCCCAACCCTGACACCAAGAGTCGCATGCTCTTCCAACAGAGCCAGCCAGGCGTCCTTGATCTTAAAATTTTAAATAAGACAGTTGAGGATGTGGTAAAAGGTGAAGTGACTTCTGTACCCAGTTTTTAATCACATCCTGGTCTGAGTCATTGTGTCTTATAAAATGTCTTGGTGTCAAAGGGCATTATTGGGAACTTTATTTTTTTAAGTTCAGGTAGTATAATTATTAAAAAGATATAGAATGTTTATTGTATTTTATAGGATTTTTGGACTTAAATGGGATTTTATAAAATAGTTGGTACCTTTATTTACTTATGTATTTTTTCATTTATTTAAAAGATTTTATTTATATGAGGTAGATAGAGAACATGGGGTGGGGAGGGGCAGAGGGAAAGGAGGAGGGACAGAATCAGGCTCCCTGCTTGATCCCAGGACCCTGAGATTTTGACCTGAGCCAAAGGCAGAGGCGTAAGCAATTGATCCACCCAGGTGCTCCTTTCATTTATTTATTTTAAAGATTTATTTATTTAATTTGGAGAGAGAGTATGGCAGGGATGGGCAGAAGGACAGGGAGAGAGAGCATCTGGAGCAGATTCCCCGTTAAGCATGGAGCCCAAATTGGGGCTCAATCCCACGGCTCAAAAGATGGCGACCTAAGCTGAAATCACTAGTTGGATAATCAACTGACTGAGCCACCGAGGTGCCCCTTAGCACCTCTTTTTATAAGATTTGTAACCAGTAATCACAATTGTTACTTTAAAGTATGGAAATTGATATATTTTTTAATACATCTGCTCTGCCCTCTCCAGCTTGCTTTCCTGGCCTTAGCACACAGTTTGTATATTCTGAGTGCTCACGGTTATGTTCCTTAATGTTGAAGGCCCGATCTTGATTATCTTCCGAGTCTTCATGTGTCTTGTTCATTATATTTGCATATACAAATATTTGTAGCTTTAATTTAGCAGGGGAACAAATCTGAAGAACAGCCAGGCTACCCGTTACTTTGTTTCAGGATCTTGGTTGGCTGAAAACAAGCCCCGGTGGTTTTAAAATACGGCCCCCAAATTCTTTGACATTCCTTCCATTGTTAGATGGGGTCCATGTTTTTGGGACCAGTACAGTATAGTGGAAGTGATGCAGTGTGACTCCCACTAGGTCATGAAAGGCCATGCAGCTACTGCCTGGCTCTCTGGGAATGTTTGTTCTCAGGATGTTCCTGCTGAGAACTCAGCCACCCTGCTATGAGAAGGCCAAGCCCCATGGAGAGGGCCTGGATAGGTGCCCTGGTTGATAGCCCTAGCTGAGGGCCTAGGTGCTGAAGGAACCACCAGCTGGTCCAGTCTCAGCCATTTGAGTTCCAGTTCAAGCCCTGGTCATTGTGAAACAAAGGCAAGATTGCTATGCTGTGTCTGAATTCTTTACCCACTGAACCTGTGAACAAAATATAATGGTTGTTGTTTGTGCCATTAAGTTTTGGAGTGATTCCTAACTCAGCAATAGTTAACTGGAACAGGATCATAATAGATTTTCTATTTTAGTGTAATTTTAATGACATTTTAAGATCAGTATTAAAGCTTATCACTGTCTACTGAAAGTATTTAATGAAATCTTAGTTTTCTTTAAATAGACCTCATTTTCTTCTTTTTAAAGCTTTTTTTTTTTTCAAGATTTTATTTATTTATTTGATCGAGAGCGTGAGAAAGAGAGAATACTAGAGAGGGGAGGGTCAGAGGGAGAAGCAGACTCCCCACCAAGCAGAGAGCCTGATGAGGGGTTCGATCCCAGGATTCTGCGATCACAGCCTGAGCTGAAGGCAGACGGTTAACCGACTGAGCCAGCCAGGCGCTCCTGAACCTTATTTTCTTTTGACAGATTGACTAAATGATCTTGCAGTGATGCCTTATGCTGAATATTTTCCTCATACTTAATTTTTGGCTACAGTAAGAACAAGTCAGGAAAAATACCATCTTTATTATTCTGAAGTGAAATTGATTGATAGTGTAGCTTATGTAAAAAACAAAACTCAAACTCAATATTTTCTAATTGAAATAGAAAACAATTTATAATAGAATATATAATACAATGTATAATATAATATCATATGTACTATATTTCAATATGTGTAAATATTGGGGCAGGACTATAGTAGAAAACATAATGAAGTTGTGAAATGTCTGCGTGAGGCTGCCTGGGTGGCTCAGTCGGTTAAGTGTCTGCCTGTGTCTGAGGTCATGACCTCAGGGTCCTTGGATAGAGCTCCACGTCGGGTTCCCTTCTCAGCGGGGAGTCTTTTTCTCCCTCTGCCTCTCCCCACTTCATGCTTGCTTACTCTCTTTCAAATAAGTAAATAAAACCTTAAAAAAAAAAAAAAGAAATGTCTGTGTATACGCATGGAATTGCTGGCAGGGCAGCAGTTACAGATTTTACTGAAATGTTGTATTAGGAACGCTAATATTTGTTGAGACTTTTCAGAATGGTGCTCTTGGTAAGTTCTGAACAAAACAAAATAGTCTTTTCTCTTTTTATATGATGGTTGCATTCCTGGAAAAAGTCAGTTATATTAAAACCATATCCAAAGCATTTCTGTTTTCCTACATAAAATGGAACTAACTCTAGTTTCCAGTAACAGAGTCAGGTTTTTCACCTATATAAATGTTCAGAGGGACATTGAAAATCATGAGAATCAAATTTCTCTTGTACCGGACTGTCTTTTGCTATATATTGTATATCTATATATTGTCTAACATTCTTTTTTTTTTTTTAAATTAGTTTCAGATGTACAACATAGTAATTTGACTATTCTTTTAATTTAAAAAAAAAAATTTATTTAGGGGTGCCTGGGTGGCTCAGTGGGTTAAGCCTCTGCCTTCGGCTCAGGTCATGATCCCAGGGTCCTGGGATCAAGCCCTGCCTGGGCTCTCTGCTCTGAGGGAAGCCTGTTTCCTCCTTTCTCTTTGCCTGTTTCTCTGCCTACTTGTGATCTCTGTCTGTCAAATAAATAAAACCTTTAAAAAAAGATTTTATTTATTTGAGAGAGAGAGCTGAGCACAATCAGGGGGAGCAGCAGAGGGAGAGGGAGAAACAGACTCCCTGCTGAACATTGAGCCCAATGTGGGGCTTGATCCCAGGACTCCAGGATCATGAACTGAGCTGAAGGTAGACACCTAAGGACTGAATCACCCAGGTGCCCCAATGATTCAACTATTTTGTACATTATGTAATATTACCATAATAAGTGTAGTTACCATCTTTCACCATACAGTGTTATTACAGTATTATTGACTATGCTGTATTTTTCAGCCTTGTGACTTATTTATGTTATAACTGAAAGTTTATACCTCTTAATCCCCTTCACCTGTTTTGCTCCATCATCCCATACTGGCAACCACCAGTTCTCTGTATTTATGAGTTTGATTTTTGTTTGTTCATTTTGTTTTTAGATTCAGCATATTAGTGAAATCATATGGTATTTGTCTTTTCATTCGTCATTTCACTTAGCAAAATGCCCTCTAGTCCACGCATGTCACAAATGGCAAGATTTTATTCTTTTTTTTTTTTTTTAAAGATTTTATTTATTTATTTGAGAGAGAGAGACAGTGAGCGAGAGCATGAGCGAGGAGACGGTCAGAGAGAGAAGCAGACTCCCCGTGGAGCCGGGAGCCTGGTGCGGGACTCGATCCCGGGACTCCAGGATCATGACCTGAGCCGAAGGCAGTCGTCCAACCAACTGAGCCACCCAGGCGTCCCAAGATTTTATTCTTTATTATGGCTGTGTAATATTCCTGTGTGTGTGTGTGTGTGTGTGTGTGTGTGTGTGTGTGCGCGTGTGTGCGTGCGCGCTCGTGCCTGCGTGCGCATGTGCATGTGTGCACATGCTGCATCTTTATCCTTTCATCGATCAGTGAACACTTAGGCTATTTCTATAATTTGGCTATTGTACATAATTCTGCAGTAACATGGGAGTGCATATATCTCTTTAAGTTAATGTTTTTCTTTTTTGGGGGTAGTGAATGACCAGTAGTGGAATTATTGGATCATACATATTTCTATTTTTAATTTTTTGAGACACCTCCATACTGTTTTCTACAGTGGCTGCACCAATTTACATTCCCATAGTGGCCCACAGTGGATCCCTTTTCTCATCCTTTTCTCCAGATTCTTGCCAATACTTGTTATTTCTTGTCTTTTTTTTTTTTTTTTTAAGATTTTATTTATTTATTTAACACAGAGAGAGATAGTAAGAAAGGAAGCACAAGCATCTGTTTAGTTGGAGAGGGAGAGGGAGAAGCAGTCTTCCTGCTGAGCAGGGATCCCGAAGCGGGGCTCAATCCCAGGACCCTGGGATCATGACTCGAGCCAGAGGCAGACACTTAATGACTGAGCCACCCAGGCACACCATTTCTTGTTTTTTTTCATACTAGCCATTCTGACAGGTGTGAGGTGATACCTCCTTGTAGTTTTGATTTGTCTTCCCCGATGATGACTAATGTTGAGGATATTTTCATGCGTCTGTTAGTCATCTGTATGTCTTATTTGGAAAAATGTCTATTCAAGTCCTCTGCCCATTTTTAAATGGATTATTTGTTTTTTTGGTGTTGAGTTTGGTGTCTAACATTCTTTTATATATGAAATACTAGTACCATTTCCATTGTGGTACCTCCTCCCCCCACCCCCACAGACCCACCATTTCCAAAGGACTCCTTAGGTTGTAGATTAGTATACATTGAAAAACCACTGCACTAAACTTAGCATTGCAGAGCAACAGAAACTGTGTCTTTTTTTTTTTTTTAATTTTTTTTAAATATTTTATTTATTTATTTGTCAGAGAGAGAGAGCGCAAGCACAGGCAGACAGAGTGGCAGGCGGAGACAGAGAGAGAAGCAGGCTCCCTGCCGAGCAAGGAGCTGATATGGGACTAGATCCCAGGACGCTGGGATCACGACCTGAGCTGAAGGCAGTGGCTTAACCCACTGAGCCACCCAGGTGCCCCTATTTATTTATTTTTAAAAGAATTTTTATTTACTTATTTGATAGAGAAAGATAGCACAGCAAGTGGAGTAGCAGGGAGAGGGGGAGGGAGAAGCAGGCTCCCACTGAGCAAGGATCCAGATGTGGGGCTTAATCCCAGAACCCTGAGATCATGACCTGAGCCAAAGGCAGCTGCTTAATCAGCTGAGCCACCCAGGCGCGCTGGAAGTGTGCCTTTTGTAATAGCAAAAATAGGAGGCACCTAAGTATCCAGCATTAGAATACTGAACTAAACAAACCTTGTTTACTGCACATATTCTGGAATGCCTTTCAGCCATTTAAGTGAAAATAGACTTACATATATCAGCATAAACAGATGACATAATATGGTTGGATTAAATAATGAGATAAATATGTAAGTTATAGCCCCAGTTTTGGTTTTTTTTTTTTGTTTGTTTTAAGGTTTTATGTATTTATTTGAAGGAAGGAGCACAAGCCGCGTTCAGAGGGAGAGGCATACTCCATGCTGAGTGGGAAGCCCGACATAGGGCTCCATCCCAGGACCCTGAGATCATGACCCAAGCTGGAGTTAGATGCTTAACCAGCTGAGCCACCTAGGCGCCCAGTTTTGAAACATTTATGAGAAGTAAAAATTTAGGAACATTTGTCTGTGAATTTTTGTGTACGTATATATTTATGCATATATATAATGATTCTACAAAATAAATACAGTTATAAATGAACAATCAGAGTAAGGAAGTATTTTGGGAAATTAAAAATGCTTGTTGAAATAAAAGAATGAATAGAAGGACTGAATGATAAAGACACTGATGAATTTAAGTAGTAAAATAAATGAAAGGAAAAAAATAAATGAAGGGGAAAATTATTAAAAAGAAGTACATTGGGGGATTTTTTAAAAAATTAAAAAGAACTAAAAAGATTAAATTTAAAAATTAAATTTAAAAGAATTAAAAAGAAAAAAATTAAAAAATAAAAAGAACATTTCCCCAGAATTAAAGGACAAGAATCTTTAGATTAAATGAAAGAAAGACAAAAATCTTCATTTCAGAACACCAGAGAAAAACTGAGGATCCCATAAAGTTTTTAGAAAGTTACTAATAAAAGAATGAGGATCATATTTCTTAGATAGTAGAAGGGCAAATTATTTTGAGTTAATAATTCAGTAACAATATGAGCAATCAAAAGGTATTTTCAACATACAAAGGTGTGATACAAGTAATTTAGGAATGAAAGTTCATATTATCGGGGCACCTGGGTGGCTCAGTGAAGTGTCTGACTCTTCGTTTTGGCTCAGGTCATGATGTTATAGATCATGGGATCGAGCCCTGTGTAGGGCTCTGTGCTCAGCAGGTCATCTGCTTGAAGAAGTTCATATTTTTTTTTTTTAAAGATTTTATTTATTTATTTGACAGAGAGAAATCACAAGTAGGCAGAGAGGCAGGCAGAGAGAGAGGAGGAAGCAGGCTCCCCGCTGAGCAGAAAGCCCGATGTGGGGCTCGAACCCAGGACCTGGGATCATGACCTGAGCTGAAGGCAGCGGCTTAACCCACTGAGCCACCCAGGCGCCCCTTGAAGAAGTTCATATTATCAGAGCATTAGAAATAGGGCAGGAAAGAGGAAAGTGTAAGTCTCTTAAAAGTCATATATTTTTTTTAAGATTTTATTTATTGGACAAAGAGATCACAACCTTAAAACAGATCTCTGTCAAATAAAATTAAAAAAAAAATCTTAAAAAAAATCACTTTTGATGAAAAACTGCTGTATTTTTCACACACAACTCAGAAGAACAAAGAAAAAGATACTTGTAAGCTCTGAGGGCAGAGATTTCTGTGGCTTTGTTCACTGCTAATCACCAGAGATTAGAAGACTGCCCAGAACATAGTAGATCAAAATACATTTGATAAATGAAAGAGCAAACCTCCACCATTCTCAACTACTTATTTAGAGGACAACATTTTGTCAAAAGTTTCATCTATAAACCCCAAAATCAGAAAGAGAAAATGCCAAATCCTATCTCATTCTAGCAATGAGTTACATTAATACAGGATTCATTTAACTAATCAGGAGTAAGAGGAAGCCTCGCCTATCTCATTAAGAGATGATTTCCAGTAAAAGTGTATTTTTACATTTAGTAATTATATTTTTATTTATTTTTGTTTAGTAATTATATTTTTATTTATTTTTATTTTTTTTAAAGATTTTATTTATTTATTTGACAGATAGAGATCACAAGTAGGCAGAGAGGTAGGCAGAGAGAGGGGGGGAAGCAGGCTCCCCGCTGAGCAGAGAGCCCAATGCGGGGCTCAATCCCAGGACTCCGGGATCATGACCTGAGCTGAAGGCAGAGGCTTTAACCCACTGAGCCACCCAGGCATTCAATAATTACATTTTTAAAGATTTATTTATTAATTGAGAGAGAGCACAATGGGAAGGGGCAGAGGGAGAAGAGAGAGAGCATCCCCAGCAGACTCCCAGCTGGGCACAGAGCCCAGTGTGGGACTGGATCCCACAACTCTAAGATCATGACCTGAGCCAAAATCAAGAGTTGGATGCATGACCTGAGCCAAAATCAAGAGTTGGATGCATAACCAATAAGCCACCCAGGCGCATCAATAATTATTGTTTGTTTTTTTTTTTTATAATACTTGAACTGTAATAAACCCAAAAGAAATTCTTAAGACTCTGAGTCTTTCAGGGGCACCTGGGTGGCTCAGTTGGTTAAGTGCCCAACTCCGGATATCAGCTCAGGTCAGGATCTCACAGTTGAGATTAACCCCTGGGTTGGGCTCCATACTGGGCATGGAGCCAGCTTAAGATTCTCTATCTCCCACTCCCCCCTCCCACTCCCACTCACGCTTTGTCTAGAAAACAAAACAAAACTTTCCAGCAAAAACACATTAGAATGAAATTCTGTGGAGAAAACAAAATGGAAACGAGCTCAAAGAGAAAAATCTCGTAAAATTTCAAATTGTAGAGTAGAACTTGTTCTTCTTTTTTTTAACCTGTGATGGTGGGCAAATTGTTATGATATTTCTTTTCTACCAGAATACTTTCAAGTATGATATGACAATTTATTTATTTATTTATTTATTTTTAATTTTTTATTTATTTATTTGACAGACAGAGATTACAAGTAGGCAGAGAGGCAGGCAGAGAGAGAGGAGGAAGCAGGCTCCCTGCTGAGCAGAGAGCCCGATGCGGGGCTCGATCCCAGGACTCCGAGATCATGACCTGAGCTGAAGGCAGAGGCTTTAACCCACTGAGCCATCCAGGCGCCCCGACAATTTATTTTTAAATGTCACTATTTACAACATACCAGATATTACACCTTTGCAACTATTTCAATTTTTGTTAAGTAAGCTCTACACCCAACGTAGGGCTTGAACTCAAAACCCAGAGATCAAGATTTGCATGCTCTATTGACAGCCAGCCAGGTGCCCCCACAACTGTTTTAATTTGTGATGAAAAACTTTAGATGTCAACTTTATCTTTTTTTTAAACTTTTCTATTTGAGTATAGTTGACACACAATGGTACATTACTTTCAGGATGACCATAAAGTGAGTCCACAAGTTTACATATTATGTTGTGCTCAACACAAGGGTAGTTATCATCCGTCCCCATACAATCTATTACAGTATCACGGACTATATTCCTTATGCTGTCTTGTATTCCCATGACATATTCATTCCATAGCTGGAATCTCCCACTCCCCTTCACCCATTCTACCCATCCTTCCACCCAACCCCATCCTAGCACCCAATACAGAGAACAGGATCCTAGCATCCTGTTCTCTGTATTTACAGTTCGATCCTGCTTCTGTTTATTCATTTGTTCTTTAGATTCCACATGAGGGAAATCATATGGTATTTGTCTTCTTCTGACATTTCACTTCGCATTAATACTCTCTAGCTCCACCCATGTCATCACAAATGGCATGAACTCATCCTTTTTTAATGGCTGCATAACATTCCAGTGCCTGTATATATGTATCCTTATCCATTCATTTATTGATATCCATTCATTTATTTATTGGGTTGCTTTCATATCTTGGCTATTGTAAATAATGTTGCAAGAAACAAAGGGGTGCATATATCTTTTTCAATTAGTGTTTTTGTTTTCTTTGGGTAAAGAGGCAGAAGCAGAAATGTTGGATAAAATGGTATTTCTATTTTTAATTTTTGAGGAACCTCCATAATGTTTTCCACAGTGGCTACACCAATTTATATTCCCACCAACAGTGTATCATGGTTAGATGTCAACTTTAAATGTATATGAGAGTAAATGTTTTTTAAATTTTTAAGGGGATTTAGAGAGCAGAAATATAAAAACCACTATACTCTGCCATCATTTTTGTTTAAAAAAAGAAAAAAAGCTGGGGAAATACAAGGATACACGTATATATGATTTGATCTACATACATTGATTTTCTCTAGAAAAGACACCAGAAACAAGTAACAATGGTGATCTGTGGAGGAGAAGGGGATTTTTAGAGACCTGATGTGGAGGGCTGAGCATACTGTTGTACCTTTTAAATGTTCACCCATATTCAAATAATTACCTTTCAAAAACAAAAATTTTTAACAATTAACTAAAATAAAAAATGTGAAGGTAACTATTATAACACTAGAAATAGGATGAAAAATAGAAAATCTGATAAAACCAACATAAAGAAAGGAAGGAAGGAGAAGATACACACCCAGGATTTAAAATAAAATACAATAAAAATATAAAAGAAATAAATATCCTTTTTAAAAAAGATTTTATTGGGGCGCCTGGGTGGCTCAGTGGGTTAAGCCGCTGCCTTCAGCTCAGGTCATGATTTCAGGGTCCTGGGATCGAGCCCCGCATCGGGTTCTCTGCGGAGCCTGCTTCCTCCTCTCTCTCTGACTGCCTCTCTGCCTGCTTGTGATCTCTCTGTCAAATAAATAAATAAAATCTTTAAAAAAAAATAAAAAGATTTTATTTATTTATTTGACAGAGAGAGATACAGCAAGAGAGGGAACACAAGCGGGGGGGTGGGAGAGGGAAAGACAGGCTTCCTGCCAAGCACGGAGCCCAATGTGGGGCTCGATCCCAGGACCCTGGGATCAAGACCGGAGCTGAAAGCATATGCTTACCGACTCAGCCACCCAGGCACCCAGTCCTTAAATTTTCTTTTGGGTGTCATTATGGCCTCCTCCTACACGTTCTTCAGATGTATTTTCACTGTCATTCATTTTTTGTATCATTTGCAATTGAAGATTATATTTTATTTTAAGATTTATTTATTTTAGAGAGAGTATGAGCGAGTATGCAAGCAGTGGTGGGGGGGGTGCAGAGGGAGAGAGATAATCTCAAGCAGACACTCCCACTCATTGCAGACCCTGAGATCATGAGCCAAAATCAAGAGTCAGACACTTAACCAACTGAGCCACCCAGGCACCCTGCAACTGAAGACTTTATTTCTCTTTTAGCACCATAGTTGCTTATAAGCATTTTCTAAATTTCTAAACTGGATACTAACATAGCTTGTTACCCTTTTATTGTCAATTAGTTATTCTGTTGCTTTGTAGACAGAATGTCCACAATGACAGTTGTGCATTCCTGCTTTTGGTACTTGTTAAAAGGTTTTCTTTGTGCCTTATTTATAGATGGATGTTACGAATAACCGTCTGTCTTTTAAAAGGAGAATGTATCCCATTCATTTCTTATCATTTGATATGTGTGGCCTCATTCTGGCCATCTTATATTTGCCTTATTGTTCTTCTTCCCTCTTCTCTTGAGTTGGGGTCTATTTGGGAACATTTTTAATTTATCTATTAATCCAGTAACACAAATGAAGTAAAATCAAGTCATTTATCTGTATCCTTCCATTGGTTACCCTTAAACTGAGATAGAGTTAATACGGTGAACTATCAAACAAAACATAACTGAACAATACCTATACTCTTCCCCTTCCCTCAAATATGACTTTTAAGAGGGGCGCCTGGGTGGCTCAGTGGGTTAAAGCCTCTGCCTTCGGCTCGGGTCATGATCTCGGGGTCCTGGGATCGAGCCCCCCATCCGGCTCTCTGCTCGGCAGGGAGCCTGCTTCCTCCTCTCTCTCTGCCTGCCTCTCTGCCTGCTTGTGATCTCTCTCTGTCAAATAAATAAATAAAATCTTTAAAATAAATAAATAAATACACCTTTGCAAAAAAAAAAAAATAAATACACCTTTGCATTTTAAATTTCTGTCTGAGAAAATGTTTGAGTTTTATACTATGTATGTACTTAAAATGCATTTAAATATGTTATGTAAATTGATATATACAGTATAATATGAACTGTATTTAAACATATTTTCATCAGATTGTTGGAACAACAGATTTTATTTATTCAGTCATGGAAAATGATCACCCGTAAACCTTAATGGTGAAACCAGTCCTTATTGACAAACCAGGTAGTTAAATCACAGTGACTTTGTTGGAAAGTCTCTTTTTCTCAGTTTTAATAAGTCAGCACTGTGCATTCCCAAGGCAACTACCCTCTTCTGAAATCTGGTTTTTAAAAAAATATTTTATTTATTTATTTTCGAGAGAGGACAAGTACAAAGAAGGGGAGAGAGAGAGGAAGAGAGAGAATCCCCAGCAGATTCTGGGCTGAGCAAGGAGCCAGATGCAGGGCTTGATCTCACAACCCTGTGACTATGTCCTGAGCTGAAACCAAGAGTGGGACGCTTAATAGACTGAGCCACCAGGTTCCCCTCCTGAGTTCTATGATAGACTCCTTGATAATGCTTGGAGCCTTGCTGTAATGGATTAATTCCTTCAGTATTTTTTATAGACTCTGCTTCCTTTTTTTCCTTTTCTTTCTTTGTAGAACCCCCTGCCTTAGGACTGTTTTCTCGGGAGTGATTTAAAAAAAAAAACAAAACTTTAAATTTTTTATTTTTTATTTTTGTTAGAGATAGGGAGAGGGAGAGAAAATCTTAAGCCTCCATGCCTAGCATGGAGTCTGATGCAGGGCTCAGTCTCACGTTGCTCAGATCACACGATCTGAGCTAAAATTAAAGAGTTGGATTTTTAACTGAGTGAGCCGCCCAGGTGCCCCTAAAAAAATTTTTTTTGAAGTATAGTGAACATATAATGTTATAAGGAGTGATGTTGATTTTTGATCACCATTCAGGGATTGGAAAAAGTAAAGTCTTTAAGTGAAAATTGTTCATTACATGTCAATTTGATAGGTAGACATCTGAACTCAAGTCTTTTTTTTTTTTTTTTAAGATTTTATTTATTTATTTGACAGAGAGATCACAAGCAGGCAGAGAGGCAGGCAGAGAGAGAGGAGGAAGCAGGCTCCCTGCTGAGCAGAGAGCCTGATGCGGGGCTCGATCCCAGGACTCTGAGATCATGACCTGAGCCGAAGGCAGCGGCTTAACCCACTGAGCCACCCAGGCGCCCCGAACTCAAGTCTTTCTGAATTCATAATATCCTGATACTGGTCAGACACTCCAATTTTAATACCACAGTTCTCTGTGATGAAGTATATTATAAGACCCAAAAGCCTACTGTGTGTGTGTGTTTCTGGTATTTTGGTTAGAGTTTCTTCCCCCCCCCCAAGATTTTATTTATTTATTTGACAGAGAGAGACACAGTGAGAGAGGGAGTACGAGCAGCGGGAGTGGAAGAGGGAGTAGCCGGCTTCCCGCTGAGCAGGGAGCCTGGTGTGGAGTTCGATCCCAGGACCCTGGGATCATGACCTGAGCTGAAGGCAGGCACTTAACGACTGAGCCACCCAGGCGCCCTGGTTAAAGAGGTTTCTTAGAGATTATATTATGTTTCTGTTTTGTCACCAGTGGTCTCCTTGTTTTGTGCCCTGGAGGTTTTTACTCCTCTGGGTTGTGCTTTACTATAAGATTTAGGGGAGGTGGAGGGATGGGGGAGTAGAGATAAGAAAAGAAGGGTTAGCCAGATGCCTCTACGCTCTGCTAGTTCTCAGACAGGTCAGGAACTAGTGTCTGAGGAAGTTGATCTAAACATTGTTCTCCTTTGGGGCACCTGGATGGCTAAGTCAGTAGAGCGTGTGACTCTTAATCTTGGGGTTGTGAGTTGAAGCCCCATGTTGGGTGTAGAGCTTACTGGATAGATCAGTCCATCTCCTTAAACCTGTGTCTTTGTGTTCCCTTTGGGTGTCTTCATGTACTCACAAAGGGGTTCAAGTTCACCTTTTGAAGACTTCTGGTACATTAGATCGCTTTTTCTTTCTTTTTTTTTTTTATAAAATATAAAAACTTTTTTTTAATTTTATTTTTTTTATTTTTTTTTTAAAGATTTTATTTATTTATTTGTCAGAGAGAGAGAGAGAGAGTGAGTACAAGCAGATAGAGTGGCAGGCAGAGGCAGAGGGAGAAGCAGGCTCCCTGCTGAGCAAGGAGCCCGACGTGGGACTCGATCCCAGGACGCTGGGATCATGACCTGAGCCGAAGGCAGCTGCTTAACCAACTGAGCCACCCAGGCGTCCCTATAAACATATATTTTTATCCCCAGGGGTACAGGTCTGCGAATCGCCAGGTTTACACACTTCACAGCACTCACCATAGCACATACCCTCCCCAATATCCATAACCCCACCCCACCTCTCCCAACCCCCCTCCCCCCATCAACCCTCAGTTTGTTTTGTGAGATTAAGAGTCACTTATGGTTTGTCTCCCTCCCAATCCCATCTTGTTACATTTATTCTTCTCCTACCCCCTTAACCCCCCATATTGCATCTCCTCTCCCTCATATCAGGGAGATCATGATAGTTGTCTTTCTCCGATTGACTTATTTCGCTAAGCATGATACCCTCTAGTTCCATCCACGTCGTCACAAATGGCAAGATTTCTTTTGATGGCTGCATAGTATTCCATTGTGTATATATACCACATCTTCTTTATCCATTCGTCTGTTGATGGACATCTAGGTTCTTTCCATAGTTTGGCTATTGTAGACATTGCTGCTATAAACATTCGGGTGCACGTGCCCCTTCGGATCACTACGTTTGTATCTTTAGGGTAAATACCCAGCAGTGCAATTGCTGGGTCATAGGGTAGTTCTATTTTCAACATTTTGAGGAACCTCCATGCTGTTTTCCAGAGTGGTTGCACCAGCTTGCATTCCCACCAACAGTGTAGGAGGGTTCCCCTTTCTCCGCATCCTCGCCAGCATCTGTCATTTCCTGACTTGTTAATTTTAGCCATTCTGACTGGTGTGAGGTGGTATCTCATTGTGGTTTTGATTTGTATTTCCCTGATGCCGAGTGATATGGAGCACTTTTTCATGTGTCTGTTGGCCATCTGGATGTCTTCTTTGCAGAAATGTCTGTTCATGTCCTCTGCCCATTTCTTTCTTTTTTTTTTTTTTTTTAAAGATTTTTTATTTATTTATCAGAGAGAGAGGGAGAGAGAGCAAGCACAGGCAGACAGAATGGCAGGCAGAGGCAGAGGGAGAAGCAGGCTCCCCGCCGAGCAAGGAGCCCGATGTGGGACTCGATCCCAGGACGCTGGGATCATGACCTGAGCCGAAGGCAGCTGCTTAACCAGCTGAGCCACCCAGGCGTCCCCTCTGCCCATTTCTTGATTGGATTATTTGTTCTTTGGGTGTTGAGTTTGCTAAGTTCTTTATAGATTTTGGACACTAGCCCTTTATCTGATATGTCATTTGCAAATATCTTCTCCCATTCTGTCAGTTGTCTTTTGGTTTTGTTCACTGTTTCCTTTGCTGTGCAAAAGCTTTTGATCTTGATAAAATCCCAATAGTTCATTTTTGCCCTTGCTTCCCTTGCCTTTGGTGATGTTCCTAGGAAGATGTTGCTGCGGCTGAGGTCGAAGAGGTTGCTGCCTGTGTTCTCCTCAAGGATTTTGATGGATTCCTTTCTCACATTGAGATCCTTCATCCATTTTGAGTCTATTTTCGTGTGTGGTGTAAGGAAATGATCCAATTTCATTTTTCTGCATGTGGTTGTCCAATTTTCCCAACACCATTTATTGAAGAGGCTGTCTTTTTTCCATTGGACATTCTTTCCCGCTTTGTCGAAGATGAGTTGACCATAGAGTTGAGGGTCTATTTCTGGGCTCTCTATTCTGTTCCATTGATCTATGTGTCTGTTTTTGTGCCAGTACCATGCTGTCTTGATGATGACAGCTTTGTAATAGAGCTTGAAGTCCGGAATTGTGATGCCACCAACTTTGGCTTTCTTTTTCAATGTTGCTTTGGCTATTCGAGGTCTTTTCTGGTTCCATATGAATTTTAGGATTATTTGTTCCATTTCTTTGAAAAAAATGGATGGTACTTTGATAGGAATTGCATTAAATGTGTAGATTGCTTTAGGTAGCATAGACATTTTTACAATATTTATTCTTCCAATCCAGGAGCATGGAACATTTTTCCATTTCTTTGTGTCTTCCTCAATTTCTTTCATGAGTATTTTATAGTTTTCTGTGTATAGATTCTTAGTCTCTTTGGTTAGGTTTATTCCTAGGTATCTTATAGTTTTGGGTGCAATTGTAAATGGGATGGACTCCTTAATTTCTCTTTCTTCTGTCTTGTTGTTGGTGTAGAGAAATGCAACTGATTTCTGTGCATTGATTTTATATCCTGACACTTTACTGAATTCCTGTACAAGTTCTAGCAGTTTTGGAGTGGAGTCTTTTGGGTTTTCCACATATAGTATCATATCATCTGCGAAGAGTGGTAGTTTGACTTCTTCTTTGCCGATTTGGATGCCTTTAATTTCCTTTTGTTGTCTGATTGCTGAGGCTAGGACTTCTAGTACTATGTTGAATAGCAGTGGTGATAACGGACATCCCTGCCGTGTTCCTGACCTTAGCGGAAAAGCTTTCAGTTTTTCTCCATTGAGAATGATATTTGTGGTGGGTTTTTCATAGATGGCTTTGATAATATTGAGGTATGTGCCGTCTATCCCTACACTTTGAAGAGTTTTGATCAGGAAGGGATGCTGTACTTTGTCAAATGCTTTTTCAGCATCTATGGAGAGTATCATATGGTTCTTGTTCTTTCTTTTATTAATGTGTTGTATCACATTGATTGATTTGCGGATGTTGAACCAACCTTGCAGCCCTGGAATAAATCCCACTTGGTCGTGGTGAATAATCCTTTTAATGTACTGTTGAATCCTATTGGCTAGTATTTTGGCGAGAATTTTTGCATCTGTGTTCATCAAGGATATTGGTCTGTAGTTCTCTTTTTTGATGGGATCTTTGTCTGGTTTTGGGATCAAGGTGATGCTGGCCTCATAAAATGAGTTTGGAAGTTTTCCTTCCGTTTCTATTTTTTGGAACAGTTTCAGGAGAATAGGAATTAGTTCTTCTTTAAATGTTTGGTAGAATTCCCCCGGGAAGCCATCTGGCCCTGGGCTTTTGTTTGTTTGGAGATTTTTGATGACTGTTTCATACTCCTTACTGGTTATGGGTCTGTTCAGGCTTTCCATTTCTTCCTGGTTCAGTTGTGGTAGTTTATATGTCTCTAGGAATGCATCCATTTCTTCCAGATTGTCAAATTTGTTGGCATAGAGTTGCTCATAGTATGTTCTTATAATTGTCTGTATTTCTTTGGTGTTCGTTGTGATCTCTCCTTTTTCATTCATGATTTTATTTATTTGGGTCCTTTCTCTTTTCTTTTTGATAAGTCTGGCCAGGGGTTTATCAATCTTATTAATTCTTTCAAGGAACCAGCTCCTAGTTTCGTTGATTTGTTCTATTGTTTTTTTGGTTTCTATTTCATTGATTTCTGCTCTGATCTTTATGATTTCTCTTCTCCTGCTAGGTTTAGGGTTTCTTTCTTGTTCTTTCTCCAGCTCCTTTAGGTGTAGGGTTAGGTTGTGTACCTGAGACCTTTCTTGTTTCTTGAGAAAGGCTTGTACCGCTATATATTTTCCTCTCAGGACTGCCTTTGTTGTGTCCCACAGATTCTGAACCGTTGTGTTTTCATTATCATTTGTTTCCATAAATTTTTTCAATTCTTCTTTAATTTCCTGGTTGACCCATTCATTCTTTAGAAGGATGCTGTTTAGTCTCCATGTATTTGGGTTCTTTCCAAATTTCCTCTTGTTATTGAGTTCTAGCTTTAGAGCATTGTGGTCTGAAAATATGCAGGGAATGATCCCAATCTTTTGATACCGGTTGAGACTTGATTTAGGACCAAGAATGTGATCTATTCTGGAGAATGTTCCATGTGCACTAGAGAAGAATGTGTATTCTGTTGCTTTGGGATGAAATGTTCTGAATATATCTGGTCCATCTGGTCCAGTGTGTCATTTAAGGCCTTGATTTCCTTGTTGATCTTTTGCTTGGATGATCTGTCCATTTCAGTGAGGGGAGTGTTAAAATCCCCTACTATTATTGTATTCTTGTCGATGTGTTTCTTTGATTTTGTTATTAATTGGTTTATATAGTTGGCTGCTCCCACGTTAGGGGCATAGATATTTAAAATTGTTAGATCTTCTTGTTGGACAGTTCCTTTGAGTATGATATAGTGTCCTTCCTCATCTCTTATTATAGTCTTTGGCTTAAAATCTGATCTGATCTGATATAAGGATTGCCACTCCTGCTTTCTTCTGATGTCCATTAGCATGGTAAATTCTTTTCCACCCCCTCACTTTAAACCTGGAGGTGTCTTCGGGTGTAAGATGAGTTTCTTGTAGGCAACATATAGATGGGTTTTGTTTTTTTATCCATTCTGATACCCTGTGTCTCTTGATTGGGGCATTTAGCCCATTAACATTCAGGGTAAGTATTGAGAGATATGAATTTAGTGCCATTGTATTGCCTGTAAGGTGACTGTTATTGTATATTGTCTCTGTTTCTTTCTGATCTACTACTTTTAGGGTCTCTCTTTCCTTAGAGGACCCCTTTCAATATTTCCTGTAGAGCTGGTTTGGTATTTGCAAATTCTTTCAGTTTTTGTTTGTCCTGGAAGCTTTTAATCTCTCCTTCTATTTTCAATGATAGCCTAGCTGGATATAGTATTCTTGGTTGCATGTTTTTCTCATTTAGTACTCTGAATATATCATGCCAGCTCTTTCTGGCCTGCCAGGTCTCTGTGGATAAGTCTGCTGCCAATCTAATATTTTTACCATTGTACGTTACAGACTTCTTTTCCCTGGCTGCTTTCAGTATCTTTTCTTTGTCACTAAGACTTGTAAATTTTACTATTAGGTGACGGGGTGTGGATCTATTCTTATTGATTTTTTTTTTTAAAGATTTTATTTTTTATTTATTATCTTGACAGAGAGAGAGAGAGATCACAAGTAGGCAGAGAGGCAGGCAGAGAGAGAGAGAGGAGGAAGCAGGCTTCACGCTGAGCAGAGAGCCCGATGTGGGGCTCGATCCCAGGACCCTGGGATCATGACCTGAGCCGAAGGCAGAGGCTTAACCCACTGAGCCACCCAGGCGCCCCTATTCTTATTGATTTTGAGGGGGGTTCTCTGAACCTCCTGGATTTTGATGTTTGTTCCCTTTGCCATATTGGGGAAATTTTCTCCAATAATTCTCTCCAATATACCTTCTGCTCCCCTCTCCCTTTCCTCTTCTGGAATCCCAATTATTCTAATGTTGTTTCGTCTTATGGTGTCACTTTTCTCTCGAATTCTCCCCTCGTGGTCCAGTAGCTGTTTGTCCCTCTTTTGTTCAGCTTCTTTATTCTCTGTCATTTGGTCTTCTATATCGCTAATTCTTTCTTCTTCCTCATTTATCCTAGCAGTGAGAGCCTCCATTTTTTATTGCACCTCATTAATAGCTTTTTTGATTTCAACTTGGTTAGATTTTAGTTCTTTTATTTCTCCAGAAAGGGCTTTTATATCTCCTGAGAGGGTTACTTTAATATCTTCCATGCCTTTTTCAAGCCCGGCTAGAACCTTGAGAATCGTTATTCTGAACTCTATATCTGACATACTACCAATGTCTGTATTGATTAGGTCCCTAGCCTTTGGTACTGCTTCTTGTTCTTTTTTTTGTTGTGAATTTTTCCGCCTTGTCATTTTGTTCAGATAAGAGTATATGAAGGAGCAAGTAAATACTAAAAGGGTGGCAACAACCCCAGGAAAATATGCTTTAGCCAAATCAGAAGAGATCCCAAATCGTGAGGGGGGAGAAAGGGGATAAAAAGGGGTTCAGAAGAAGGAAAAAAAAAAGAAACTATTAAAAAAAGTAAGCCGATAAAAAATATAAAAAGGAAAAAATATATATATATATTAGATAAACTATTTAAAAAACGTTAAAAAAAGAAAACGGTAAAAGTTAAAAAATTTAGCAGAAGAAGAGAAAAAAAAATTGAAAAAGAAAAAAAAATTAAATTAACTGCAAGGCTAAAAAATCATGGGGAGAAAGCCATGAGTTCTATGCTTTGCTTTCTTCTCCTCTGGAATTCCGCCGCTCTCCTTGGTATTGAAACTGCAATCCTTGGTAGGTGAACTTGGTCCTGCCTGGGTTTCTCATTGATCTTCTGGGGGAGGGGCCTGTTGTAGTGATTCTCAAGCGTCTTTGCCCCAGGCGGAGTTGCACCGCCCTTACCCGGGGCCGTGCTGAGTAATCCGCTCGGGTTTGCTGGGTTTGCTTTCGGGAGCTTTTGTTCCCTGAGCGCTTTCCGTAGAGTTCCGGAGGACGGGAGAGAAGATGGCGGCCTCCCGGTCTCCGGCCCAGAGGAGCCGAGAGCCCAGGGCCCCACTCCTCAGTGCGCCCTCAGAGAACAGCGCCCAATGACTCCCGTCACCCTGCCTCCGGCCGCGCTCCGAGCTGACCGAGCCTGCGACCGGTTCAAGGTAACCCCGAGTTTAGAGCTCACTCCTCGGCTCTGTCTCTGTAGCCGGCTTCCCTGTTCTAATACTGGTAATCTCTGCGACACTCAGACACCCCCGATCCTTCTGTGACCCTGCGGGACCTGAGGCCGCGCTGACCCCGCCTGGGCTTCACCCCAGTTAAGCCTCTGGAGCGATGTCCCTCAGCGGAACAGACTTTTAAAAGTCCTGATTTTGTGCTCCGTTGCTCCTCCGCTCGCTGGGAGCCGGCCCCTCCCCCCACGGTCTATCTTCCCGTCGCTTTGGATTCACTTCTCTGCCAGTCCTACCTTGCAGAAAGTGGTTGATTTTCTGTTTCTGGAATTGTTGTTGTTGTTCTCTTCAATCTCCCGTTGGATTTGTAGGTGTTTGCAATCTTTAGATAAGCTATTTAGCTGATCTCCCGCTACCTGAAGTAGTCTCAGCTGCTACTTCTCCGCCATCTTGACTCCTCCCTAGATCGCTTTTTCTGACCCTTGCTTTTTTCTTTCTGTCTTGGAGATCCTTCCATGTCAGTGCTTTCTTTTACTGAGTGCATTGTATTCCACAGTTTAATACATTATTATTTAACCACTCTGAGGACTGGGTTTTTCATCCTTTACTGTCACACAGTTCTGCAGAGTGCATATCATTTTTTTTAAAAGGTTTTATTTATTTGAGAGAGTGCAAGAATGAGAGAGATCACAGAGGGAGAGGGAGAAACAGATTCTCTGCTGAGCTGAGAGCCCAATGGAGGACTCGATCCCAGGACCCTGAGATCATGACCTGAGCTGAAGGCAGATGCTTAACTGACTGAGCCATCCAGGTGCCCCTGCCAATTTTATATTGAGTTTAACTTTTGCTAAAATTGTTTGTAGGGGGAAAATTTGTAGTTAACTCAGTAAAGGGGAAAAGAAGCAGATACCCTTCCATTTAAACAGACATGTTTAATCTTACGTTTTCCCAGTATTCTCCCCTTAGAATAAGGAAATACATTTAGCTCACATTTTCGTCCTTCCTTGTCCTCTACCTTCCAATGTTGAAACTATACAACACTTAGTTCTAGAATTTACTAAATAGTAGTGATGATTTAATATCAATAGCACATCACACTAGACGCTGTTCTCACTATTCTCTACGTGGAAGTCCATCTTACATTACATAGTCCCTTCCTAAGGTTCATATCTCAGTTTTAAAACTCATTTGATTTGTTCCCTCACTACTGTTTCTTGTATCCAAGTCATCTTTATTTTTGAATTACATTTGTTTTGCTTTGTTGAAATATGTCGCTATCAAAGTTTTTTTCAGAAAGCGTCTGTGGGTGGTGAACTTTCTAAATCTTTGCCTGCCTTAAAATGTCTCTATTTTACCATCACACTTGAGTGCTGGTTTGGCTTTTTATAGACTTGTAGGTTCAAAATAGTTTTCTCTCATAACTTTGGAGCAGTTGCCTCATTGTGTTCTGGAATCCAGTGTTGTTGATAAGAAGTCTGATGTCAGTCTGATTCTTACTCTTTTGTAGGTAACATATTTTGTCCTCTGGAAGCTTTTCTCTTTTAGAATTGGTGTTCTGAGATTTTACCAGAATATGTCTATGTGTTGGAATTATTTCAGGAACCATTTTTTAAAAAGGTTTTATTTATTTATTTGAGAGATAGAGTGAGTAAGGGAGAGAATGAGCAGGGGGAGGGAGATGAAGAAGCAAATTTCTTCTGAGGAGGGAGCCCGACATGGGGCCCCATCCCAGGACCCTGGGATCAGGACCTGAGCCAAAGGCATATAGATGCCTAACTGACTGAGCCACCCAGGTGACCCTTCAGTAATCATTCTATGCATTTTTTGGTGAATATGTTAGAGTGAGAAAGGACCTTTAGTTTGTTTTCAGCTCAGGGTTATTTTCTTCTAAGATTACTGTTTTCTGTGTTGTCCTGTTCTCTCTGTTCTCTTTATGGAACTCCTAGTAACAAAAAGTTTGTTTTTTCTGTTCACTTGATGTCATTCTTTCATTTCTTAGTCCTTTTGTGTGGCTTACTGGGAGAATTCTTTGATACAGTACTCCGGCTCGGCTCACTTTGTCAGCAGCTGTACCTATTTTGAGATGGTTCAGCCCATTTGTTGAAATTGTAACATAGTTGACCTTTGAACAATGCAGAGGTTAAGGGTGTCAGTCCCCTGCAGAGTAAAAAATCCATGTCCAACTTTTGTTTTTAAGATTTTATTTTTTAAAATTTATATTATTATTTTTAAAGATATTTATTTATCGGACACAGGGAGAGTACAAGCAAGGGAAGTGGCAGGCAGAGGGAGAGGCAGATGCAGGCTCCCCACTGAGCAGGGAGCCCTATATGGGGCTTGATCCCAGGACTTAACTGCTAATAGCCTGTTGTTGGCTGAAAGCCTTACTGATAACATAAACAGCCAATTAACACATATTTTGTATGCTATATGTATCATATGTTGTACTTACAGTAAAGTAAGCTGGAGAAAAGAGAATGTTATTAAGAATATCATAAGGAGGGGCGCCTGGGTGGCTCAGTGGGTTAAGCCGCTGCCTTCGGCTCAGGTCATGATCTCGGAGTCCTGGAATCGAGTCCCGCATCGGGCTCTCTGCTCAGCAGGGAGCTTGCTTCCTCCTGTCTCTCTGCCTGCCTCTCTGCCTGCTTGTGATCTCTCTGTCAAATAAATAAATAAAATCTTAAAAAAAAAAAAAAAGAATATCATAAGGAAGAGAAAATACATTTATGTGCTTTTTTTTTTTTTAAGATTTTATTTATTTGACAGAGATCACAAGTAGGCAGAGAGGCAGGCAGAGAGAGAGAGGAGGAAGCAGGCTCACCGCTGAGCAGAGAGCTCGATGTGGGGCTGGATCCCAGGATCCTGGGATCATGACTTGTGCTGAAGGCAGAGGTTTTAACCCACTGAGCCACCCAGGCGCCCCTTATGTGCTGTTTTTATTGAAACAAATGCACATATAAGTGGACCCCTGCAAGCCAAGCCATGATGTTTAAGAGCTGCTGTGCTCTGTACCTGCAGGAGGAATACTAAAGAGAGAAGGGGAGGTACAAGAGAAGGTTGGCCTGGCCTTTGAAGAACTGTTTCTTCATTCGAGTTTTTGTAGTTTAACCACAAATTTTACTAGTAGGGATAAGGTTAAACATACTTGATTTCTAGATACCTGCTGTAATTTCTTAGGATGTTTGCCATTATGAGAGTATATAGCCCATATGTCTGTTGTTTCTTAGTCTAGTCTGTTAAATGTATAGGTACATAGATGTCAGCCTGACACTCCTTTTCTGAATCCAGGGCCTAGTCTGGCTAATCTGAGACTAACTCTGTCCCTAGAGACCCTTCTCAGTCCTTTCCAGGCATCTATTGCCTGTTGATTGGAGTTGGCACAACAATCTATTTTTTGTTGTTGGAGCATTAAAGGTAATAAATGTTCATTTACAAGGATATTTTTCTCTTGCTGCTTTATAATGTTTTTATTTTTGGGGAATGACATTTTATAATTAGCAGTTATGGCAAGTTTGTGTCTCATTAACCAGATTATTATCAACTGTAAATATTACAGAGGCTTATTATTTGACAAGTTAATTATGTTTTATGATACACATTTTCTTATTGATCTGTTACTTTGAATGTTAATGGTTGTTATTATCTTTTTAAACAAAGCTAATACTATATTAATACTTTAAAATTGATGTCACATTGTTTATTGATTATTAAATGAGGTATTCCAATAATTAGATATTCTTAAGTTTCTTTAAAGGTTTTGTGTTACCTTTAACTTAATTCGTGGACTTATATTTTGTATTTTCGTATGACTAACTGAATGAAAATCATTTTTGTAGTCAGAGTAGCTGATCTAAAATTTTCCACAGATAATCTTCCATTTTTTTATTTTTTAATTTTTTTTTAAAGATTTTATTTATTTATTTGACACAGAGAGAGAGATCACAAGGAGGCAGAGAGGCAGGCAGAGAGAGAGAGGAGGAAACAGGCTCCCCGCTGAGCAGAGAGCCCGATGCGGGGCTCGATCCCAGGACCCTGAGATCATGATCTGAGCCAAAGGCAGAGGCTTAACCCTCTGAACCACCCAGGCACCCCACCACAGATAATCTTTTAAAAACATTGCTTCACTGGGGCACCTGGGTGGCTCAGTGGGTTAAAGCCTCTGCCTTTAGCCCAGATCATGATCCCAGGGTGCTGGGATTGAGCCTCACATCAGGCTCGCTGCTCAGCGGGGAGCCTGCTTCCTCCTCTCTCTCTCTCTTTGCCTGCCTCTCTGCCTACTTGTGATCTCTCTCCGTCAAAAAAAAAAAAAAATTTTTTTTGCTTCATTGAAGTACAGTACTGTATACACTGAATTCTATAGCTTCCTGCCTGGAAGGACCTTATATATAATCTCTGTAAATCCTCTGTATTTTATTTATTTTGTTTTATTTTGTATTGTATATTGTTTTATTCTATTCTATTTTTTTAAAGAGGGAGAGAGAGGGGCAGGCAGAGGGAGAGGCAGAGAGAGAATCTTAAGCAGATTCCATGCCCAACATGGACCCTTGAGTGGGCCTTGATCTCACGACCCTGAGATCTTTACCTGAGCTAAAATCAAGTTGGATGCTTAACTCAGCCACGTGGGCGCTCCTAAACCCTCTATATTTTACAGCTGAGTTCTTGACCTAAGGTTATGTAGCTGGACAAATATTCTGTCCTCTGATTGCTGTTTTTCTTTTTTTTTTTTAATAGTTTTTTTTTTTTTTTTCCAGAGAGAGAGAGAGGGAGAAAGCAAGCACAGGTAGACAGAGTGGTAGGCAGAGGCAGAGGGAGAAGCAGGCTTCCTGCCGAGCAAGGAGCCTGATGCGGGACTCGATCCCAGGACGCCGGGATCATGACCTGAGCCGAAGGCAGCCGCTTAACCAACTGAGCCACCCAGGCGTCCCTGATTGCTGTTTTTCTGTTTTATTTCTTTAAAATTTATTTTGAAAAAGATAAATATGGCTATACCCATTTTATGTTTGTCCAATTTGGCATTGTAGGAAAAAAGTTTTGGAGTCAGACAAGATACTTGTATTAATGTTGATTCCGTCATGTGCCTTTGGCAGACTAATTAACCCTTTTGAGCCTTAGTGTCTTCATCTTTATAAGGGGCTTGCTAATATTTTCTACCTTGTTACCCTCCCTGTCTCAAGAGTTGGTATAGGGATTAAATGAATAAACTGTCTGGCAGATCATGAGGTATGCAGCAAGGTAGCTTTTCCTATCAGTCAGAGTCAGTGACAGAAACAGAAACCAGCCTGGATATGATCTATTACTGGGAATTAGGTGCTTATGAAATGATGGAACAGTTGAAGGTCAAATCCCGGGCTGGGCCCTGGGAGGACTCTCACGAGGGTACATAGAGCTGAGCCACATGGGAAGCTGCTCCCTCTGAAGCGTTTTCCAGAGCCAAGCTGGCAGCAGAGCCAGGAAAGGGAAGGTTGCAGTGCTCACCTGAAGCCTCAGGCCAGGGTTTTAGAGGTCATATCCAGAAGCTGTTGACACCCGTTCCTTTCGTGACACCTTGGAAATTTGGAGAATGGACACTGCTGTGTAAAAGCCTTACCTTTTCAGCCTTGCTGGCTAATGCCTAAGGTCTCAGAAAGGTGACCCCAGCCTCTTTGGCCTCAAGGCCTCTCAATGCCTTTTATGCCAGTTCCCATGCAGAACTTGGGGTGCACAGGAAGCCAAGAACTCTTTTTAAGCTTTCAGATCTTACCAAAGGGAATGAAGGAAGTTAAGAAATCCAAATATTTACTCTAGTGGTATTATGATGGATGGTAGTGGTGCTGGTAGATAAGGATTATTATTGCTGTGTTTAATATACCTTCTTCATAATTATACATCAAGTGGGTGACATTCTAGAACCAGAACTGGAAATTGCAAATCCATTTCCTTTCAGTGGATCATGTTCCTTCCAATATCTTGTTCTTATTCATTCAATAAGTAATTCACTGAGCATCCCAGTCGGAGCAGGTGTCTGTTCTCGGTACTAGGTATGTTAACCGTGGCTGGACACTGTCCCTGATCTCAGATAGCCTTTAGTCCTGGGCTCATGGACACTGGTTGCTTCACTGCAGTATAGTAAGTGCTGTGGGAGAGGTAAAACACCCAGGCAGGACACCTGACCCCTGTCTGGGGGACTTCTAAAGTGACACCACATGCTTCTAGGAAATGATCATTCACTAGTTTGAGTATCCTAGTTGCCTATACATCTTACAAAATAGTAAAGACAATTGTATCAAGACAGTTTGTGTTAAGAGCAGGATGATACAGATGGGAGAATCTTATTGCAGGGAGATGGAGGGAGCACTTAAGAGGAGAACATTCTTTCAAATCTGGCCAGTTGTGTTACTGAGCTGAGGTGGGAGGCATCTTGGATGCAAGCATCTGCTTTCACCCATTTATCATCACCTGTAAGGCTTCCATGGGCCGTATTCCTTCCCTAGAGAGCAAAGCAGGCATCGTGGCATAACACACATTCTAGACCTAGGGTCCAGACACTCCCCATCCTTTTCCTCTGCTACTTTGCTTTTTTCATCCAAGATGTAAGAAGGGGCTCTTTGTTTTTATTCTATGTGTGTAATAAACAGCATCTTAAGGCATTGTAGAGAGCTGGTGGGCTTCAGCCGTTTTCCTTTATCATATTTAAGTTCCCCCTTTCAGGGCCATAGTATGTAGATCCCGTAATATCAGAAAAAGTTCAAGACAAATAGAAGTATGTGGGAGGGTATACTCTGAAAGGCAACAGTGTGCTCCCTGTACCTTTGGGAAGCACTGTCCCACAAGACTAGTTGTTGGTACCGCCTTGGGCTTTTAGACCTTGTATGGCACAGTGAGTCCTCACCGTGTATCTTTCCTGGAGCATGTTGCTATACAC